>NC_029773.3:6889767-6893106 GCF_000817695.3 Arachis duranensis | reverse complement strand
GCCCTTCTTTCTGAATGAAAATGACGAGCCTGCTTTTCCCTTGGAATGGCAAAAGGATGTGAGGGTGTCCCGTTATACGTGGAAAATATTGGATGAGGTTGAGCGAGCCTTTGTGACTGTCTTGGAAGAACACTGGGGGCAACCTCCCCATCTTGACACAAAGAAATTTCTAACCAATCCCTCTCTTCTTCAAACTGAGCTAGGTATTTTGTGTTTCCTTTCTTATCTGTTTATATTGCTTGTAAATGTCTTTCCGACTTGTCCGACTTGTAGCGTAACTTTCTGTTTTATTTGCAGAGGTAATGAAGAATAACGAATCTATGAAAGCTTTTAAGAGGGCGCAGAAGGCGACTACTGCCAGAAATATTGCTGCCAAGGCGGCTGGGGAGGGGTCCTCCCAAGTGCACGAGAAGCCATCAGTGCCGAGTTCCCCCGGGGTGAAGAAGGTGACCCAACACCTCGGGTCCGCTTGGTGGATCCTCATCCTACTTCTGCCGCTCCATCTGCTGCCCCTCCAAGTAAGAAGCAAAAGACGACTAAGCCCTTTGACCTCAATGCCCCTGATTTCAATGCCATTGAGTTTGTAGATCAGCAAATCGGTCCCTATGGTACCCTCTCAATGGACGATGTGTCCATCCTTCATCATTTGGAATTTATGGCCCGAAATCACGTACAGATGGCGTTTATGGCGGCTGCTATATATCAGACTGCTCAAAATCTTCCTCTCCATGCTACCAAGGCATTTATGGAGGAGGCAAAGCAGGAGTTTGACCGGATGAAGGGGCTTAAGGAGGAGCTTGAATTAAAGGTGACCAAGTTGGAGAAGGATCTAGAGAATGAGAAGGCGAGTTCCCTTTCACTGGCGGCTTCTTTGAGGTTGGCCGAGGACACAGCCTTAATGCATAAGGAGAGTTACGTTACGACTTATCGGGAGGTGATGCGCCTGAGGGAGGAGTTGAATAATGCCAGGGAAGATTATTCTAAGCTCCAGGGTCATCTTATTGGCAGCGTGACTGCTGCTTACGAGAACTTGAAGGAGCAAGTTCGGGTCATTGCTCCCGAGGCCGATCTCACCCCTTTCAGCCTGGACAATGTTGTCAGGGATGGCAGGATTGTCCCTGATGACGATGGTGATGATGATGCTGATCCTCCTCCTGTGTCCTCTGCCAAAGTGTCGACCTCTTCTGTTCCTCCGGTTGCACCTAATTCGGATTGCCAGGTTCTGAACCGGGAGGATGGAACTATAGATGCCGTGCCTATTCAGACTCGTCCTCCTTCTCCTTGTCCTGATGATGCCAAGAAGGCTCTTGATGCTTGCTGATCTCTTTCTAGATATTTATGTAGTTGGCCTGGCTTGTGGGCTTTTTAAAATTTTGTTTGTTTTGCTGACGGTTTCTAGTTGCTTATTTTAGCAACTTTATTTTGAAAAACAAAAAGTAGCTCGCTATTTTTAGCAGGTGTTGATGGCCACTGTTCTGGGGCCTTATAACTTTTATGGAGTAATAGAGGTAGTTTTTTGACTTGGCATCTTTTCAGCTTTCTACTGACGTTTGAAATCTTGTATCTCGACCTCCTCGGATTACTTTGTTTTATTGTTTGTAGCTTGGATCCTTTGAGGTTGTGACTTATGGGTCCAACTTGTTTTTTGGTGGTTCTTTTGCTCTGTATTTGTGTCCGATTCCTTTGCGTTGGTCCTCTTCTAAGTTATTTTTGTAATCCTCTTTTTTGGACCTTTGTCAGGTTTTTTTCAGGGATTACTTTGATAACTTTGAAGTGGTAGGAGTCTGACTTGGTTTACGTCGGTCTCCTTTAAGTTATTTTTTGTAGACCTCTTTCTTGGATCTTTGTCAGATCTCTTTCTAGGACTACTTGTATAACTTTTTAGTGGTAGGAGTCCGACTTGGTTATGTCGGTCTCCTTTAAGTTATTTTTTTGTAGTCCTCTTTCTTGGATCTTTGTCAGATCTCTTTCAAGGACTACTTGTATAACTTTTTAGTAGTAGGAGTCCGACTTGGTTATGTCGGTCTCCCTTAAGTTGTTTTTTGTAGTCCTCTTTCTTGGATCTTTGTCAGATCTCTTTCAGGGACTACTTGTATAACTTTTTAGTGGTAGGAGTCCGACTTGGTTATGTCGGTCTCCTTTAAGTTATTTTTTGTAGTCCTCTTTCTTGGATCTTTATCAGATCTCTTTCAAGGACTACTTGTATAACTTTTTATTTTGAGCTGACTTTGTTATGTCAGGCCCTTCTAAGTTAAAGTAATCCTCTTTAATAGGGTTGGCCAGACCTCTTTCCAGGGTTTACTTATAACTTGGGTTGACTTGGTCCGACTTCTGAACGTCGGCCAGTCTTTAAGTTATTATATTAGCTATCCGTAAGACCTCGTCAGGTTCTTTTTTGGATTGCTTTCGATAACTTCTTACATTATTCTGTGTTCACCTTTGCCGATTTGTAGAAAGTGGTTGGCATCTTTAGATCGTCCTTTGGGTGAATCACGTTTTCACCTTTATCGGACGATTTATCTTTATCGTGGTCGTGCAGTGAAATTGTTTTTCACTTTCTGCCGACCTGTCGCTTTATAACCAGACGGTGAATACTTTAGATTAATGCATCTTGGATTCTTTGTAGAATATCTAAATAAACTTTATTCAAAGAAAAAATGCAAATATATATATGTGGGAATTTTCTTATCCCTTTAAGTCGGGCATGACCTGGATCTCAACAGGGTGCCTCATTAAAAAACCTTTTCAGGAAAAAGAGCACATCCACTAATGAGATCCGTTGCCTTTTCTAGCTATAGTACCTTCTTAGGTTGCAGGCGTGCCATGATCTGGGAAGCTCTCGTCCCTTGAGTTCGGACAGTCAGTAGTAGCCCTTTCCAAGCACTTCTATGATTCGGTAGGGTCCCTTCCAGTTTGCTGCCAGCTTTCCTTCTCCGGACCGAGTTGTTCCAATGTCGTTTTGGATTAAGATGAGATCGTTCTCAGCGAAACTTCTTGGCACTACTCTTTGATTATATCTGGAAGCCATTCGACGTTTTAGAGCTTCTTCTCTAATCCGAGCTCTTTCCTGGATTTCAGGTAGTAGGTCGAGTTCTTCCCTCTGAAGTTGGAAGTTTGCTCCCTCATTATAATGGACTACTCTATGCGATCCATCTTCAATTTAATTGCCTCCATTCTGTATGCTAATTGGAAAGGGGATTCCTTTGTGGTGGAATGTGGCGTCGTTCGATATGCCCATAGAACCTGTGGAAGCTCATTTGCCCAGGCTCCCTTTGCATCTTGCAGTCTTCGTTTTAACCCTGCCAATATGACTTTGTTGGCAGCTTCGGCCTGTCCATT
>NC_029773.3:6883486-6889706 GCF_000817695.3 Arachis duranensis | reverse complement strand
CTGTGAATTGGGTGCCATTGTCTGTGGTTATAGAATATGGAACCCCGAACCTTGTGACAATGTTTCTATATAAGAATTTTCGGCTTCTCTGAGCGGTGGCATTGGCTAGGGGCTCTGCCTCAATCCACTTTGTAAAGTAATCTACCCCTACTATGAGGAATTTAACTTGTCTTGATCCCTGTGGGAAGGGGCCGAGAAGATCGAGTCTCCATTTTGCAAATGGCCAAGGCGAGGTCACGCTAATGAGCTCTTCTGGTGGGGCGATGTGAAAGTTGGCATGTTTCTGACATGGTGGACATGTCTTTACAAATTATGTAGCTTCTTTCTATAGAGTTGGCCAATAAAATCCCGCCCGGAGTACTTTTTTGGCGAGAGCTCGTGCTCCGAGATGATTGCCACAAATACCGCTGTGTATTTCTTCTAGCAGTTCCCTTGTGTTAGAGGTCGGCACGCATTTTAGTAAAGGTGTTGAGATTCCTCTTTTGTACAGGATGTTGTTTATGATGGTGTAGTACTGTGCCTCCCTTTTTAACCTCTTTGCCTCATTTTCTTTTGTGGGGAGTGTTCCTATTTTGAAGTAGTTGATTATGGGGGTCATCCATCCTTGGTCCTGACTTGTTATAGTCAGGACTTTTTCTTCTTCCGAGATTGATGGGTTTTGTAACATTTCCTGGATGAGACTCCTATTGTTGCCCCCTGGTTTGGTGCTGGCTAGTTTTGAGAGTGCATCAGCTCGGGCGTTTTGTTTGCGGGGTATGTGGCAGATTTTATACTCCTCGATTTGTCCGAGCTGTTCCTTGGTTTTATCCAAATATTTTTTCATGGTGGGATCTTTGGCTTGGTAGCTCCCTATTATTTGTGATGTGACCACTTGTGAATCGCTGTAAATGTTGAGTTTTTGAGCTCCAACCTCTTTAGCCAGCTTCAAACCGGCTAGTAATGCTTCATATTCTGCCTGGTTGTTTGAGGCCGGGAACCCGAACTTGAGGGAGAGCTCAACTTGGGTTCCCTTGGTCGCTTTCTATTATCACGCTTGCGCCACTTCCAGTTTTATTTGAAGAACCGTCCATGTAAAGATTCCATTCTGTGGGGGGTTTCTAGGGCATCTATGAATTCTGTGATAAAGTCGGCCAAATACTATGATTTGATAGCCGTCCGAGCTTCATATTGGAGGTCAAACTCTGACAACTCGACTGCCCATTGTAGAATTCTGCCTGCCAGATCTGTTTTCTGCAATATTCCTTTTATGGGTTGGTTAGTTCGAACCTTAATGGTGTGAGCCTGGAAGTACGGGCGAAGTCGTCGAGATGTTAGGATGAGGGTGTAGGCAAATTTTTCTATTTTCTGGTAGTTCAGCTCAGATCCCTGTAGTGCTTTACTAATGAAGTAGACGGGTTTTTGCCCATTTTTGTCTTCTCTGACTAGTGCTGAGCCTATTGCCCGGCTCCCTACTGTGAGATATAATATGAGCGGTTCTCTTTCTTGTGGTCGAGATATGATAGGTGGCCGTCCTAAGAACTCCTTGAAGTCTTGGAAGGCTTGTTCACATTCTGTCGTCCATTCGAAGTGTTTTCCCTTTCTTAAAGTAGTAAAGAAGGGGAGAGATCTTATCGCAGCTCCTGCTAAGAATCGGGATAGGGCGGCCAATCTCCCATTGAGTTGTTGTACTTCTTTGACACAGGTTGGGCTCTTCATGTTGAGTATGGCTTGACATTTGTCTGAATTTGCTTCAGTTCCCCTTTGTGTGAGCATGAAGCCTAAGAATTTGCCTGCTTCTACTGCGAAGGTGCATTTTGCGGGATTGAGCCGCATGTTGTGCTTCCTTATAGTGTAAAACACTTGAGCCAGGTCGGATAATAATGTATCTTTGCTTTGTGTCTTTATCAACATGTCGTCCACATAAACTTCCATGATTTCTCTGATGTGATCTGAGAAGACTTTATTCATTAGCCTTTGATAAGTAGCTTGACGTTAGGATTTTTGCCAGTAAAGAATATCATAAAAACAGTCGCGTTGTAGATATAGTCTCTAAACCGACAAAAATCCCTTCGTACAAACATTTTGGTTGTCACAAGTAACAAACCCCTTTGAAATTGATAACCGAGTATTCAAACCTCGGGTCGTCTTCTCAAGGAATTGTAGGGAGGTATGTTCTTATTATTGGTTATGAAAAAGTGTGTTTGGGGTTTATAAGGTAAAAGGTACAAGTATATTTTTAAAGCAATAAAAATAAATAAATAACTGTAAAATAAGCTCTTGGCAAGATATGGGAACTGGAGGTCCTATTCTGGTTATCCTTATCAATCGTAATGAGAATTGGATTTTTCTCCCACTTTGTTAACCTCTAACTATGAAGGTAAGTTAAGTGGATGAATTCCAATTTTCAATTAACAATGAGTTTGATAACTCAAGAGTCACCAATTATTTAACCAAGACCAAAAGGAAAGAAAATTGTATCTACTGGAATAACAATGCCCTCAGATTGGGAATAGTAAAAAGGAACAACCATAAACTGAAATGCTTCAAATATCATTAAATAAAATATTCAAATCTTAACATGGAGAAGTTCATAAACTAAATTGGGATAAATAAAAATAAAGAACTTGGGATTGAGAGTCACTCCTAAAACTAAGAGAAGTCCTAAATCCTAATCCTAAGAGAGAGGAGAGAACCTCTCCCAAAACTAGATCTAAATTATGGAAAGTGAATTATAAGAGCCTCCCTATGAATGGATGTATTCCCCCACTTTATAGACTCTAATATGTGTTTTCTGGGCCAAAAACTGAGTCAGAAACAGCCCAGAAGTCACTTCCAGCGCTTTCTGGTCCGTACAGGTCGCGGAAAAGTGACGCGGTCGCGTTGTCCACGCGGCCACGCGGGTTGCGCTCCTGCAAGGTCACGCGTCCGCGTGACCCACGCGTTCGCATCGCCTGGCATCGGGGCAGCTATGGAAAATTATATATCAAATCGAAGCTCCGAACGTTAGCTTTCCAACGCAACTGGAACCGTGTCGTTTGGACTTTTGTAGCTAAAGTTATAGCCGTTTGAGTGCGAAGAGGTCAGGCTGGACAGCTTAGCAGTTTCTCCAACTTCTTGTATTCCTTCCACTTTTGCATGCTTCCTTTCCATCCTCTGAGCCATTCCTGCCTTATAATATCTGAAAACACTTAACACACATATCAAGCCATCTAATGGTAATAAGAGAGTATTAATAATAAGCAAATATAAGATCAAAAAAGCATGTTTTCAATCATAGCACAAAATTAGGAAGGAAAATGTAAAACATGCAAATAGTATGAATAAGTGGGTAAAGAGTTGATAAAAACCACTCAATTGAGTACAAGATAAACCATGAAATATGGGTTTATCATAGCTCCTGCGTTCTTAAGACCAAAAGGCATCACGATGTAGCAGTAGTTTGCTTTTGGTGTTAGGAACGATGTCTTTTCTTGATCTGGTGGATACATGGGGATTTGATTGTATCCCGAGTATGCGTCCATAAACGAGAGATATTTGTATCCGGAGGAAGCATCTACTAAAGCGTCAATACTTGGGAGTGGGTATGGATCTTTTGGATAAGCCTTGTTGAGATCGGTGTAATCGGTGCACATTCGCCACTTCCCATTTGATTTTTTCACCAAGACAATGTTGGCTAGCCATAGCAGGTATTTGACTTCACTTATGAATCCAGCTTCCAGTAGTGCCTGTACTTGCTCGTCCACAGCTTGGGATCGCTCTGGCCCAAGTTTTCTTTGTCTCTGTTGCACCGGTCGAGATCCTGGATAAACTGCCAACTTATGACACATTAGCTTAGGGTCTATGCCTGGCATGTCTGCGGCTTTCCATGCGAAGAGATAGACGTTATCTCGCAAGAATTGTATTAGTAATTCTTTTAAATCTCCTTTTAGGATTGTGCCGATATTGGTTGTTTTTTCCGAAGTATC
Source organism: Arachis duranensis (assembly GCF_000817695.3). Taxonomy (NCBI): domain Eukaryota; kingdom Viridiplantae; phylum Streptophyta; class Magnoliopsida; order Fabales; family Fabaceae; genus Arachis; species Arachis duranensis. The sequence continues at coordinate 6,885,762 of NC_029773.3, read as the reverse complement.
CCCGATCTGAATCTTTTCTATCTCGCCTTTTGGCTGGGGACGAAGTTCTTCTCGTCGGTGAACTCCGCCCAGCTCGATTGTATGGAACTCTTCTCCTTTGCCTCTGAGGTTTAGGCTTTCGTTATAACAGCGACGTGCCGTCTTCTGGTCTGCTTTTATCGTGGCTATCCCTTTTGGGGTTGGGAACTTCATACATAGGTGTGGGGTCGAGACTATTGCGCCGAGTTGATTGAGTGTTGTCCGTCCTATGAGAGCATTGTAAGATGAACTTACATCGACTACGATGTAGTCTATTTTGAGGGTCCTGGATTGGTCCCCTTTTTTGAAGGTTGTATGTAGTGGTATGTATCCGAGTGGTCGAATCGGGGTATCTCCTAGCCCAAACAGGCTGTTTGGATATGCTTTAAGTTCTTTTTCTTCCAAGCCGAGTTTATCAAAGGCTGTTTTGAATAAGATATCGGCAGAACTCCCTTGGTCTATTAATGTGCGGTGTAGGTTGGCGTTTGCCAATATAACGGTGATAACCATGGGATCATCGTGTTCTGTGATGATGCCGGATGCGTCCTCTTTAGTGAATGTTATTGCCGGAATGTTGAGTGATTTCTCCTCTTTTTTGACATGATGTACTTCTTTGAGATATCTTTTGCGAGAGGATTTGGAGATCCCTCCTACTGTGAATCCGCCGTGTATCATGTGAACATGTCTTTTTGGTGTCCGAGGTGATTGTTCTGTTCGTTTGGTATCTTCATCCCTTCGTCTCTTTCTTTGATCATCTCGGGTGGCCAGGAATCGATCTAATTTTCCTTCTCTCACCAATTTTTCTATGATATTTTTTAAGTCGAAGCATTCGTTTGTGGAGTGTCCTCGGACTTGATGGTATTCACAATATTCCTTTCGGTTTCCTCCTCCCCTTTTGCCTTTGAGCGGCCGTGCTGGGGGGATGTCCTGAGAGGGGTGTAGTTATGGTATTTTTTATTTTCTCCCCTTGTCGATCTTCTTTTTTTTGGGTTCCTTGTCTTTGTCTCGGTAGGAGACCCCCGATTTTGAGGTTTCTCCTAACCGAGCATTTTTCTCCATGTTGATATACTTTTCTGCCCGCTCCTGCACTTCGTCTAAGGAGGTCGGGTACGTTTTTGATATAGATTGGCTGAAAGGTCCCTCTCGTAGGCCATTGATGAGTCCCATGATGGCGGCCTCCATTGGAAAGCTTTGTATGTCCATGCATGTTTTGCTGAATCTCTCCATGTAGTTGCGGAGGCTCTCCCGATCTCCTTGTTTGATCCCTAGTAAACTGGGGGCGTGCTTGGCTTTATCTTTCTGAATGGAGAATCTGGATAGAAATTTTTTAGCTAACTCATCAAAGCTTGAGATGGACTTCGGGGGTAGGTTGTCGAACCATTGGATCGCTGTCTTTGTGAGAGTTGTTGGAAAAGCCTTACAGCGAACAGCATCTCGGGCGTCAGTGAGGTATATTCTACTTCTGAAGTTGCTGAGGTGGTGGTTGGGATCTGTGGTGCCATCATACAGGGTCATATCCGGGAGTTTGAAGTCTTTTGGAATTTTGGTTTTCATGATTTCCCTGGTGAACGGGTCTTGGTCTTTGCGTGAATTTTCCTCGAGATTAGTCCGGGGGCTTTTGATTTGAGATCGGCTTCCAATTGCTGTAGTTTTTCTTCCAACTCTCGACGTCGCCGCACCTCTCTTTGGAGATCTCTTCCAATTTTCCGTTGTTGTTGGGTTTCTTTTTCAAGTTGTTTTAGGCGGTCTAGGAGCGCTTCTATTGCCCCCGAATTTGGTGAGTCTTTGTCCTTGTTGGTTTCCGGGGTATCTTGCAGCGTGACATCCGCGTTCTTGTGCGGTGTTCTATTTTCCAGATCTAAATCGTGGTCGTTGTCATGGTCGTCCACCATGGTGATGGGACGTTTTTGTGCGGTGTCCGATCCTCCAAACCTGAATCGTGGCCGTTGTCATGGTCGTCCGCCATGGTGATAGGATGACTTCCAGGTTCCCCGGCAACGGCGCCAATGTTCCGAGGGTTACCTGAAATTGTAGGTCGATCTCGGACGAGATCTTCTGTGCTGGTCGGAACTGATGTGTCCGGCTAGTGAATAGCGGCCGGAGCTGGTGCGTCCGACTTGTAGGACTGAATGTGCTGCTGATCCTTTGTCACCGAAGGATGGGGGGTACCTGCAAGGGACTCCGATGCTTAAGTTAGCAAGGGGATTAAGCAGGTATTGAGTAGAATCAGAGTATGAGTTATACCTGGGTGCTCCAGT
>NC_029773.3:6883033-6883434 GCF_000817695.3 Arachis duranensis | reverse complement strand
ATGTGACCTTTTGGATAAGATAAGTTAGTTATCTTATCTTATCTTTTATCTTTGAGTTGAGGTCAGCGTATCTTTCAACGGAACCGCCTTTATCTTTATAGGCTTAGGCCGCCTTAGGATTTGGGTCGTGCTCCTCTATTTAGGCCTTTTACTGAACTCTTCTGTCGATTTGGCCGAGCTAGAGATCGGATAGTCTGACCTGAAGAGGCCGGTCGCTTTATCTCCAATCATCCCGGGTCGGATGGCTCGACCCAGGATATGAACACATACTATAATGCTTCAACTACCTGTCTGACCATCGAATAAATGAATCACTTAGCTTATTCAATTCATAGCTACTCAACATCTTAGTGTGTCTATATATATATATATATATATATATGTAAAATTTTTATTTTTTT
>NC_029773.3:6870992-6882862 GCF_000817695.3 Arachis duranensis | reverse complement strand
TTCCATTTTAATTGAATAATTTAGTACAAAAATAAAAATATACAAAAAATTATATAAAAAACAATGCATATATAATATTCTTTCGACCATATATACCTACCGTTTCTCTTAGCTTCTTATTAAAAATATCTACAGAAAATTCTCTTTATTTAAAATTTCTCAAGAAAAGATATTTTCTCGTAGTACAAAGACTCATATACTCTACACACATTATCACAAAAACAGATAAAAAACAAGTAAGAAAATATCTAGATAAATAGCTATATTAAGTCAAGAGGAGAAAAAAATTACAGTCAAGAGCTATTTATATATAGTTCGAATCAATCTAATTCGAACTCTAATTACATGTAATTCGAATCACACTGATTCGAACTACTCACACACGCACACACCCACTAATTCGAATCAATCTGATTTGAATTACACCCACAGTAATTTGAATCAGGGTTATTCTAATTACACTCACACACGCTGCATATAATAATTCGAATCGGCCATATTCAAATTACTCATGATTTAATTCTACCCATTTTTTATTAAAAAATTAATAATTGATTAAAAAAATTAATAATTTAAAAATTAAAAAATATATATTTTATTGCATGCATTAAAAAAGTTAACAAAATATTTAATTACGAGACTTCTTTAAAATATTAATGAGTTGTCAATTCGAATTTCATACAATACTCTTTTGCCTATTTTTAATAGCTCATGAATAAATTTTTAAAAAAAATTTATTTAAATTATGCCACAAAAATATTTTATTTTATACAAAATAATTAAAAAAATGACTTAAAAGATGTTAAGAGTACTATAAAAATTTGTAATGTCCTAATGACTTAGGACATTAAAGAAATACTCTACATAGTTAATAATAATTTAGAAATTAAAAAATATAGTTATAACCAGTATTTACCTAAATTACTAGAATATTATAAATTTTTATAGTACTCCTAATAATTTTTAAGCTTTTTTTAAAATTATTTTGCATAGAATAAAGGGCATTTTAAGCCATTTTAAGCCATTTTCTATGCAAAATAATTTTAAAAAAATGGCTTAAAAATGTTAGAAGTACTATAAAAGTTTGTAATATTCTAATAATTTAGGTAAATACTGGTTATAACTATATTTTTTTAATTTCTAAATTATTATTGACTATGTAGAGTAATTCTTTAATGTCCTAAGTCATTAGGACATTACAAATTTTTATAGTACTCCGTCTTAACATCTTTTAAGCCATTTTTTAAATTATTTTGTATAAAATAAAATATTTTTTGTGGTATAATTTAAATAAATTTATTTAAAAAATTTATTAAAAATATCCATGAGCTATTAAAAATGGGCAAAAGAGTATTGTGTGAAATTCGAATTAATAGCTCATTAATATTTTAAGGTAGTCTCGTAATTAAATATTTTGTGAACTTTTTTTAATGCATGAAATAAAATATATTTTTTAATTTTTAAATTATTAATTTTTTAATAAAAAAATAGGCAGAATTAAATCATGAGTAATTCAAATCTAACCAATTCGAATCACTCTGATTCGAATTACTGTGAGTATACTTCGAATCAGGTTGATTCGAATTAGTGGGTGTGTGCCTGTGTGAGTAGTTCGAATCAGTGTGATTCGAATTACATGTAATTAGAGTTCAAATTAGAGTGATTCAAATTATATATAAATGGCTTTTGGTTGATTCATGAACCAGTTTGATGAATTTCTATAATTTTTTCTTCTCCTTAGCTTAATATAGTAATTTGTCCAAATATCTATGTATATACTTTTTCAGAAATGAATGACTTCGTTGATTAAATAACAAATGAAAGGCAAATCCTTGGAACAACAAGTTTGTGCAATTTATCAGAATTTGATAATGGAGCCTAACCTTACAGAAAATCAACCAATAAAAAACTATACAGTTTTAAATATAAGAAATAATCTTTAAATATTATTTTTATGTATAATTTTTGTGTATATTTTATTATAGTATAAAATTAAAAAAAAATTTCTCACTTATATATCCCTTTTAAATATGGACATTTTAGAATAAGGACTTAATCACATCACACAACAAACATTATAAAGCAAGAGTGACCATGCCGAATCCCATATCTATCTTAGAGTCAAGGGCGCCCTAGATGATTTTAAAAAATTTAAAATCATTATATTTTGTATAAATTTGTAAAAAAAAATAAATAGCATTATTAAAATATGAATAATGTTATTATCTCTTATAAATAAAATATTTATTTTTTATAATATCAAAAATACGTCAATACAAAGATAAAATAATATATTAAGATTTCAAAAGATAAATAAATTAAAACAAATACATAATTATAAAAAAAGGATAAGTACTTTTTTCGTCCCCAATGTTTGGGGTTAATATCAATTTCGTTCCTAATTTTTTTTATTATTAAAATCATCTTCAATCTTTACAAAGACATTAAAATCGTCCCCCCCTTTACGAAAATTTTTGGACACATTTACTCCTGAGGGTCCCTAACGCTTCGTTTTTCATTCCTGCGAAAGGCATTTACTAACTCATTTGTCATTATGCACTTCAAAGGTGATGTTTCATGTTCAATGATGCCCTAGCAGTGGTGTGTCGTCACTGGAGGAGTATCAGAACTGCATTTGGAGGTCGCTAGCAACGGTGAGAAAGGAGGTCGGTCCGGCATTGTCATCGACGTTCAGGTATGTATGTAGCATTGTGACGGTTTCATTTCGAGTTTGAACATAATAATGTTTGAACATATTCTCTTAGTATCTTAGTATTGCGATGGTTTGATTTGTTTTTTTTTTTTGTCTTTAAGAAATGGAAAGCTTTACTCTGACTGTCTACCATAGGGTCGATTTGGATATGAAGATGGGACGTTGCGGTATATAGGAGGACAAAAGACAGTCATTGAAGATGTTGACAGTGATTGCTGGTCTATATTTGAGGCATATGCAAAGTTAAGGCAGTTCGGATACACCAGAGAGAACATTTCAGCTATGTGATATAAGGATCCAACTAGTCAATAGTTAGAGAAGGCCTTGAAATTATTTGCTATGGATAAAGATGCACTTAAGATGTGTAAAATAGCGAATTTGAGGGGTCATGTTAAGGTGTTTGTGGTGCATGTGGTTGAGAATGCAGAAGAATTTTCTGAAGCTGGGTTTATTGATGTTGGAGGCCAAATAGAGGAGAATCTCGGTAATGAGTTGGTGGTTTATGAGGGTGAAAAAGGTCAAGAGGTGAAAAATGATGATGTGCAACAAGGCAATGAAGGAGATAAGTTAGAAACAGATGTGGCTGCTGAAAATGAATGGACTGAGACAAATAGCGATGATGAGGAGTTTATTCCGTCTGATCCTGAGGGTGATAGTGCAGACGATATTCATTTTACAGATAGTGACGAGGAATATGATGATGAGAGTGGGTTTGAGGAAGATACAAGTGCCAAGAATAGTAAGAGGGTTGATAAAGGCAAAGGGGTTATGAATGGCGATTTTAGTGATGAGGAAAGCTTCAATAGCGATGAAGTGGATTTTGAATATGAGGTTGGTGTTGGTTCAGATGATGAGAAGGGATAAGGGGAAGATAACAATGAGACAAGGAGCTATCCAATTCATAAGAATTGTAAAGACATGAGTAGTTACAAGTGGGAGGTGGGAACATTTTTTGCTTCAAGAGAGGAATTTAAGGACACTGTGACATCATATGCAATACAAACAAGAAGGAGACTCAGATATGTGAAGCTTGACTTGGTTAGAGTGATGGCTGTTTGTCAGCTTGGTTGTCCTTTTTGGTTATATGATGGTAAGATGAAAGAGGAAGCAACTTGGCAGCTTCGGTCCATGAACCTTAAGCATACTTGTGGGTAGTCGCATAGGGTTGGGATAATGCATACTTCGTGGCTGAGTAGAGCTTTTAAGAAGAAGGTGGAACATAATCCAAAGGTTAAGATTGAGAAATTGGTGAACAAGGCACAAAGGAAGTAGAATCTGACAGTTACAACCTCAATGGCAGCTAGGTCAAGGCAAGCTGCGTTGGATGACATACAGGGAGAGTATAGGAAGCAGTACAAGAGGATTGGTGATTACTGCTATGAGTTGCTATGTGCTAATCTAGGATCATCAGTGACGCTCAAGGTACAGAGGTCTCCTGACTTTGAGATTGAGCAGCAACACTCATCTTTGAACAACTACTGCATATTTTAAAGACTTTATGTATGCCTAGACGCTTGCAAAAAAAGCTTTGTGCAATATAGGAAGTTCATTGGGTTAGATGGCTACTTTCCAAAAACACCTCAAGGGGGGCAGCTGTTGACTGCTATAGGTTGGGACCCGAATGATCAAATGCTCCATATCTCCTATGCCGTTGTGGAGTCAGAGACGAAAGATACCTGGACTTAGTTTCTGAAGTTGCTAATTGATGATTTCGGGTCTGAAACAATTGGCAGGGCAACCTTCATGTCTGATCAACAGAAGGTAAATAATTATTGTGGTAAATTGAATTAATATCTTCAATTAACATATTTATGCATAGACAACTTTACCTCCATTTGCTAGGGACTATTGCCAGCTTTCGATAAAGTGATCCCAGGTGTAGATCACAGATTTTGCGTGTGCCATATGTACAACAACTATAGAAAAAAATTTTCTGGACTGCAATTGAAGCAATTGATGTGGAGGTGTGCAAAGGCTACACACTGGAAGGATTGGGAGAGAGAAATGGCAGTGGTCCAAGTGGTAAATGTGGAGGCTCACAAGCAACTCAACTCTATTCCTCCTTGATTCTGGAGCAGGTCCAGGTTTAACTTTCATTCCAAATGTGATACTCTTGTAAACAATATGTGTGAAAGCTTTAATGGGACAATATTATAGTCTAGGAAAAAGTCCATTATTACTATGCTAGAAGAAATAAGGGTGTACCTAATGAGTAGATGGGCTGTTAATAGAAAAAGAATTCAAAAGTTCAATGGAACAATTTTACCTCGAATTAGGAAGAAGATAAAGAGAAAAGGTAGGGCAGTCGGTGAGTGGAGGCCTTACTGGTCTACTGCACAAACTTATGAGGTTGTCAATGAGTTCAGCAAATATGCTGTTGATTTGTCTCTTCATGAGTGTTCATGTAAAAAATGGCAGCTAAGTGAAATTCCTTGCACACATGCCATCAGCTGTATAAACTTCAAGGGTCTTGAATTGGATTCGTATGTGGATAACTGCTACAAGAGAGATGCCTATGTCAAGTGCTATGAATCGATAATCAATACTCTCAATAGCCCAGATATGTGGGAGCACACTAACTTCGATGATGTCATGCCACCACTTTATCGGAAGCCTAGCCACAGACCAGTAAAGAAAAGGAAAAGAGGACCTGATGAATCAGAGGCTAGATGCCAGACACACTTGTCTAGAAAGGGACAAATACAGAGGTGTTCAAAGTGTGGTGCACCAGGTCACAAGAGAGGAAGGTGCAACAATCTACCCCTCCCTGTAAGTTCAGTTCTCCACATGACTGTTAGGGTTTATTGCAATGTTTTTCATATGTATGTTAGGATTTATCTGTCTTCTTGTTGGTGTATTGCAGGCCCAACTACCTAAACAAACTGCTGCCAAGAAAACTAATGAAGGAAGGAAGAGATCAATTTCACAACCTGCTACCAGAGGGAGGAAGAGGTCTAAACCACAAGGAAAGTCATCATCACAGCCCTAACCAGCTACCAGCTCAACACCCATAACCAGGTCCAAGTCATCCCATTCCCAGCCCATCCACAAGCCCACAACACATGCATCTAGGCCCAATACAACACCAGCCGCTACTCCCCAGTGAAGGCCTAAGATGAAGCCCATCAGAAGCTCAACCCAACCACCACCAGCTGCCAAGAAGAAGGGTGTATCCAGCTCAAGCCAATCAGTTATGAATAAGGTCTCCTTCACTCACAATATTGCACTACATGTTTCTCCAAGAAAGTTGAGGCTGATGGCAAAACTGCCTCCAAGGGATTGGGGAAAACTTTAACAATGTTTAGAAACTATTTAAGTTGATAGCTTGTTAATGTAAAGCTAGTTTGATCATGCTGTATGGTTGTGAGATGTCATTTTGATTGTAACTTATTACATGCTCTTTATGCTTAATGCTGTGTAAAAGTGAACAGAATTACTGTCATCTGGTTTGTTGAATGGTTTAAACTTATTATCCTTGGTTTGTTAATGAATGAAGTCACATGGTTGTGTTTTGATGTATCTGTTTCTGCTTTCATTCTGATGTTGAGCAAGTATTACATACTACATGTTATGCATTACTAAACCAGACACAATTCTTCAGTCATATTTTCGGGCAACCATTTCCACTATTATTGACAATTTCTTGTGAAATTACAGACACACACCATCACTTACATACACATAAACTAACCTACAAAAACCAGTTTCATTACCAAAATACTATCCAGCCAAAGCAGCATTTTTTAATTACATAAAGTAGACTTCAATGCCTAAGAACAAATTAACTAAAATTGCCCTGTTTTCTACCTAAATTTCATCAACCCAGTTTCAGCGGCACAAACATGGTAAACCCTGCTTGTGATTCAACGAAACCTGTAGCCAGCAAAATAAATAACCAACCCAGCCAACCGTGTCCAACACTGTAGCAACCTTCAACTTCCACTCAGATGCCTTCACGTCTGCCTTCAGGGCTACAACTTTCCTCTTCAACCTTGCAACATGCGGATCTTCGCTTTCAGCTTCTGGGTCTGCCCAACAAAAAAACTGACACTCATCTTTAACCTACATAAACCCACCATACTCAGTGCCCAGAAACAAAACGTTGGGGTCAGCTGAGAACAACAAAACATGAACTCACCTCATAGTAGATGCAGCCCCAGACTCAGCAACCTGGGTTTTCTTTGGTTCCTGAAACTCGCAACACTAGTCTCTCTCCATGCCCACAAAGAATCCCCCTCTTCTGCGCAGACCCCCTAGTCCGAGACAACCTTGAGCTCTCCGACGCCATTGCTGTACTGGAACCCTAACCCTAGCAAAAGCTTTATGATTCTGGTTTGGGGTGAGGTTTTTAATTAAAAATAAAACTTAATTTTCTAAACCATTATGTGGTTTAACTACCGGTAACAATCTCAGGGGTAAATGTGTCCAAAAATTTTCGTAAAAGGGGGGGGACGATTTTAATGTGTTCGTAAAGATTGAGAATGATTTTAATAACAAAAAAGATTAGGGATAAATTGATTTTGACCCCAGACCTTGAGAACAAAAAAGTACTTAGCCCTAAAAAAAATTACATTTAAACTTTGTGGTAAAAAATAAACGAAAAAATACATAAATCATACAAAAAGATTTTTATTTTTATTTTTCTTGAGGATAATATTTAGAGATAAACCATCACCACTCATCACGGTTTATGATTTTAATTTTTTTTATAAACTGCTATGACTTACATTAATAATTTCTACTTTATTATTCTCTCCTCATAAACCACTATAATTTATAGCAATTTTTTTCTTCTAACTTGTAACAGTTTAGTCTTTACATAATGTTATACGCAAGTCTTATTTTGTTTAATCATATTATTTATCTTTAAAATTATATTAAATCTTTTAATTTTAATAAACATAAATCGACTTAAAAAACTCCTCCTTTTCTTTTTGGTGACTGAAATAAACTAAACAAAGAAAAATAAAACAAACAAAAAAAAAGAACTGCTTAAATAGAGTGACAGTCCCGTTTAAGACTACTCTTAAACTCCTCCCAAGGTGAAAGAAGCTCCACATGCGAAAGTTGTAACTTCGTCGCCATCTTTTCCATAGTATCTACCACCGTGTTTGCATCTCTCATAATCAAACAAAAGTCAACACGCCAATTCCAATGCATGATATCTCTTATTTTGAGCACCAATGGATCAATAAACCCAAAACCATCTTGAGTAACAAGATTAAATGCTTCCACACAATCCGTCTCACAAATAACATCTCGTTGACCCAAATCCCAAGCTAAGAGATATCCTCTCCAAATAGCAAACAATTCTCCTTGAAGAATACTATTACTCTCAATCATTCCCAAACACCCCCTTTGCCAACTCCCATTATAATCTTTAATAACACAAGCAAAACCAACACTATCACCCGAACCAAAATAACTAGCATCACAATTAATCTTAAAAGTACCAATGGATGGGAGATTCCAAAAATAATTTAGAGTAGAAGGAAGGGACATACGTTGTAGCTCAAAAATATTCCTAAACTTCTTTTCTGAAGTTAATGCCAGACAAATCACTTTTTCCGGAGGCCAAGTTTCATAAGGATTAAAGATGTCATTATTCCTTGCTCGTCGTATCCACCAAAGTCCCAAAAAGAACTTGAACGGATGTTCTCTGCTATGATGCAAAAACCAGTTCTTCAAATCCAAAGGATGACAAGAAATATCCAACCTATGCCAGACAAGCTGAGCTTTTGGACAATCCCGAATACAATGTAAAACCGATTCTTGGCTAGAAAGACATCTTGGACACCTATCCGATGACGACATCCATTTTCTAAAGCGAAAACTTGTAGTAGGAAGAGTCTCCTTAAGACACAACGAACCCAAAAACTTATGCTTTTTTGGAACAAGCTGACGCCAAAGCCAAAGCCAATTCTCCCGCTCCTCCCAACCAAACAGCTGCTTACACAACCACAAGTAACCATTGCGTGAGGCATAGACTTTGGCAGTAGACCTACACCAATACCAACCCACTTCCGGACCTGCTTGTTCATCTGGATTGTAAGAAAGAATAGTACCTTTCAGATTTTGAGATAAAGGAGAATAAAGAGTATCCAAATGCCACCTACCAACCGACCAAATATCCTGTATTTGGAGATTCAAATCAGAAATGTGAACATAATTCATCTCATTAGATAACCGTCCTTCTCTCCTCCAGCTAGAAAACCAAAAATTCTTATTCAAATCTCCAATACACCAAGCAAACCCATCCTTCAACACTTCCCAAGCCTTGCAAAGACACCTCCAAATGGGAGAGTCCTTGTTCTTAGGATAACTGAAACAGTCATATAGAGATGATTGGTATTTAGCATCCAACAATTGGACCCATAGCTTGTTTGGTTGCTAGAAAAAAGTCCAAACTAGCTTTCTAAGAAGAGCAATATTTACACAATAAGGATTTCTAATCCCCAAACCTCCATATTTTTTTGGAGTAACCAATACCTTCCAACTAACAAGATTCAATCTTCTTCCATCAACTTGTCCTTTCCAAAGAAAATTCCTCATTATAGACTCCAATTTACAAATTATTCATTTGGGAAAAATAGAGAACTACATCTGGTACGTGGGAATAGCAGCTGCAACAGAATTAACCAAGCAGAGTCTATCAGCCCGATTGAGTAAACTCCCTTTCCAGCTTACTAGCCTACTCAGAATCTTATCCAGGACACCATTGAAAGCTGAACGAGTCATCTTATAATGGTTAAGGGTAACTCCAAGATACTTGCCCAAGTCTTGGACAAATCTGATAGAGGATACCCCAGTGAAAACCTCTTTCCTTGTTGTAGAGACATTCTTGGAGCAAAGCGCTTTAGACTTCTCCACGTTAATCTTCATCCCAGATAATTTGCAAAAAGTCTCTAAAACCAACATCACATTTTGCACTTGTCTCTTTGTAGCTTTACAGAATAGAAGCAAGTCATCCGCAAACATTAAGTGGGATATTCTTGGTCCTCCTCTAGAAATAGCAACCGGCTCCCACAAGCCCAAATCAACCTGACGACTAATAAAGCATGCCAATCGCTCCATACACAACACAAAAAGATAGGGTGACATAGGGTCTCGTTGTCTAAGACCTCGGCTAGGAGTAAAGCCATTCAGACAATTCCCATTCCAAAGAATAAATAAGGAAGAAGAAGTGACACAATTCATAATCAAATTAATTCTAGGAATAGGAAAACCAAAGCTCTTAAGGGTATGAGCTAAAAACCTCCAGTCAACTCTGACATAAGCTTTCTCCAGATCAATCTTAAAGGCCAATGTGCCTTTCTTTGATTTAGTCTTCTTCATAAAGTGGAGGACTTTTTGAGCAATAATGATGTTGTCAGGAGTTCCTCGTCCCGGAATAAATCCTCCTTGAAGTGGGCCAACAATCTTCGCAAGATGAGGACGAAGCCTATTAACAAGGACCTTCATAGAGGATAGAAACCAAATACCTCCCTTATGCCCCTCTGCTTCTACTATACCAACAGAGTGATACCCCAACCTTTCCCAAAACAATTTTAAATGCTGAAAAGGGGAGTAAGTTTCAACCACAATAAAGAAAACAGGTCTAAATTTCCTAACAAGTTCCTTACAATGCACTCGGGCTAACTTATTAGAAGCACTCCTAATATTCCAAAAAATTATATTTAAACTATCCATAAATAATAGGGACAGAATAAATAAGAACATTAACTCTAAACAGAATCACCAACCTTAATAGGTGGTTTGTCCTGCGGTATTGGCACACTCTGATCCTTAATAATTGCCACCTTCGAACCCCCTAACACTGCACCTGCCATGCTTCCATCTACTAAGTTTTTCTCCGTTGTGCCACCATTTTTATCAACTGGCGAGTTCTACAGGGAGGAAAGATGAGGACACTTCCGTAGAGAAATTCCACGACGTGCAGGAGTTCTGCGCGATGGAGATGGCGCAATTTCATGTTTTTCTCGCTTCTCCATCCTAATGCCAATTGATTTTCCTCCATCACCATGCAAATTGGGCCTTGGAACCCTTTTCGAACCATACTTGTGCTGCTTTCCATCTTGGTCCTTCAAACTTGATGACTGGCCCATTGTGAATTTTTTCTTACGCAGCACTTGTTGCCAGCCCTCTCCATCATCCATGCATGCCTCATTAACATGACCATCAGGCATGTGAGGACCCAATGATTCCGTAACCACATCCTTCCCTTTAACAACTCCTAATTTCTCAACCAAATTATGAGAATTCTCACCCAAATCACGAGCTTCTGATTCAGCCTCTTTTTGAATCTCATGACTGTTGTGTGGCACTAGTGTCAGGGCTTCATTATTTTTTCCATCACCAAAGGAATTTCCGTTTCCTTCCAAGGACTCCTTCTCCATGCACAACGATTTATCATGCCCATACCGTGCACAAGTAGTACAAATCAGCTGTAAACTCTCGTACTCCACTTCATGAGTCACACCCTTTACTATAATATGTTTGATTACACGCAACCCAAGATTAATTTGAACACAAGGTCGGACATATTTATCTCTTTCTGCAAGCTTAGTGGCCAAATCTACTTTCACCAGAACCCCTATTGCAGAAGCAATTTGCAGCATTGCTTGTTCCTGGTAGTATCAAATTGGAAGTCCCGAGACTCGAATCCATACCAGCGTTGATCCAAAGGATTTTTCGCATGGCCTAAAATTCACATCCCATGGCTTTATTGCAACATAGTGACCGTCTATCAACCACGGGCCACCAAGCAGGAATATCAAATTTAACAAAAAAAAATACCCAAACCCCACATCCAATAAATCAAACCCTCTTTTGATACGCCATACTATCCGAAGCTTATGCATGAGAGCCGTGTAGCCATAATGCTTATCCGAAGCACCTTAATCACGATGACTTCTTTATAAGGTTCAGCTAGACAGCTCTTTGCCTTCTTTGTAAAACTGACACTTGGTGGACGAGAATCACCCTGCTTACCTGTTACCGTCGCGATACCATCCCCAGATAAAGACCTTACTAACGCAAAGGCCTTAGACTTTTCTGCACCAATGACTTTATCTCTAAAAGAGACTTTAGATGGCTTTTCTAACCCCTCTCGAGAAAAACCATCCTTAACACCGGATACACACCTACCCATGCTCTC
>NC_029773.3:6870255-6870979 GCF_000817695.3 Arachis duranensis | reverse complement strand
ATAGGCATCTTCCTCACCGTGTTTCACACTCAACCGCTTGCTCCCACTCTCTTCTTTTCTCATTCTCCTTGCGTACGGAATACGTACTCTTTCTCTGCTAGAATTTTTTTCCCAATAGCTAGCAGATTTAATAAATGATCCAGATATTTAGTCAATAATTTAAAAAAGATTCATGTTTAAATACTTTTAAAAATACAAACACATTTTTTATATTCAAATTGATTACGACATACGGAAAAGATATTCCTATATTCCGATGTAAATAAAGTGAGTCTAGAATGTGGAAGAAATGAAGAATGCCGTAGCCAAATTCCTTATTACATATTTCCGTCCAATATTTGAGAACCTTAACAATCTAAAACGAAAAAAAAAATAGAAATAAACAAAAATCTATCACTTCAATTAGAAATTTATATATGATATAATATAATATAATAAATATAAAATTGTTTGGCGTACATTTTAAATATAGAATGATGAAAAATTATTGCAATTTATTTTACGAATTTTAACCTTTAAATATTTAACTATTAATTCTTGACTTCGGTAGAAACTTATTTTATTGAGTAAGTTACGTAAAGATTATATCTAAAAATAGAATGAGAATATAATGTTTAAATAACAGATAAATTAGACGGTCAATTTTTTTTTAACTAAATTCAACTAAATTAAATTTATATATGTTTATTTTTTTAATATTTTTATATGTTTTTTTTATTTTTTT
>NC_029773.3:6868903-6869950 GCF_000817695.3 Arachis duranensis | reverse complement strand
TTTTAGAAAAAAGTTATGCACCAAATCTTTCGTATATATCCTCATTGTATATTTTATAGATTACTTAACAAATATTATATTCAATCATTATTTAACAAAAGAAAGATAAAAAATTAATTTCAAATAATAATGATAAAGTTAGTTATTTAGATAGATAAAAGTACAAATACTTTAATGTTTCAATTGATTTTTAATTCAATTTATGGTTGAAAACTAATTATCAAAATACATGTCTAGTAAAAAATTCTCAATTTTACTAGTAAATATTAAAGTTGAGTAAAAAAAATTCAAGGATATAAGATTCAATTAAATAAATTTATTAATTAAATAACATTATAATAATATTTTGTTTTTTGTTAAATTAATTTAATATATTTTTTATTTTATACTATTACATATAAAATAGAATTTAATTTTGATGTACTAATACTGTATGTAAAATATTTTACACAATTATCCGATTACATCTATTTTTTTTGGATGATCATTCACGCGAATGCAATCAAAGTAATTATTTTTATGATATAGTATTACGTAATTAAATAATGGGTTAAGTATGATTTTGGTCCCTAATGTAAGAGCTGAAAATTTTTTTCGTCCCTCACCTTTTTTTCGCTCCAAAATGGTCTCCAAGGTTTCAGTTTGTTTTAAAATAGTCCTTCGGACCAAAATGCCCCTATCCCTTCTTCCCCAAAATCATGCCACCACTACCACCACCAGAACCAGAACCACCACCACCACCCCCACCCACTGCCACTCCATCCCCATCTCCATCACACCAACCAAAACTCATAAAAAACAACATCATCATCGTCATTCTCATCCGAACTCAGATCCAGAACTCAAATTCAGACAAACAAAAACTCAACTCAGAAAATTATCATCATCATCAAGAACCCAGAATCAGCAACAACAATACTCCAAATTTAAATTTCAGCAACAACAATATTCCACAACAAATTTCACAAAAAAATCCAGAAATTTCACAAAAAGAATTTAATTCACAGAATTCACAGAAGAAGAAGAAGAAGAAGAAGAAGAAGAAGT
>NC_029773.3:6852631-6868829 GCF_000817695.3 Arachis duranensis | reverse complement strand
TCCCCCTTTCTTTCTTTTTTTCTTTTTTTATTTATTTATTTTATTTTATAATTTTTTTAATAAAGGATAATTTGGTAATAAAAAAATATAATTGGTAAAAAGGATGATTTTAAAACAAACTGAAACTTTGGGGATCATTTTGAAGCGAAAAAAAGACGAGAGACGAAATAAATTTTCAGCCTTTACGTTAGGGACCAAAATCATACTTAACCCTTAAATAATATACATGTACAACTATTTTATACTAATAGTATATCAAAATTTTATTCTAAAAATTAAAAAGATATATAAAATAAATATTTTAATACAATTTAATAATTATTTTTTTAATATTGGGACAAATATAATTTTTCAATGGGAGAACATATATATTCTATACATATATTTTTTAAAATTTTTCAAAATGTTAGAAAAAAGAAACACAACAATACCAGAAGAAAAAAGAGGATGAAAAGAAGAAATGAAAAAAGCAACAATACCAACAACAATAAAAAGAATGACCAATAAAAAAATACGTAAAGAAAAAATGAGTAATTCACACACACGTTATGTAAATGTTTGACAAAAATAGTTAAATGTGTGACGAAACTATTTAAATAGTTCAAATAGATGATTAATCATATTAATATCAATATTCAATGATCAATAAAATTTATAATTTTTAATTAATAATTTTTAAATAAAGATACTTTTATACTAAATTCTAAATCTTACTTAAATTTTAAAATTTAAATTAATAATATAAAAATATAAAAATATAAAAACATTATTACAGAATCAATACAATTTTATTTATAACTAATAATTAATTAGCAATAATTAAAAATATTAGCTATAAATATAGTATTAAACTGCTAAACTAAGAATATTAGATTGCAGACTAAAAATACTGATGAATATAGATTAAAATTATTAGCTTCTGAATTTTTTTAAAATAGAATATTAATTTAAAATATGCATTAATATTATTAAAAAGTATTAATCCTAACCTTTCTCTATTGATAATTTAATATATTTGATTATTAATCGTATGAAAATTTTTCGGCATCAAAATTGTTAAATAATTTATTTAACATGCTTATATTTTAATAAAAAATATTAAAAAATTATTAGAATTTATATTTTTTGTTATTAATATTTAAAAATATAAAATAAAATATTTCATCAAATTATTAAATTAAATAAATTAAACTAAATAAATTAAATAAATAATTAAGTGATGATAAAAAATAATAAATATTTTTATTATTTTACCTCTCACTTTCATATGATCGTAAAGCTTGAACTTGTGTAACACTCAGACAAATCACAAGAATTTTACTAGACTTAATAGAGTATTTATACAATATGTACAATGGGTTATTTATTTAACCTAATATAAATTAAAAAATAAACACAATATATGTATACTATCCAGAATAACAATCCAAAAATAATAAATATCTAATATCCTATTGAATCGAATATCTCTATACTCTTATTGTACATATTATACAAATACTCCATTCACTTCCTATATATAAATGCATGCAAGTTCCATGAATATGGAGTTGGAGATGGAGATGAAGAAGAAAACATGCATTGCTATGGTTCCATGCCTAGGACATGGCCATCTCATACCACTTCTTGAGTTTGCAAAGCGTTTTCTTCTTCATCACATAGATGGTTTCCATGTCACCTTCCTTATTCCCACTCTTGGGCCTCCTTCTCCTTTCACCATCGCCATCATCAACACTCTCCCTTCAAACATTGACTTCACTTTTCTCCCTCCGGTCAACATTCAAGACCTTCATCTTCAGACCGACCACCCCGTTCCCCAGATGATCCTCACCGTTCGCCACACTCTCCCCTCTCTCAAAGACGCATTAGCTTCGTTGAGTTCTCGAACTAACCTTGTTGCTTTAGCTCTTGACGTGTTCTCCCTCGAAGCACTTCATCTCGCTAAAGAGTTCAACATCTCTTCCTACGTTGCATTTGCCTCTGGCGCTGCAACACTCTCCTTCGTTCTTTTCTTTCTAAAGTTTGATGAAAGTTTTTTTTCCGAATTCGAATTCGAATCCAAGTTTCTTGACTTGAAACGAACAATGGCTATTCCTAGTTGTGATTATACTTCTTTTAAGGTGAAGGACCTTCCAGATTCGATTTTGTTTCGTCGATCAGGTGAAATTTACACACTATTTCTCGCCAGAAAGCCTCTTTAATTGATGGTATCATAATGAATACCTTCAATGATTTGAAACTAGAGGCCATGAGAGCTTTACACAATGATTCTCATTCTTTTCGTTCTATTTTTTCGATTGGACCATCGTTGCTCAACCCAACCAAAACCAAGATGAGAAGATTGATGAATGTGTTGCATGGTTGAACCATCAGCCATCGAAATCTGTGTTGTAAATATGTTTCGGGAGTGGTAAAACACTCTGTCAGGAACAAGTAAATGAGATAGCATTTAGATTGGAATTGAGTGGACACAAATTCTTGTGGATAGTGAGAGTCCCAAACAACATTCCTCAGTTCCGGTTATGTTATTGGACAAAAGGAGGATCCAATTCAATACTTGCCACCAGGTTTTGTGGAGAGAACGAAAGAACAAGGCCTAGTGGTTCCATCATGGGCACCACAAATTGAGATCCTTGCTCATGGCTCTACAGGTGGGTTCTTGAGTCATTGTGGTTGGAACTCAACGCTTGAGAGCATTGTTCATGGTGTTCCCATGATTGCATGGCCATTGTTTGCTGAGAAGAGAATGAATGCAATTCTGCTCACTGATGTGCTCAGAGTTGCAGTGAGGCCACAGGGTGAAGAGGATGGGGTTGTGAACAGAGAAGAAATTGCCAAAGTTGTGAAGAGAATCATGGACCACGGTAATGAAGAAGGGTTGGAAATGAGAAAGAGGATTCAAGAGTTGAGTTATGCTGCTGCTGCTGCACTCAGTGAAAATGGCTCTTCTACCAAGGCACTCTCTAGTCTTGCACATGAATTGCTGCACAAGAACGTTTAACTCTTTAAGTGCCAAAGTTTCATGCATGTTGACAAAAATAGTTGTTTCATCAGATGTTGTAAATAAAGCTTATTGATATAATTTTTGTTCTTTCTCTATTATCAATGTTGAGTCAACTAGCTAAGTTATTAGGAATGAGTTCTTTTTTTCTTTTAAAAACAACGTAATATTATTACAATTGTGTGAAAATTCAATCGTAGTTGATTTTATATAAAATTAATTAATGAAAACTGTTAGATAATAATTTAATCAAACTTATTAAATTATTTAATAATTTTTAATTATTAACTTTATATTAAGTTGACCTAAACTTTCATTCATTAGTATAAATAAGAAAACTTTGAAGATTGATAAATTTGATTATGCAACGAGTAATATGTTTGAGATAATAACCCAAATTAATCCTATCTTATTAGAATAATTTGTGGCGACCATCGTAATCTTGTTAAGATAATTATTATAGTGATCAAATTTAAGATTTATCACTTACCTTATTTATATCACTATATGAGAACAAAAGTGAAATCCTTCTGATATACAATATTTATAATTATATATTTTTTATTATTATATCTAATAATATTATTTAATTATTTCAATAATAATTAAAACATATAAAATATAATAATTATTTCATTAGCGTGGCCATATGTACATGTGTTATGCGCATGAGGATATAAAATGTTGGGTGGCTGTACGTGCTCAACAACTTACGTCCATATTTACCCTTCTCTTATCCGCTTATTATTTTTTGTGTTGGAGAGAGTTGAGTTCATCTCACAACGTTGGGAGAAGAGATGAGTTTTTTATTGCTATGGTGTGAATAAATCAGTTTTTTCGATTTGTTTCATTTTTTAAATCAACAATCACAAATCGGATGATCCGATTTGTGTTTTTGAAAATAAAAAAATTTTTAATGTTAAAATCGGACCGTTTGATTTTTATTTTAAAAAATAAAAAAAATTAAAAATACAAAACGGACCATGCGATTTGTAGTTTTTTTTATCAAACAAATCGGAGGGTCCGATTTGTACTTTATTTTTTTTTCAAACAAATCGGACCGTACGATTTGAATAAAACACCATATAAAAAAAATACCTAATCTTCCCATAACAATATATTACACATATATTTATACAATATAAAAAAAAAATTAGCCTCTCTTATCATCATTCATGATAAATATAAAAATTTTTATTTATTATTTCATACCAAAAGTGGTGTCCACGGCTTACATAATTTTTTAATGGGAGTTATTTTTTTAAAGATGTCTAAAATATTTTTTTTAGAGATATTTTTTAATAATTAAAATTTAATTTGTGTTATTTTTTAAATCGGTCTAATTTTATTAAAATTAGACCAACCAAACTGATTTGACCGAAAAATCGATAAATCAAATCTTAAAAATTTTAGTTTTTAAAAAATATCTTTAAAAAAAATATTTTTGATATTTTTATCTAATTAGTTCTCTTTTTTAATATTAATAGTGAAAAAAAAGATGAATAAAGGATAAATATAATCTATAATTTAATCTAATAATAGTTGGATTGATATATAAATGGACCTCAAATTGTTTACTATACAAATAACATATTGTCAATTCAATAATATGTTAATGGAAAAGTATAAGAAGTTAAGTGTTCACTAATTAAAAATTGAACAACTCAATTAATAATAATTAATTTTAAATTATTTTTTTAAATTTAAAATTTTATTAATTGATATTAACGGCATTTTTTGAATCAAAACTTATCTTAATTTATTTTCACTTTCACTCAATATTCACCACACAAAACCACAAATCCTAATTCCTCTTCTTAATGCCCGACGCTACCGCGGTCTCATCTTTGTGCTGTTAGCGTTGCTGTAGAACTCTCCTCGCGCATCATCGCCGGTCATCCTTGCATCCTTCTCCGCCATTTTATTTGCCGTTCACGCAGGAAAGACAGCCATCATTGCGCTTCTATTTCACCCTCCTCGCGTCCCATCGCTCGCCCGACGCACCCTTGACGCTCGCGACTCCCCATCGCTTGCCACTCACACCCCACGACTATTCATCCGTCACGACGCAGCCACCACCAGGTTTCCATTCGCGACGCGCGATTAACTACTCCGATCCATGGCGACTCCTCTACTTGTCGCATCACGCCACCGCGAGTCTCCCCACTGTCCATGCAACGCCGTCTACGACGTTGTCGTCGGCCACTCTGTAGGTCTTCTTCTCCTCCTCCTATTTGGTTTTAAATGATTTTTTTAACTAGTTTTTTATGTTTTTTTTTTTTACATTTCGGATGATTCTTTTTATTACTTTGGATGATTCTTTTTTCTATATTTTGTATTTTTTTCTTAAAATTTGGATGATTCTTTTTACTAATTTTGGATAATTTTTTTTTATATTTTTATTAGAATTTGGATAATTTTTTATCATCTTATATTTTGGTGCTGTTTGTTTTTTAGAGTTTCAATTTTTTTTTTAAAAAAAAATTAGTGTTTGCGTAATGAGAATTTCAAAATTTACGTTATCTTCTCGTTTCTTTTCAATTGAAGCTATGTTTCTCTTAAAACTTAATAGCAATATCTTTTTTTATCATTTCCACCAAATATACCCTTTCTTTTCTCTAATTTTAAAATCCAAATTTTTTTCAAATTTCATCACCATTTTCAATCAATTAGATTATCTTTAATCTGTTATGTTGAATATTCATTTTTTCCAATTACACCTCTTTTAATTACTCTCTGTATCTCTCTCTTTTATACAATTTTTTATGGTAAAAAAATAACATTTTTATCTTCTTTATTTTTATCTATTACTTTAATATTAAAAACAAATAATATAGAAAAAAAATACTAATCAACATTAAAATTTTTTGCCATTGCATTTCTAATTAGATAAAAATTTATTTATAGTTGTTTTTATGTAAAATTAATAATTAAAATTATTAGTTATTAATTTAGTTAAATTTATTAATTATATAGAAATATTTATTTATTAATTTCATATAAAAATAAATACATATATATTTTTAATCTCTAATTAATATCCGCTGAATGACACGTTGATCCATTACCTTTCTCGGTCCTCATTTATTTATCTGTAGAAGTCCTCATCATGGCCTCATTTATTATTTATCTATGCGTCATGGCGAATGGAGAGCCACGAACTTCACCTAACTTTTGTGCATCAACGTCCTTAACGAATGGAATCAAATGGCCATGGCCAGGGCATGGAACCATTGCAATACATTATACATACCTTCTTTCCCATGCTCGATCACACACCTTCTTCATAGACAAGAGACTCGTATGTGTGTCTCTGTCTATATATACATTCTAAACTTTAATTGGGTTAGGTTCATAAATTTGTTTCTAGAAACACTTGAATTTGGTTGATACCATAAAAGTAGTATTTTTTTATCAATGTTATAAAATCATTGGAATTTATTATTTTTATTTAATAATTAGTTAATAATATTTAAAAATATTGACTAAAAAAATAGTATTAGACCGTTAGATTAAAATGTTAAATTGCGAACTAAAAATATTAATTAATATAAATTAAAATTATTAATCCTTGAATTTTTTTTGGTGAGTGATGTTACACAACTAAAATTTTTTAATAATCAAATTTAACTAAATTAATCTAATAATTTATTGTTATCACAAAAACTGATCCAATAAATGTGTAAATTGATGCTCTAAATAAGATAAAAATTGAAATATATTAAAATATTCATCAAAGTATAATATAATTTCACTGTGAACTTAATTATAAAAATTTATTTACCGAATATTTTTGTATTTTTATATTTTACGAAAAAGATATATTTTGTTTGAGAATAATATCTAATAGTGGAACATATATACGTCTCTTTTAATATTAAAAACAAATCATGTATAAAAATAATTAAAAAATAATAATATTTAAAAAACAAAAAGAATCAACCAAAACATCCGTTTAAATTTATTTTATTTAATATTTATTAATTATTATGATATTTAATAAATACTAAACAAAATAAAGTTATATAATTTTTTTATTTTTTTAATAATTTGGTAAAAAAATTTGTGCATATATCACTAATCAACATCAAAACTTGCCGTTACATACTTACATCTCTAATTAATATCCGCTAAATGAGACGTTGCATACTTGCATTTGGCAAATCCGTTACTTTTCATGGTTCTCTTTTATTATTGCAATTATATAATTATACTATATGTACACATTAAAATTAATAATTAAAATTAATTATTATAATAAAATAATTAATTTAAGGTATAAATAATATTTTTATTATTCTTGTTTATCGTCCGTCATGGCAAATGGAGAGCCACAAACTTGACCAAACTTTTTTGCTAAAAGGATGTCCATTTTGTCCGAGGGTAAATCACATAAATAAATTATTAGTTTTTAATTACATGAATATCCTAAATATAAAAAGATTATACAAAAATTTGAAAAATTATGTAAATCGAAGTAACCTAATTTGATTTACTTTCGTATCATATAAATTGAATTAATATTGAAAGGTATCAGATTTCAACAAAAAGAGAAAGACGAAGAAAAAATTCTGGAAATAAGAATATGAGTGTATTATGTTGATTAATTGATTATAGTTATGGTTTAATGTATTTATATACACACTATATTAACTATGACTGATTACTGGCTATACAGGTTATTAGTAGCTAATTATAAACTATCTATACTTTACTCCTTTCATCCCCCCTCAAGCTTAGGGTGCTGAAATTCTGCAGCCTAAGTTGGTTGCGAAATTCCAAAAATTTGGTAGAGGAAACAGCTTTGGTCATTATGTCTGCCACTTGAACATCACCAGGAATGTGAGTGACTCGCAGTCTTTCTTTTGCAACATGATCTCTGAGAAAATGAAGATCAAGCTCAAAGTGTTTGGACCGTGAGTGTAGCACCGGATTAGCTGCCATAAGCACTGCTCCTTGATTATCACAGTATATCATAGGAACAGGCAGTGTAATATGAATTTCAAACAAAAGCTTCTTGATAGCAAGTAGTTCAGTGGCTAAGTTGCACACCCCTCTGTACTCAGCCTCTGTGCTACTGCGAGAGACTGAGGCTTGCTTCCAGGAGGACCAAAAAATCAGGTTCGATCCAAAATAGACACAAAAACCAGAGGTGGACTTTCGATCTTCAATATCTGAGGCCCAATCTGAGTCAGTGTAGCCAACAAATTTGAAAGAAGGTGCTGGTTGGAGATGCAAGCCCAAAGTAACGGATCCTTGAAGGTATCGAAGAATATGCTTTACAGCTTTCCAATGTGGCTTTCGAGGCTGCTGCATGAACTGACAAACCTTATTAACTAGATATGCTAATTCAGGCCTGGTCACAGTAAGATACTGAAGACTTCCCACAATAGAATGGTAGAAAGTTGGGTTCTCAAATAGATCACCATCAGTGGAGGTTAACTTCAAATTAGATGTCATAGGTGTGGAAAGTGGCTTGCAATTTTCTAAACCAGCTTTCTGTAGAACATCCAAATGTATTTGAATTGGGTGAGTAAAAGGCCATTGCTAAACGGTCTAACTTCAATTCCCAGAAAGAAATGCAAATCACCCATGTCTTTAAGAGAAAAACTAGCATTAAGCTGCTGAATAAGAGTAGAAATAGCAGTGGCTGAGGTTCCTGTTACAATAATATCATCCACATAAAGTAGAATGAAGATAGTGCCTGAAGAGGTAGCCTTGTAAAGAAGAGAGACATCGGATTTTGTTGCTGTAAAGCCAAGCCTTTGTAGTTCACCTATCAACCTTTCAAACCAGATCCGCAGCGCTTGTTTTAAACCGTAGAGGGAACGAGTTAGCTTGCACACTAAATTAGAATCATCAACTTCATAGCCATAGGGCTACTGCATATAAACTTCTTCACAAAGCTCTCTATTAAGGAAAGCATTATTGACGTCTAACTGTTTGATAGGCCAGCTATGAGTTAGTGCAATAGTGAGCAGAATCCTTATGGTGGTAGGGCGAATAACAGGGCTAAAGGTCTCTTTAAAATCAATCCCTGGTTGTTGATGAAAACCTTGAGCTACGAGTCGGGCCTTATATTTGTCTATAGAGCCATCCGGGTGATACTTTACACGAAACACCCACTTGCTGCCAATGGATTTTTGGTTTACAGGCAACTCAACAACATCCTAAGTATGATTTCTCATTAAGGCAGCATATTCTTCATCCATAGCTTGCTTCCAATGAGGTATGGAAAGGGTTTCTTTTTCTGTTTTTGGTACAAACTGCTTGAGTTCAGCTGAAAATAATTTGGGTTTGAGCTTACCAGTTTTAGCTCTCGTGACCATAGGATGAGTGTTTAAGGTAGGACAAGGTCTAGGCGGAGATGAGGGAAGGTTGGGTTGAGTTAAATTTGGTTCATGCTGAGGGGGTAATGGAGGTGGGGACTGTGGTAGAGGGATAATTGTGGGAGTTGGTTTTGGAATAATTGGAATTGCTGGTATAGGTTAAGGTATGGGGACAGGTTCGGCTGTGGTGGTAAGGAAGCCACAGCTGGGATCTTTAAATAGAAACATTTTCTCTTCAAACATTCCGGGTAATGAGTATTTTGCCAGATTTCGTGAGGAACTCGAACCCTTTGTATTGTGGTGCCAAACCTAAATATACACATGCCTCTGACCGAAACTGCAGCTTAGTTTTGTTATAGGGCCTAGTGTTGGAAAAACACAAGCACCCAAAGACCTTTAACATGTCCAGGGACTGAGTTCTACCAAAAAGTTTTTGGTTTGGGGAGCTAAACTTCAGAACAGCTGTGGGCAAGAAATTGATGAGATGAGTTGCAGTTACAAAGGCTTCTCCCCAGAATTTCATTGGCAAGCCGGCTTCAGCAAGAAGGGTGAGTCCCATTGTAGTAATGTGTCGATGTTTTCGCTCTGCACTACCGTTCTGTTGGTGGACATAAGGACAAGAGAACCTGTGTTGTATTCCTTCATCACTAAGAAATTTCGTTAGAGCAACGAATTCTTTAGCATTATCAGATTGAATTTGTTTAATCTTTACACCTAGTTGAAGCTCTACCATTTTCTTAAACTGCATAAAGACATCATGTACTTGAGATTTATGATGCAACAAATATATCCAAGTGAATTTAGAATAAGCATCAAGAAAATGTACATAATACCGAGAGCCATTTATTGAAGGAATAGGGGAAGGTCCCCAAATATCAGTGTAAACAAGCTCTAATGGACTAGTAAATGTCGTACTTGAAATATTGAAAGGAAGCTGCTGGGATTTTCCAAGACAGCATGAACTACAAATCAAATCAGGGACTTTGAAGGAAATGTTACACAATTTCAAGACTCTTACTAAAACATTAGTGGAAGGGTGACCTAATCTCAAGTGCCAAAAGTGAAAATTTGCATTTTCTTGAATAGTGGTGACATTTGCAGCTGGTGAGACCAGGCTTTTATTGTTCGGTCCAAAGGAATAAAGGCCATGATTAACTGTTCCTCGGAGAAGCGTCTCCTTGAAATCCTGACATTTGACGTAGCAAGCATCAGCATGAAATTCAATCCAGACTTTATTATCACAAACAAATTTGTGGACACTAAAAAGATTCTTTGTTAAATCATGTACATGCATTAATTTTTGCAGTCTAAAAGTTCTTGAAGCTGAAAATGGTTTAAGTAAAGAGCTACCAACATTAGAGATGTGTAAAGAGTTACCATTCCCCACTTGCACCTGCTCATTGCCTCTATATGGATAATATTCTGTGAATTGCAAAGCATCTGGCGTTATATGGTGAGTCGCTCCTGAGTCCAGGTACCAATTCGGATCAAAGATAGTAGCTTGTGTGTCTGTGGTGGTTAGATTGGCTTGTGCTTTAAACTGTCCACTGGAGAATTCTTTATTAAACCTGTGCCAGCAGTCCATGGCTGAATGACCATATTTCTGGCATAGTTGGCATGTAGGCCTCTCTTGAAAGGATTTGCCTCTGCCTCTTGTCGCTAGGGGTGGAAACAGGCCAGTCTTTACTCTTAACAGGCCAAGCCTGTAATAGAGTATATTGGCCTTAGCCTGGCCTGTAGCCTGGTATAGGCTTTTTAATGAGTACTGAGTCTGGCCTGTTGTTAAATCTAGCCTAGCCTGAAGCCTGTCAATAGGCCTATTTTTTTAATAATAATTAAATTTACGATATAATTTAATTTTTAAAATTATAAAATATAAAATAATAAATTTATGAATAATATTGATACAAAATACACATATATAATTAAAGAGACAAATGGCTGAGTGGATAAAGGTATTATTATAAGATAGAAGACCCAAGTTCAAATCCTGCAGGCTTAGGCCGGCCTGACAGGCCCAACAGGCTATTTCAAAAGCCTAGGTCTGGCCTTTTAAAGAATATAGGCTTTTTTAGTAGGCTGAGCCTGGGCCTATTTCCTATCAGGCCAGGCTAGGCCAGGCCAAACACAGGCCATGCTGCAGGCCCCTAGCAGGCCGCCTGACCTATTTCCACCCCTACTTGTCGCTCCTCTGCCACTTCCTCTAAAATTATAGTTGCTGCCACCTCCATAGATGTTATTCATGTGATTTCTTCCAACTCCTTTGTTATAACTTCCTCTACTGTATCCTTCATTGTTGAATTTTCTTTGTGCTACATTTTCTTGAATCAAAGCCTCAGAATTTCGAAATTTCTCAATCCACTCTTCTTGAGCTAACAACATCGATTCAAGAACATCAATGTTTACTGGAGTTTCTCTAGTATTGATCGCTGCTATGAACGGACTATATTCTTCCGATAAGCCTCTCAGGATCACATTCACACATTCAGTTTCACTCATCTGAATCCCTATAGATGTCAGAGAGTCGACAATTTTCTTGATTTCTAATAGGTATTCAGACATTGCACCTTCTTTCTTTACGTTGCTTAGTTTATTTCTCAATTGATTCTCTTTCGCCCTAGTTTGTGAGGCAAAGAATGTCTCTAACCTTTTCCAAATCTGGTATGAAAACGTGCACCCAACCATTCTTGCGGTGAGCGACGGCGTCATTGATGCGAGGAGCCAGGTTTTCAAAAGTGCGTCTTGTCTCTTCCACAACTTGTAATTGGGTGAGATTGTTCCACTTCTTCGATCTTCCTCTGTTCTGAACATCTCTGGAATTCTTTCTCCAAGAACATGATCGATGAGATCATATCCTTCGATGGTTGATTCGGCTTGGTCCTTCCACGGCAAGAAGTTGTCTCTGTCAAGCTTGATTCCAATCGGGTTGTTGAAGGCTTGAATTCCTCTGTCACTTGAGTTGGCCATTGTTGAGGATCTGGCTCTGATACCATGAAAGGTATCAGATCCCAGTAGAGAGAGAGAGAGAGAGAGAGAGAGAGAGAGAGAAAGTTCTGGAAATAAGAGTATGAGTGTATTATGTTGATTAACTGATTACAGTTATGGTTTAATGTATTTATATACACACTACACTAACTATGACTGATTACTGGCTATACAGGTTGTTAGTAGCTAATTATAAGCTATCTATACTTTACTCCTTTCAAATATAATTCGATTTATCTTATTTGGACATAAATTAAAGTAATATAATTCAATTTATGTTGTATTCGCATAATTTGAATCAATACAATTCGATCTACATTGCTGTATTCATATAATTCGATCAATATGATTTGATTTATTATATGGAGATTCGTAACATATATTAAATCGAAACAATTTTGCATGAATTGATAAATCATGATAAATCGAATCTAAGGAGCGTAGACATGCATTTGATTAAATCAAATTGATTTAATTCGATTTACTAAGGAGCGTGTGTTATATATAAATAGGATTAGAACGTGAAGTGTTCAATAGAGGTAAATTCCCAATAGTTAGTGAAGATAATTTTTTAGTTCTAATGCACTACAAAGGCACAATTAAGAAAAAAAAGAGAGCGAGAATAAAATTTACTTATAAGGATCCATTGAGTATCTTTATCAAACTTTCTACGAACTTTGTTGATTTTTAGAATACCATATTACAGAAATTGGGACTGCATGGAATGAAACAAAAGTTATTTAATAGAATTCCAATTTCTATTATTCGCAATGGGGTGAAGTACGAATCGTTTGTGATAGACAATGACAAAGATTTGTAAGTTTTATTTCACAATCGTCGCCAGTTTTCCAAAGTGAGAACCCATGAACTATCGGCCAAATTTAGGGATGTGGTCTTTTGTTCAGGAGAATCGAACCGGAATCATCAATAATCAGTACCAATGGCAGCAGCGACGACCATGACGAGCACAAGGAAGAGCGATGACATCGACTAGACTAGTAGTAAAGAGAATAACGTAGCACAAGGAAATGTTAAAAAATTAGAGATTTAATTTTTAGTATATAAACGCAAAAGAAGAAGAGAAAAGAATGTGAGAGAAAACTCCATGTTAGTTAGAGAATAAAGGGATCGGAGTAGTAATTTTAATTTTAGCTTTTAAAGTAAGTTTAATCTTGACCATTAAATTTAAGCCAACAATAATAATTATATTATCATGTTTTCATATAAACAACTCATTCATAATAAATAGGGCAATTTATCTAATTAAATAAATTCCATGAAACCTTTACCCAAATACACAAAACACAAACTTGTTACGTGCATGTGCAATTTATATTATTAGGTAAACCGTGAGAGCCAACCACGCTTTTTACTCTCTACATAAACCGTGGCTGGCAGGGACGGATTATGCATGAAAAAAGTTGGCACTAAACCGTGGCTGAGTCCCACGGATTTTGAAGGGAAAATGGTAGGCATAAACCGTGGTTACCTACCACAGTTTATGAAGAGGAGGCATTCAAAGGTAAACCCCCTTACTTCCCACGGTTTATGTCTTTAGTAGTATAAATACATAATCCGTTGATACTCATGACGGATCATTTGGGAGGAAACAAACATTTTGCAGCTGCGCTTCTTGGTTGAGAGAGTTTGAGAGAGAGGGTTGTAGGTTTTGGGGAGTTTTTGGGTGGTGGAGCCACGGATCGAGAGTGGCGATGGCTGGACGACCGTTTAGATGATGACCTACCCACTGATGATGATGGAGATGTGGTGGATTATCGTGTTCCTCGTCGTAGAGCTAGACGACATGCTCACTGGGATGGTCATGGACGGGCTCGAGGTAGAGGACCATCCGTTGAAGATGACGGTACTCAGCACGGTGTTCATGATGATGTAGGTGGTTCAGCTTCAGGGATGGATCAGCCCACATACGACGTGGGCTGTAGCTCTCAGCTGTTTGGGAGTTTCGAGCCACAGGCATTTGCTGACTATACTGCCGCGGCTGTCGGGATGGATATCGATGATCCTATTAGTCAGTCGGAGTTCTTTAGGGATATAGCAGACATGCTCAGGGATGATGATGCGACCCATTATAGGCCACAGATGCCTGAGGTTCATTCCCAGTTTGCTGATCACCTGCCACCTATTCCCGATGTTCAGCCTTAGTTGACCGTTGACCTCAACGAGCCTGCAGCATCTCCTTCTGACCCATGGTTCGCGTTAGGAGGGACCCCAGCTTCAGCATTCAGCGCCGTTTCCGAGAGACAGCAGCACCAGAGGCGGACCAGAGACCAAGGAGGGTGCGGCGTCCTCCTTTGTGTGGGACCAGAGGTCACCTGCTTAGCCATTTTGACGATGATGACAGTGACACCATTGAGGATTCTGATTAGTTATGTCTTATATTCATGTCCCGTTGTCCTATGTTGGTTTATGTACTTAGAATGATGTTTATGATTATATGTTTAAGACTTGTGTGAAATGTTATCTGCTATCTATTTCATATTTATATACGTTTGAGCATCTATGGTTACGACCTATTTTGTCACAATTACCACGCGTGATGTAAATCATACCAAAGTGATTCAATAAACATGGTCATTCTATTTCCTTCATAAACCATTGCTGGTAGCAAGATTTTATATACATTTACATTCCTCAATAAACCGTGGTAGTTTGTCACGGTTTATGCTGACTCTCTTTCATGCATAATCCGTCCCTGCCAGCCACGGTTTATGTAGAGAGTAGAAACCGTGGTTGACTCCCATGATTTACTTAATAATATAAATTGCACATGCACATAATAAATTTGTGTTTTGTGTATTTGGATAAAGATTTCATGAGATTTATTTAATTAGGTCAATTACCCTAATAAATATATCAATTATAAATATTAAATTAATAGATTTAGTTAACTGTATGCTAAAATACGTGCTATTAATGAAAATTTTTAAATATATTTATTTAATAAATACAAAATAAATATATTAAAAATTTAAACTCTTTATATTTTTAATAGAAATTTTCTTGTTTTATATTTTTCTAACATTACTATTTGTATAATAATTATTAAATTTTTAAGTTTATAATCCAATCAAATTACCATTTAAACTAATTAAAATGCTTATAATATTTGATAATAATATTTGATAAGACTGATTTTATGAGATCCATATAACATTATTCATATAACATGACTGGTTGCACCCACTTATTGATGTTAACTTGATGGTAGTACCATGGGGGAAACTATTTGTTTGGATTTGCCATTAAGGAAGTATTCTTATTAGATACATAATGACTTAAGAGACATTAGGGTTTGGTTTTGATGGTCCCCGGTACAAATAGAGATAGAGTATATATTTATTTTGGTTCTCAAAAAATTTTGGATCAAATACTTTAGTTTTTGATTAAAATTAATTATTTGATTGATCCCTAAAAATTAATTTTATCAGTCATTTAGGTTTTTATTCTGTCAATTCTAACGTAGGATAAAATGGTCATTAATAATTGGGATAAGTATTGCTTTGGTCCCTAACATTGAGGGTCAGAATCGAAACCGTCCCTAACGTAATTTCTGATTTAGAATCATCCTTAACGTTTTTTTCGTATTAAAATTGTCCTTTTAATTTTTTTTTGGAAAAAAATACCCTCACCACTACCAACACAATTACCTCCTCCTTCACCAACACCAACACCACCACCACCAACACCAACACCAACACCAACCAACACCAACACCAAGAACGCCAAACAACAGCAACAACACCAAACAACACCAAACCAAGAAGCAGAAACAGAAAGCAAGAAAACAAAAAGCAAGAAAGCAAAAACAAGAAAATAGAAAGCAAGAAAACAGAAGTAAGATGAGGCGGCGAGGTGGCGAGGG
>NC_029773.3:6844141-6852455 GCF_000817695.3 Arachis duranensis | reverse complement strand
ACGTTGTTTTATTTTTTTTAATTTTATAATTTTTTTTAAATCAGTGGTAGTTTAGGAATAAAATTAAAAATTTTATTAAAAAGGACGATTTTAATACGAAAAAAAAGTTAAGGATGATTTTAAATCGGAAATTACATTGGGGACGGTTTCGATTCTGACCCTCAACGTTAGGGACCAAAATAATACTTATCCCTTAACAATTTTAACAGAGGACAAAATGATTCCTGACAACCTCTATGCAGAAACAACACTATTTTCTCCCAATTTTTATCATATCTCACATAATCCTAACAGTTTAACATTACAACTTCAAGCTACATGTGCACACTCTGCAACTTCAATATTCACAAGAAGAAAAATCCTAAACTTATTTTCAACCAATTCATACTCAGGAAACTAATAACTATATCTCTCAAGTACTTATCGTCTTTGATGGATCCCATGAATCTAGATAGCAAGTTCGATTTGTTAAGACACGTCGATGTCATCACCATCTTCCTCCTCCTCTGCCCTATTATTTCCATGGCCACATTGTCCACCACTCCAATCGCTTCTTTCATCTTCTTCTCTAAATTAATGTTCAGTAATCGCTTCAGTTTTCATATGAGCGGTGACGGTGACATTGCTTGCTATACTGATAGCTTGGATGCAAGGTTGAACCTGTCTACCAGCTTGGACATGGGAAGAGAAGGAATGAAGCACTTGGGGTCCATTCTAAATGAGAATTTTACATATGATGTCGAAGGAGAATCTTCTCGTGATGTCCTAGTGTCCAACAACCTATATTGCTTGGCAGATAGTGGAGAAAGATGTGCCCTTAAGGTAGTTCTTGAGGATGTGGTGGATGTTGTCAGGGTTGGAAGTGATGCTGTTATCGAGGATGTGGAGGTATATGCTTTTGGTAGGAAAAATGGGAAGAAGGTGGGTATACTAGTCACAGATATTTAGAAAGTGTGTGGTTCATGACATGTTGAGGTAGGTGTGACACGCGTGGCAGTTACACCATGGCTTGATTTTGAAGTTGAAGATGAGGAAGGAGAAAATGGAGAAGAAGATTGTGAAGGTGAAGAAGGAGAGTATGAATGTTAAGGTTATACGAGATATGATGGAAATTGGGGGAGAACGGTGTCGTTATCGAACAGAGGGGGTCAGTAGAGATGGCAGCAGTACCCGTACCCGCGGGTACCCGCCCCGCCCCTACCCGGTCGGGGTGGGTTTAAACCTGACCCAGAGCGGGGCGGGTCTGATGAGCGGGGCGGGGCGGGGTCGGGTTCAGGGTTAACCCACCCCGGAGTACATATATATAAATATAACTTTAGCAATCAGGGTTAAGGTTCTCACAATCTCACTTCTAATTCTCACCGTCACCCATCGTCACTGTCTCACTAAACTCCTAGTCCCAACCCTCGTTGTCTTTTTTAGCTTCTCCAAGGACCATCGCCATCGCAAAATCGTCTCATTCCCACTCCTCCACAACGCATCTTCTACGATCTCTTCCGCGTCTCCTTCAAGCTGTCTGTCGCTCCTCCTCCGCGCCGCCTCTTAGTCCCACATCCTCTGCGCTCCCGGCCTCCAGCCTCCAAGTCGTGCACTAGGCGAGCCACCCCCGTGCCTCCTCTGCATCGTAATCGAGTCTCGTCTGGCTCCTCCTCCACGCCGCCTCTCAGTCCCACATGCTCGTGTATGGAGTTCATGGCACAGTGCAACTCACGCAAGGCGATCGGAATCGAGCCTTGTCCGGCTCCTCCTCCATGCTGCCTCTCAGTCCCACATCCTCTGCCTCTACGCTCCCGCCGGACTCCAAGTCGCGCACCTCCACCAGATTCTTCCCGCATCGAGCAGGTACTGTTCTTGCCCTTATCCTAGCCTTTCTTTTCTTTTTGAATGATTTGATTTGTTTAATCTCTGGCTAATTTTGGATGTATGATTAGAATAGACAAAGAAGAAGCTCTTTTATTTTTTGGGTGATAATAGGAATAGTATGTTTGTTGGTTCAATTTCTGAATACTTGATACACGTGTAATTTCTCTATTATCAATTCCTTCCAATTTCCAGTATCTACTCTAGAATGTCCTGAGCAGTATTTTTATATAGTAAGAATTTTCCTCGTTAATTTTCTATTCTACTTTTAAGCACAGTACCAGTTGCTTTCTTATTACAAATGGAACTTTGTTATAATGTTCATATGGCAATTTAAGTCTTGAGACGAAATTTGTCTATAAACTGCAGCAAAATGTCCCAAACATGGTTTATCTTATAAGTTCCATGGTATTATTTTTTCTTAGAAGATAAGTTATGTGTGTGGGGTTACACCAAGTGGATTTGAATTTAATCATGTTTGTAATTAGACCACTTACATCCAAATCTTTTTCAATTTTTTCACATAAAGTTTTCTGAGTTTTTATCTTTTGCTATTGAACTGTCCTCCGTATAAGATAATCTTCCTGTTAGAACTTCTACAACCTTAATCCATTGATTCCAAAATAACTCATGGTGATAATTCACCTTCTTCTGCACAATAAGTGCTATATTAACTTTTCTAATGTATTTGTTCATCACCCGATTGTCCGGTGTGTAGACACATCCAATGTAAAATCATCATCTATGCAAATACAATATTAAGCTTTTTTATTTTGTTGGTTTTATTACTGACCAATATTTACATTCATACTTAGTTCAATTTCAATTGCACGTGTATCAAGTATTCAGAAGCACAATAAAACATAGCACCAAAAGAGTTAAAATGATGCTAAACCTCTGTTATATGCAGAAGTTGTTGTGTTCTATTTTTTTGTTAAGAAAATTTGCTCATGGTGTTCTGTTTTAATTAAGGAAATATGCTGTTATATGCAGAAGTTGTTGTGTTCTATTTTCTTTGTTAATGAAATATGCTCATGGTGATCTGTTTTAATTAAGGAAATATGTTGTTATATGCAGAAGTTGTTTTGGCTCATGGTGTTATGTTTTCTTTGTTAAGAAAATATGCTCATGGTGTTCTATTTTAATTTTGATTTTATTATGACTTTGTAATTTTGATTTTAATTTTATTGATATAGGTATTTTCGAATTACTTCATGACTAGTAATGCTAGAGAAGACACACAAAGCAACAGTGTTGCTCTTAATGATAATGAAATTGAAGTTCAAAGTAATGCTAATCCAACTTCAGAAACTCCACAAGCAACGTATGATATCTTAACTCGAGAAGGATCAACTCCTAATGAAGGTGACAATAAGACTCATGTTAAGAGTTCTTATTGGGAGTATTTTGATCTTTTGAAAGTTGAAGGTGAATGGAAGGCGAAATGCAAGTTTTGCAAGACTGTGCTTAGTGTAAATTCGAGGAATGGTACCAAGTCAATGAGGAACCATGTGGATCGATATTGTAAGAGAATAAAGGTGGCAAACTCTAGGCAATCATCAATTGTTGAATCATTGTCAAAACAATCACAAAAGCAAAAAGTGAATAAAGATGGTTTTGTGTTTGATCCTTCATTTACAAGAAAATGTGTCGCCGAAATGATTATTTTGCATGAGTATCCTATGAGTTGTGTGGACCACCATGGTTTGAGGCGAAATTTTGCTTCAATGCAACCAACATTTAAAATGCCTAGTCAAAACACTATTAAAAAAGACATCTTGAAGATGTATGGGGACGAGAAGCGGAAGTTAACTGTTCAACTAGATGAAAATGATAGTAGAGTTGCAATAACAAGTGACATGTGGACTTCCAACCAAGAAAAAGGATACATGATTGTCACGGCTCACTATATTGATAGTTCGTGGAAGTTGCATATGCGCATATTGAGGTACTTTAACAATTTTATAAACTTTTATACATTGTATTGTTTTCATATGTTGAGCTTCGTTAATCTAAAAATGCATGCATGTTTGTTAATCTTTTCAACTTTTGTTATGTTCCTTGTCCCCATACAAGTGAAGTTCTCACTAAAACGTTGATGAAAATATTGTTAGAATAGAACATTGATAGAAAATTATCCACTGTTACATTGGATAACTGTTCTACTAATAATGCTATGGTAGATAGAGTGTTGGGGCGTTTAGATTCTTCATTCTTGATGTTGGGGGGTAAATTGTTACATATGCGTTGCTGTGCTCATATATTAAACTTGATTGTGAAGGATGGCTTAAGTATTGTTAAGGAAAGTATAGAAAAGATTCGTAGTAATGTATTGTATTGGACTGCAACACAGAAAAGGAACGAAATTTTTGTGAGTTTGTGTGCTAAAACAGCGATCTTATTTACTAGAAAATTAGTTCTTGATTGCCCAACTAGATGGAACTCAACTTATTTGATGTTAAAAACTGCTTTGTTGTATAAAGCTGTCTTTCCTAGGTTAAGGCAGAAAGAACCCCATTATAAAATTGTGCTAAGTAATGAGGAGTGGGAACTTGCGAAGGAAATATGTGATAGATTGAAGTTGTTTTATGATGTTACTCAACTGTTTTCTGGGTCTAAATTTCTGACTGCTAATCTTTATTTTACTCTGATTTGTAAAATAAAAGTGTCATTGGATGAATGAAAAATTTCTACTAATCCGTTAATTGCTAATATGGCATCTAACATGAAGAAGAAATTTGAAAAGTATTGGGATGAAATTCATGATATTATGGGTGTTGCTGCTGTTTTAGACCTTAGGTACAAGATGGTTGGGGTTGAGCTTCAATTTGAAAAAATGTATCCAGATCCAACAGAATGCTCCAAGCAAGTTGATAGAATTCATCAGTTGTGTAATGAGTTGGTTAATGAATACACTCAAAAAATGAGTTCTGATGTGTCATATGTCGGTGCTAGTATTGGTGTTGGTACAAAAGAAAGTAATGAAAGTGGAAATGCAAGTTTATTTGGGGGTGATGATTATATGGTGTATCTTAAAAGAAGAAAAATGACAAGGAGTTCATATGTGAATGTTGAGTTAGATCATTATCTTGAGAAGGAAATTCATCCTCCAAATGATCCTAACTTTAATGTTTTGAAATGGTGGAAGAACAATCACATGAAATTTAAAGTTCTTGCAAAAATAGCTAAGGATATATATGCTATTCCGGTGTCCACTATTGCATCTGAATCTGCTTTTAGTACAAGTGGTCGTATAATTTCTCCTCATCGCGCAAAGTTCAAACAAGACATAATTGAAGTTTTGATGTGTGGCCAAAGTTGGTTGTGGGCACCTTTGGGAAGTAAAGGTGATATATTGATTAATCTTCATTTATGTTAATTTTTTACATAGTAATTAGTACCAATTAATTTGTTAATTGTTATCTTCTTTTATTTTCAGGTTTAAATCTTGATTTGCAAACTTTTAATGATGATGAAGATGTTGAAAGTGATCAAGAATAAGGGTTGAAGATCATTTTATATCTAATATTGTAATTTCTTTATTACAGTGTTAAATTTGTAGTGATGTAACAATTTTTTTTAATTTCAAGTTATTTTAGCTAATGACATTGTATGAATTTTATGTTTGTATTTTAAATTGTCTATGAATTTTAAATTTTTGTCTTAATTTAAATATGAGTAATTTTTTTATTATGGTGTTAAATTTGTAGTGATCTAACAATATTTTTTTTTAATTTCAAGTTATTTTAGCTAATGACATTGTATGAATTTTATGTTTGTATTTTAAATTGTCTATGAATTTTAAATTTTTGTCTTAATTTAAATATGAATAGGTAAAAATTAAAATATTTAATTTTTATAGGGGCGGATCGGGGTGGAACGGGTACCCGCAGGAGCGGGTTCGGGTTCTGTAATTTACTACCCGTGAGTACTAATAGGACGGGTAGTATACGTATAACAGGACGGCGGGGCAAGGTTGGGTAGGGCAAAATTCCGCCCCACTGCCACCTCTAGAGGTCAGGGATCATTTTATTCTCTGTTAGAGTTGTTAGAGACTATTTTATCTTCTGTTAAAATTGTTAAAAACTATTTTATCTTCCGTTAAAATTGACAGAATAAATAATCTAAATGTCTAATAAAATTAATTGTTATAAATCAATCAAATAATTAATTTTAGTTAAAAATTAAAATATTTGACTGTAATTTTTTAAAGACTGAAATATATGCTCGTATAGAGATATATATCAAGCAATAATAATGCTAGGTAGTTTATACTATAAAGTAGATGAGGCATGACTTAATGTTCCCTTGGAAAGAAGAGAGCAGTAATTGAACGATGTTTTCAATGCACCGCCAAAGATGGTGGTGGTCCGATGCAATAAATATTATATTTTAGAAAGAGGATCGGAGAACAAAATTATTTTTTAAATAAAATGATATAGTTGGTCAATGAATTAGTCAAATTTAATTCTCACTTTATATTTTATAAATAAAACCAAATTTCACAGACACTCAAATCTCTTTGGGTCACATTCTTATCGTGCGTAGAAGTGTAGAACCATATTATATTTTATCAAAAAACATTTTTATACTAAATAGATAAATAAAAAGATATAGAAAGCCACAACGTTCACACATACAAATTTTTTTTACGGAAATAAAATAAAAATAAAATAAAATAAATCCATACTTATTAGAGTTTTAAACTGAAATTTATTACTATTTGTATGAATCATGCTATTCTGTTACGATTTAATTTATTAATAATATTATATATACTGTCTTTTATAAATAAATTGTTATAAGATAATGTGCTTTATTTACAAAAGTATTTACTCACAAATCCAACACATATATTATTTTTACAAAGAAACAAATAGTTAATATCCTAGCATGATTTATGTACAATAATAACCAAGTGCTTAACATATTGAATTTTGTTGAGCAACAATCAAACAAAAGATGAAGAAATATAAGTTATGAATAATATTTATAAACTTAAAATAAGAAAACATCAAACAATAAAACACAAAGTTTAAATTGACGGAGTAAAATCTCTAATAAAACAATCGTAATGCATTTCATTCAAAAAGATATATAAAACTTAAGACCCTAATATTGTATTTCTAGACAAAATTAATAGAAAAAATAAAGTATTACGTACAGTTAATCGCAAACTAGTATTTGAAACATATTGTATTTTGTCTTATAATTAATTTCTCAAATATGTATGACCACACTTGTAAAACAATTAAAAAGTTAAACAAACATAATATACTTTGATGAATTTACAGACAAAAACTTCTAACTACATTTTTTCGATTCCCTTCTACAAATCATAAATATTTTCCTGATGATAATTTTTTTTATAATCTTTATTTGAAAAAAATAATTGTATGAAATTTTCCTAATCATAGTATTCCTAATTTTAACAAAAATATACACAAACACAAGGCAAATATATTATTTCTTATGAGAAATTTGGTTGTAGATGCTATGTATTTTAAATAAATCCTAATAAATTGTGAGTCTAACTTTTTTAAACACAAAATTAACCAAAGTATTAATGCAATATGACTAAGAATAATAAATTAATAATGTTCAAATTCTAATTGTTTATTTGTAAAAACTTTAATTAGCAACTAATATAAAAAAAACCTATTCATCAAAGATTTAATAATTAATATAATTTTTTATTTTACAATTGTAGTCATACATATTTAAAAAATTAATTAGACAAAGTATAATATGTTTCAAATACTAGTTTGCTTTATTCTATAAAATTTGATGTGTCAATCATCTAATTATTTATATATAAATCATGACAAGTTATTGAATGTTTAATTTAATTTGTCTCTATATATAAATTATGCTAAACTAGTGGATTTTATGTACAAATGTAAAAGTCCATAACCATGTTACAATTCATGTGTTAAAATATAATGTTAAATTTATGAGTAAGGGTGTGTGTGGTTTTGTGTTGCTAAGGAGAGAAGCGCGTATGAGTTTGTTAAATGTTTTATTTTTGTGTTTCCTAATTTTTTTAGGTAAAAATTCATTGAAATTGACCTTACATAGAATTGATACTTGAAAATTTTTAGATGAAAATTTAGTCAAACAAGTCAAATCATCTAACGACTCTCAAGTATCAATTTCACATGAAGTTGACTTTACTTGAATTTCTACCTTTTTTATCTTCTTAAATGCAAAAGTAATTTCTACCTTCAACCCACATTTATCAAAAGCTATAAATTCTAGTTTTTACGTTAATTTTTTTTACGTTAGATTGACATTTATTTTATCAATTATGTCTTTTATTATTTATATATTTATTTTTTTATAATATTTTTCTCCAATACTCTCTTATGCATATTATTATTTTTTATAAAAATTCTATTATTTTTTGTTTATATGAGTTTTTTATTTTGTTATTTTTATTTTTTTGTATAGAATA
>NC_029773.3:6841260-6844056 GCF_000817695.3 Arachis duranensis | reverse complement strand
AAATTATTTTAATATCAATTTAATCTTAATCAAAATTAATTTTATACAAACTTCTCTTTGCCAACGTAAATCTAAACACACACTAAACCTCTACAATTTATAAATAAATAATAACATCCACTTACCTGAAAAGATTTATATCAATTTATTTTATTATTTTATTCCAGTGAAAAGATAACACACCAAAACAAAATACAATAAATATACAAGAGTAGAATTAACAAATAAAAGGCCAAGACAGCATTTGGTTTTAGTTTATATTTTTATTTTTAGTGTTTTCTTTATTTAAAATTTTATAAAAAAACATAAAATTTAAAATATAAAAAATACTAAAAATAAAAATAAAAAATAAAAACATAAATCAAATACATCCTAATTTGACATGCTTTTCCAAATGAGTGCCAACTTTGAGAGTGTGATTGTGGAAGATCCATGTTCCATGATAGCACAAGCAGCAGCTTCTTTCAGTTTCTCCATTCTCCTCCTAACTTCTTCTCCTTCTGAACCCTCCATGAGCCTCTTTACAAGATCAGCTATCTCCTCTTTTAGGACCACACAATCATTATTATTATTTTTATTATCATCATCATTATTTGGCTTTAGAGAAATTCTGAGTGCATCAGTAACCAAAGCAGCATTGGTTCTCTGTTCAGCAAAGAGAGGCCACGCTATCATTGGCACTCCCTTCACCACACTCTCAAGAACCGAGTTCCATCCACAATGACTCAAGAATGCACCAACTGAACCATGACCAAGAACTTCAATCTGAGGTGCCCAGCTTCCCAAAATCAAACCTTTCTCCTTTGTTCTCTCTACGAACCCTTCTGGCAAGAAACTCAAAGGGTCAGCACCCTCATCACTTAGGTAACTAGCATATGCCTTATCATTAGGTTCTCTCACATTAACCCACAAGAATCTATGGCCGCTAAGTTCCAAACCCAAAGCAAGCTCTTTGATCTGTTCTTGTGAGAGTGTTCCACCACTCCCAAACGAAACATAAAGAACCGAGTTTGATGGTTGATTATCCAACCATTTCAAACACTCCCACCCATTATTATTTCTATGATGATGGCCACTAGTTTGTGTAATGGGTCCAATTCCATATACAGGAGGGTTAGCTTCTTCTTGTGATTGTGACAATAATGCTTTGAATGCTCCTTCTTCCATTTCCATGAAGCTATTCACCAAGATCCCATCAGCCAGAAAGTAGTCCTTACACCTTTGAAGATACAACTTGTATGCCAAGCTAGACCTGTCTTGAACACTATTAGGAAGATTTTTGCCATGAACAGAGATGCAACCAGGAATTTGAATAAGGTTCGGGTAATCCCTAAACTCACAAGGAACTATTTGATCAAGATTTGGTGAGTGAAGGCACAGAGATAGCAACATGGCAGAGCAAGCGAAGTAGATGTAGGACAAGGGTTTGAGTTTGAGTTCGAGGTCCTTACTTAGATGCAGTACCTCGTGTGCTATGGCATCAACCACCAAAGCAACAAGGTTGTTTTTGTTGCTGCTGGTGGTGGTGGTGGTGGTGGTGATGAGTGTGTTCAAGGCTTCGCGTATGGATGGCATAGATCGAGAGACTGCAAGCGAAATCTGAGCTTCAAGG
Source organism: Arachis duranensis (assembly GCF_000817695.3). Classification (NCBI taxonomy): domain Eukaryota; kingdom Viridiplantae; phylum Streptophyta; class Magnoliopsida; order Fabales; family Fabaceae; genus Arachis; species Arachis duranensis. The sequence continues at coordinate 6,842,444 of NC_029773.3, read as the reverse complement.
GAGACTGATGGGTCGTTTCTGAGATCATCGAAGTTGACCGGTGGAAGGAAGATGCAGTGAACGTTTGGAGGGAGAGAATCAAAGAAAAAAGGTTTGGAGGCATTGTTGTTTTGTGAGGGAAGAGTGGGAATGATGCATGTGACATGGAAGCAATGTTCTTTGTGGAGATTAAGGAGTCTTTTTGCAAATTCAAGGATTGAGATTTGGTGGGAAAGTGCAGGGATTGAAACTAGAACTATGTGTGTTGTTGGTGTTTTCTCTTTTTCTTCTTCCATGGATTATGGCAACGGAAGGAAACTAACCTTAATTTGGAACAGAATATAAGGACAATAATAATCCACTGAATATAATAGGAAAGGGTAGAGACGTATCTGTCTTTCTTTGTTTTCATACTTTATGGAAGCATTTATGGTTAATAAATGAAAACATTAAAACAAAAGAGTACATAGTACTACTTTGATATGGTGGATCTCTCTTCTCTCTTGCTTTTATATCTAAGAAATTAATTGGAAAATGATATGGGTGTGAAGAAAATCAAAATCAATTTTGGATGCATGATTGATAGAATTTTAGAGAAAAATTATTGATTAAATTTGTTCCAAGTGTGATCAAATGGTTAAGTTTAAACATGCATGATCATTTTATATGTGAATGTAAAAAGTTAAAATTTTGTATTCATTTCCATGTATGTTTGGTGGTTTGAGTTTGTGTATTCACCTATGTTTAGTGACTTGATTGTATTCATATTAGAAATTTGTAAGAATACAACTTGTATATTTATATTCATGTATGTTGGTGGGCTTTATTGATACTATATAAAGGCTTAAGGTTTGATGTTTCAAAATCAAGATGGAGTTAGAGAACTATTGGGTGCAAGAACTCTTTAATTAGAGTTTTGGAATTCTTTTATATTTGTATTTTGTATACCAAGTTTATTTGGTCTCCCTTCTTGTTGGAGAAAATTTGAATTAATTTTTATGTTTTTTCTTTATATTTAATGAAAAATATTTTATTTTTGTTTATTTCGTTTGAAACTTGAAACTTGAAAATATACCCTATTTAATTTAGTACCATAGATATTTAAGTGATTTGGTCATCATTTTAGTATCTCATTAGAGGTTTTAGTTTACGTGAAATAGTTATAACTTATTTTATACCTCTTTTATATTTATCATATTATATAT
>NC_029773.3:6839795-6841167 GCF_000817695.3 Arachis duranensis | reverse complement strand
ATAGGTTTATTTAGAATTTGATTCTTATTTTTTTAAAAAAAGAATAGCATAAAAAAAATCTATACAATGATTCAAGCAAACTCAAAAGAAGCTTTTATGTATATGTAACATATATTTTTATTTATAGTAAAATATATATTACTTTGGAATTTTGATATATTTAGAATATCTATTATATTTGAATATAAATGAGTTTAAACATATTAAATTTTAAATATAGAAAAATTTTACTATAATAGAACATTTTAAATTGTTTTGGCCCAACCTAACATAAATTGAGAGTCACGATGAATCCACAATTCGACGGGTTCAGGATCCACTCGAACAGTAGTATCTTCTATATGGCACTCTCTTCTAACAAAAATTTGGACAACTGATAGTAGTATTTCTTCAGTTCTCGCGCACTTTGGTTTTGACTCTCACCTTCAACGATTCTTACTCCATCGGTTCGACGAACAACCGAACATAAATCAAAGAAGTGAAATTGACCAAAATGTAAAAAGTAATCAGAGCAAGTATTTCAATATTTATTTCTATGGTTAAAATTGTGTTCTAATTTTTAAAATTTAAAAATGAAATTAAATAATATGAAAAATATTTAAAATATAATAAAAATGAACCCAAAACAATCTAAAATCATCTAATTTTATATTCATTAATTACTACTGAAGTAAATAAGTAAAATACATATAATTATACATAAAATTATAAATATTAAATTAAATAAAATAATTTTAGATTATCTTTTTTAATATTATTCCATGTACTTTTAATCGTTTAGGTTGAAGCTTGAATACAAGAGTGAAGCATAAATCTTTAGTCCACGTATATATTAATGGTGTAATAAGTATCTCTCTCACACATGCATAACAAGCTAAATAAGGATAAAGTGTTTTTTTCTAGAAAAGTAATAATGTTCTTCTTAATATTATTTTTTATCCTATTTAATTATTTGTATTTTAAAATTTTTAAAATAATTCAATAATAGTATACTGTTAATTCTATAAAATTAAAATGAAAGATATTATAGATTTTTCTTACTTTTCATTATTTATTGTATTTTTACGTTTATGCAGGCTAAGTTTTTATCTATTAAATTACCAAAAAAAAATTAGAATATGAAAAAATATACCTTTTTTATTAACATTTTTTGTATAGAGTATAAGATGGAATATGTGGAATTATTCTTAAAATATTCAAAAATACAAATATAATAATTAAAATAATAGAGATAATTATTTTTTAATCAACAAAAAAATAGAGATAACATTTATCTTTAATTTTTTTTAAAAGATTTAAGACAAAAAAAATTATATCCTATATTATGAATAATTTTCTAAAAATTAATTTAATTTTAAAAATTACATTAAAT
>NC_029773.3:6815394-6838122 GCF_000817695.3 Arachis duranensis | reverse complement strand
AATGACATATTTCAATAAAAAAAATTGTTAATAAAAAATTATATGAATTTTTGCTTCGCACAAAATAAAATTATTATATGTTTGTTTGCTTTTTATGTTATATATATGATTTTTTTAATTAAATTAATATAATACAAAATCTTTTATTATTCTATTCATATTTAATGTTTTAATTTTGTTTCTCACAAAATAAAATTATATATATATATAACACAAAATTTTTTATCATTGTGTTTATATTTAATATTATAATTTTATTTCACATAAAACAAAATTTACTTAAATTTTAATATTATATACATAAAATATATATATATATATATAACACAATTTTTTATCATTGTATTTATATTCAATATTATAATTTTATTTCACACAAAATAAAATTTATTTAAATTTTAATATTATTTAAATTTATTTTAGATTTAGTACATAAATTTTTAATTTATTTTTTTATGTATTATTTATTTTAATTCTAAAGTCCAATAATTTTTTTACAAATATATTATTTTTAATATTTATATACTATTTTTTTATTTTGAATTTCAGTCCAATATCTGAAATTTATAAAAAAATTCTAAAACTTGTAAAAAATAATTAACCTGATTAACAGGGTACCTTTTTAAATCCAGACCATTCAAATAAAATATAACAAATGAAGAGTTTAAATTTAATGAATTCACAAGGTATGCAGCACTCCATACTTAGTAAGGAGCGTTTAAGAATGAGCCATATATTAGTAAGACGGTTTATCTTAGATGGTCTCACGAAAATTTGTGATGATTTCACCGAATAGTCAACATCTTTTCATTTTAAATTTGTCTGTTTTTCACATGCGAATTTTTTGTTTTTAATATTAGAATGATAACGATATTTTTTGAAATATAAATTGTTGAAGTGTTATTTTTAAATATAAAATTATTTAATTAAAAAATAAAAATTAGACTGTCTAATTTATTAAAAATATAATTGTCTTCTCACACCATTGTGTGACAAATTGGACATAATGTATTCTATAATTATAAAAAAATTTTAGTATCTATAATTTTTGTGTCTAAATTACTTAAAAATAGATATAAAAAAATGAGATTAACTTTTTTATTTTTAAATTCTATAACTAAAATTTAGACATCATAAAATACACCGTTAGTTATAGATTACCACCATTTCCAGTCTTAAAATTCGCGCCAGTAAATAGAAAGCTAGGTCCACAAAATCAACTACCTCGTGACTCATGAGTCATGAATGATGAATCATTCGGCAAAGCAGCTTTTAATGGCGATCGAGGACCACACAATTTTTTTTAGCCAACTATCTTTAGAAAATAAAAATACTTTAAGCGATAAAATTGTTTTAGAATATTTTTATAAGTTCAATGCTAAAAATTAAATTTAAAAATATAAAAAATTTTAAAAAATTGGTTTGATAATTAAGTATCTTTTTATAATTTAAAGTATATATTATAAAAAAGATATTAACTTTTATAATTTATTTTAATGTCTAATAATTAAAGGTGTGAGAACCGGATTGATCAATAAATTGGTGAGGTCATTGATTCAATAGTTCATTGATTTGACCGGGATTCAACGGGGGTTCAACCGGTTTAATTAAATATTAAATAAAATTATTAAAAAATCTAAAAATAATTTTAAATATATAAATTTAATAATTTTTAACTTGATAAAATTTAAAATTTCACATAATAAATTATTCATAACTTAATATTAGAGATTCACAAACAACTTCAAACATCAAAGTTTATAACTAAACAACTTCATAGATCATTAAGGAAGAGAATATAGTGATACTAAGAAACCCAAAAGAATTTAAATTGGCATAGCTTGTGTACATATCATCTAGCAACACTTAAATTGTGACTGTAAAGTATAAATAGATGATACTATTCAAAACAAAGGTATATTAGTACAGACAAGCATAGTTTGTTGATACATAACAACTAGTTTACCATATGCAGGACTTTGAAATACACTGATTCAGATATATAGAAGCACATTGACACTGTTTTTGACTCATGCTTCACAAGAAGACTGTTAGTCTACCATAAGACTTTTCACCTTCAACCCTAGAAGGTTGAATGTGACATGAAAACTGAACAGAAGCATACAATAAAAAGAGACAGGATTTCAACAATTCCGTACTTCACTCAAAAGCAAGCATTTAAGGACTAGCCGAGCCAAATACTTCTACTTATCATGAACTGAATCGACCTGTTATCCCAGCTCAACAATGAATTATCAACAAATAGTAAAATACTATGTTGCTAGATCAAACCTAGGTTGTAATCTTTTCTTGAACCTATATGACTCTAGAGATGATACATAAAATATGAAAAACAAGCAAAACAGCTTCAAGTTCATTCCCAATGTTCCCAAAACAAAAAATTTACATCAAGCCAGAAATTCATAACAAAATACTTCCACAGAATACCCTTTCAGAATGGAACCAGTGCTGCAAGTTGCAAAACACATCACAAACATTTCAATTGAACAGTGATTGTAGATGAAACAAACCTTATCTTTGACACCAACAATGCGATTGAAGACGATAGCTCGGTGCCCTTCCTCAATATTGTACAAGCTGTTTGCAGCTCCATACACAGCAAGACCACCAAAGATGCTAACTTTGAGCAGAGCAGAAAGCCTTTCACCAAGAAAATTTGGAACCTTCATGTTATTCATATTGATCTACCCTAACACACAAACACTAATTAGCTAAGAAATTAACCAATAAACAGAACTACATCAATAAAAAAGGGTCCTATAATAACAAAAAAAGCAAAATCAGATGGAGAAAACGCACAAGAATGTAACGGGCATAAAAGCAAAACGAAATTATGAAAATGAGGAGACGAGCTCGGCGACGAAAGAGGACGCGGTGGTGGTTGCGGTACCTTTGCCGTCGCTGTTCGATGGCGGGATGCGGTGGCGATGGCGATGGGCTGCTCGATTGGTGGCGACGGCGGTGGGCTACGAAGCGGTGGCGATGGCGACGGGCTGCTCGATTGGTGGCGATGGCGGTGGGCTGCGAAGAGAGGAGAGATTGTTGCTGTGGGTGCTGGGGTGATTCTGATTAGGGTTCAGCTTGTTTACGTTCGTTTAGCCTTTCTTTTCTTTTTTTTATAGAGGCAAAACGACGCCGTTTCGGGGTTATATTTTCAAACCAAAAATCCGCTAAAAAACCGAACATTTCTGCCGGTTCACCGGTTAACTGCCGGTTCGACCGGTTTTTTGCCAAGCGATTTCCGGCCTTACCCGGACTGGTTAGGTGACCGGTTTCTGGTTAATCCGGTTGAACCGGCCAGTCCGATTCGATTTTCAGAACCATGCTAATAACTAAATTTTATGAGATTAATTATTATATTATAATTATCATTTTATTGTTAAAGGAGAATATTACAATATTAATTATATAAAGATCTAAGAACATCATATGACGAGACCACAATAAAGTATCAAATGATTTATGAGAATAACAACTTATTTTCTTAGTTCAACTTAACTTAAAAGGTATTTCACAGCCTCTAAAAGAGATAAGGAGAGGAGTTCATGACATCACAAGCTCAAAATATATGTACTATTCTAAATACGTACACTAAGATATGATCTATAACTTAATTATTCTTATGACCCATGTTAACTTGAGCATCAGAATCCTTACAGGAACACCCCACCATTGAGAATGACAAACTCGGAGAATTAGCAACTCAAAATAGGATGTTAGCAACATTGTGTCTCCAACCTACTCTCTACAATTTTGGTCAGATAACTCCTAAACTTAGAAAAACAAAAACACTTCTAAATAATGACGCCGTCTGTGGGAATACGTCACTTGTCACATTCCCTTCATTCTAAGTTCTACCCCGAGATGAGTTCAACACAACACATGTTCACAAGATGAACAATGTAAGAAAAAGAGCAAAAAATGCATGGTTAGAAAAGACAAGCATTAAAGCGCATAATACAAAGTGATAAAAATGTTTACAAATTTACATTTGTGACCATATCACTATAGGCTTCAAATGCTTATAATTGTTAAACCAATTAAATGGTCAATGATTTGGAGGCTTAATAACAACGTAAAAATTGTGAAGAAATCGAAAAAAAATTGCAAATTTACTACAAAAATACAACTTGACACCCAGAGATCGATGTTTATAAAGCAAAAAGATGAAAACTTGTTCTTATGTTGAACATCCTAATTAAGCTCTTTGAAGGCAAATCACATTCATACTTAGACACATAAAGGTATGAGTTATTTTATTTAAATTTTTATAAAATATTTTATAGCAGATTATTATTTAAAAAATAATAATATAAAAATTTGTGGAAGAAATTAAACAAAGGAATAATTTTTGAATAATTGTTTACTGAAAAAGTTTTTGAGTTAACTAATCTAAATTAGAAAACCTATCATTCAATTGTTGAAATAATTGCTTTAGATCGAAAAAAAATTTTATTTAGATAGATTGCACTTAAATGAAAATTTTACTATACAATTGGTTTAAGAAAAATAATTTCTTTATTTTAAACTCAATACTCTCATTATTGAGTTCGATTTCATCTATAGTAAATTTAATTACTATTGATTCTTACAACTTGAATTTATTTTGATATATCTTTATTGGAATCTCAAAAACTCGGACGCTCGAGCTTACAAATTACGAGTTGGAGGTACCTACAACGAAAAATTCATGATGAAATCAAAAAATAAAAAAACGAAGAAAAATCAATTTGACATTCAAGGAATATGCAACTTTGATTTAAAAAAATCTAACTCCAAACTCATAAATCGAGGTGATAACCTATGATTGATAGAAGTTATGGTCAAAATTCAGACTTTATAAAAAAAAGTTAGCAAACTAAAAATTCAGACTTTCGAAATGTAACCCAAACCGGGCTGGTTTGAACTCGGACCAGTTCTTGGTGAAGGCTCAGTTTCACTTGTGTATGCTTCATGAAATTTTTTTCACAAGTTGAAATATATCCGATACCTGATTTGCTTGGTATGGATTTGGTATTTGATGAAGAAGCCACAAATTTTATAGAGTAAGTATTAGAAACTACATCTTCCTTGGCTATGTAGCCTAAACCAGATTTTTCAAACAATGGTCTTTGACTTGCAAGTAATTTGTCCAAGTTGCTAGAACCTTGAGCAAATTTTGCTAAGTCACCATTCAACCTTTTAATCATATCATTTAATCTTTCATTTTCAGCAATTAACTCATGGGAAGGATCCACAGTGTGCTTTCCTTTTAATTTTTCAAGTTCAGATTTTAGAAATCTGTTTTCTTCAATGATGTCCAAAGCACATTCAGTTTCCTTCACTTTTTCTTTTAAAAAATCATTTTCAGCTCTTAACACATCTCTTTCAGATCTGCATTCATTGTATTTATCAAGCAATTTTGAAGTGTTTAAAGTGAGATCATCAATAATAGCATGCAAGTCCTCAATGGTCAAATCATAATAGTTTACCTCATCAAGATTGTTGTTTCCAGCCATGAAGCAGTCTTTGTCATCTCCTTCAGATTCTTCTTCTTCATTTGAGTCATTCTCAAGATCCTCCCAAGCTTCCATGAGTACTTTCTTCCTTTCCTTATTTCCTTTGTCCTCCTTTTTGAGCTTTGGACAGTTTAACTTGAAGTGTCCAGCCTCCTTGCAGTGATGGCACATCACTTTGCTCAAGTCGATCTTGTGCTCCTTTGAACTTGAAACTTTGTATTTGCCCTTGTTCTTCATCATTCTGACCTCTTCGCACTCAAATGGCTATAACTTTAGCTACAGAGGTCCAAATGATGTGGTTTTACTTGCGTTGGAAAGCTAACGTCCGGGGCTTCGATTTGATATATAATTCGCCATAGTGTCCATACAGATAGACGACGCGAACGCGTGAATGACGTGCCCACGTCGCATCTGCGAACTTCAATCCGCGCGGACGCGTGGACGACGCCTCCGCGTCACTTTGCCGCGACCTGTATGGACCAGATTGCACAATCAGCGACTTCTGGACTGTTTCTGACCCAGTTTTTGGCCCAGAGAACACAGATTAGAGGCTATAAAGTGGGGGAATGCATCCATTCAGAATCATGCTTTTCATAATTCATAATTTTAGTTTTAGATGTAGTTTTTAGAGAGAGATGCTCTCTCCTCTCTCTTAGGATTTTTAGAAATTAGGATTTATTTCTTCTTCATCACAGGTTCAATATTCCTTTTACTTTATATCTCTCTTCTACTTTTAGATATTCTAATGCTTTCATTTGTATTTGATTTGTGTTGCCCAATTGGCTTATGAACTTTTCATGTTAGGATTGATTTTCTTATTTAATACACATTATTGAGATGTTTTCATATATATGATTTTAATTTAGCTTTTTATATTATTGGCTTTAATTGATTAACTGGAAGCTCTTGAGTTATCAACTATTCATGATTGATTGTTATGTCAGCTAATTAACTGGAATTCCACTAACTTTAGTCTTTCCTTAGGAGTTGGCTAGGACTTGAGAAATCTAACCAATTGGTTCACTTGACTTTCCCTTGCTTACGCAAAGGTTAACTAAGTGGGATTAACTTCCATTCTCATAGGAGTAACTAGGATAGGACTTCCGAATTTTCATATCTTGCCAATAGTTTATTTTATAGTTAATTATTTATTTTATTTGTCATTTAATTTACTTGTTCCTCACTTTCAAAACCCCAATTTACAAAACCCATAACCAATAATAAGAACATACCTCCATGCAATTCCTTGAGAAGACGAACCGAGGTTTGAATACTCGGTTATCAATTTTAAAAAGGGTTTGTTACTTGTGATAACCAAAACGTTTGTAAGAAAGGTTGATTGCTTGGTTTAGTAACTATACTTACAACGAGAGTTTACTATAACTTCTAAACCGTCAATCTTCAGTTCTTCAAAATGGTGCCGTTGCCAGGGAATCGCAAACGTGTGCCTTATTATTGGTTATTGTAAATATTTTTCAAAAAAAAATCATATCTTTCTCAAAATCTTATCTTATTTTTTTTTCAAAAATTATATGTTTTTTTTTTCAAAATCCTATCTTATCTTTTTCAAAATCTTATCTTTTTCAAAATATTTTCTTTTTGTTAATTTTTGTTTCTATCTTCTCTTGCTACTATGAATTCTCACCCCTCTCGCTTTGAGTTTGGTTCTAATTGTGTTGCAAGGAATGGAAGCTATAATAGGACTATGCATCAAGGTCTAAGCAATCAAAGATGGATGGAGCCACAAGGATTTGATCACCCCTTAGGCAACAACATCATCCTAGATATCATGGACAGAGACCATCCTACAATGCATACCAAGCTGATAGATATGGTGGACCACCTTGTAGCTACCAACAAGCCCCACCCTGTGCTCAGAGACCATCCTTTCAATGCAACCTCAATCCACCATACTCACAAGCTCTTGTTCACCATTCGCCACCATATGATCCTTATCCACCCCAACACCAATCCAACTATTCCCCAATACCACCACCTCAATATACACCATCTCTATATCCTTATCAAGAGGAACCACTTCCGTGTTATGAACCTTTTTTCCCAATAAATGAACCCTCATATCCACCTCAAACCTCCGTGGAAAGCAAACTTGCCTCTATCATTAGTCTCGCCTCTACTCTTCAAGCACTTATATCCCGCTTGGGCCAACCCTCAACACCCAATATTCAACCCTCAAGCTCCACTACACTTTCATCTCAACCACATAATAATCCACCCATCCCATCACCACCATCCATGGAAGAGCACCAACATCCATCAACCCAAGAGCAACATGATCCCAATGATACTATTGACATGGAACAAGAGAGAGAGGATCATCTTCGCGAATCCATACTTCATAAGGAGCTAGAGGAGGCACTAAAGGTGAAGGTAGTATAGACCCTTGAAGTCGACAGCGCGGTTGAAGAACTAGTGAAAGAAGACAACAAGGAGGATTTTATACTTGAAGGTGAAGAAATAGTTGAAAAGAAAATCATCGAGGATGAATAAGATTGCATACTTAAATACCTGGATCAAGCAAGAAATCGATTATCTTCCAGACGTTCAGACACTCAACTGACTCCCATGGCTTCATGTGGAGAATCTAATGAAGAATGTAGTGCGAAGAAGACACTAGAAACTCCAATAGACAGCATAGAGCATAACTTCGTACTGGAACAAATAGAGGACGCTGTCATTGTAGAAGAAGAAGAGTTGGTTGAAGATTCAGGAGATGCTGAACCTCCACAGGATTACAGAGCCATGGAAGACCCCGTCAAGGATGTTACAATTGACGCTAAAGAGGATGTTGCACAACCTCCAATGCAGATATCTTATGAGGAACTAGATAGAATTACCCAAGACAGATGTTTCCTTGATGATGATGATCACAAGTCAAGTCCTCTTAGTAATGAACTTGCATCCGCAAGTGAATTCTTTGAGACAGAAGAATCTTCCCCAAGTGATTATGAAGATGATGCTGAGGTCGACTTTTCTCAACCTCCAATTTATGACTCTAGTGACGAGGAAGATATCAGTGACTTTGATCAAGACATAGTTGAAGTGGAAGAAATTTGCAAAGAAGTGGAGGAATTCACTGAAGACCACAAGGGAGTAAAGCTTGCAGAACCACTGGAAACACCTATCCCAAGGCCACTACCACCCAATACAAACCTCAAGTGGGTAAAATCCTTAGCTTTTATCTTTACATTTCCACTTGAATATGATTTTCTTGAAACAGATGGCCAGCTTAGAGCTCTTTGCGGCTTTAAGAGTAAAAGGGAAATGACTCGCACTCAGAGATGGTATGCAAGATTCAATGAGGTTTCGCACTTCAATTTGAGGTGCAAGGATTGGTGTCAAGCTCAATTGAAAGGATCTCAGAAGCTGTTTGGTCACTGCAGTGAGAATTCAGACTACTCACCACCTGGCTGGAAAAATGCAGATCAAGACAAAGATAGGTGTAAAAGTAGCATTTGGGATCATGGAATCTATTCCGACATTCAACACTCCGGGAGCCTTGAAGCTTTCTTGAACTCACCTAAGGGCTTTACGTACCTTGTTTGGGACCCTGGAGGATGCTGGCATTCCAAACACTGGTGGAGATTCCTGGATCAGTACAAGCATAAGCCATCATGACAAGGAGCTCGCCAAATGTCCAACTTAAGGACTTTAACTAAAAGTGCTGGGTGGGAGACAACCCACCATGGTATAATCGTTCCTTTTCAGTTTTTATTCTAGTTTGTTTTGCCTGTTTTTGAATTTTATTGAACCTGGAATCATGCATAGCATTCATATTACGCATTGCATTCTACATACTGCATCATAAAAAAAAATTTGCACACGACGCGACAGCATCGCTGACGCGTCCGCGTCGCAGGTGCATTAGGGAGAAAAGAAAAGTGAACAGAGAGTCACGCAAAAGCGTGGCTGGAGGTGTGTCTTTAGCACAGATTGATCCACGCGACCGCGTCGATGACGCGTTCGCGTCATGTGGAAAAAATGCCTCCCACGCGTACGCGTCACCCACGCGAACGCGTGCCTCAAATTCGATGTAAAAAGGGTGTATGGCCGAAAGTTGCGCTAGAATTGGGCTGGACTCGTGCTAGCAGCACAAGCCCTGCCACGCGTCCGCGTCAATCCCCATAATATGGCCTATCACGCGATCGCGTCACCCACGCGGCCGCGTCACCCAAAATCTTGGCAAAATGAGTTTCAAACAGAAAGTTGCGCGAGCGCGCGGCTGCTTTCGCGCCAGTAGCACAAATTCACTCACGCGACCGCGTGCCTCACGAGGTCGCGTCACTTGACAATAGCACCACCCGCGCCAACGCGTCACGAAATTATTTGACAATTATATATCATTTTTTTAAGGGTGCTTGCATGTTCAATTTAATACTTTTCATACCTTATTTAATATGCATGCTTTATGTTTGTTAAAAAGCCCGTATGGCAACATGCACTTTTCTACATTATTCTATTCTACCATTCAATGCTTGCTTTTCACAAATTTCCTTTACTATTTTATTAATTAAATATAATTGTCAATACAAACGTTATTGTTAGTTTCTCACGACTAATAATACATTAAGGCTTTTAATGATTGATTTACGCTACTCATGCCTTTACCAGCATGCCAATAAACATCTTGCATTTAATTGCTTCAATTTATCATGCCCTGTTTCCATTGCTGTCCTAATTTCATGGAGTCGCGACCATGTGTTAACGATATTCTTCTTTATTTTGGCATGATTCTTACTAGTACTGCCCTCTCCCTTGCTTCCTTACTTGGCATGATTATCACTCGTACCACCCTCCTCTTTGCTCTATCCCTTTGACTTCATGTCCCTTTCTCTTCTCTCTTTTTCAGGCTGGCCACCAGAACGGGTAAAGAGAAAGCTTCTACAATGAGCAACAGCTGAGGAACCACAACACCCGCCCACCTGTACATCTCAGCATGCACCGAGGACGGTGCAATCTTTAAGTGTGGGGAGGTCGATACCGATCTCCATGGGTTAGTTACTATTCTGTCTCAACACCAATGGTTTATTTTCCTTGTTAGTTATTGCATTTGCATGTTTGTTTGATTTTTTGCATATTTTGCCACTTGGTTGAAGTAATATTTTCTTTTTCAAGAAATTTTTATAGTATTTCACTAATTTAAATTGAAAAAATTTGTGCTAAACTTGTTTGGAAGTTTTATTTGGAACATAGGTAAAAGCTAGAACACACAACCTGTAAGATTTGAGCTTAATTGTACGGTTACATTATTTAACCATAATATTTTATTCTTGTGTGTTTTCTTTTCTATGATTGTAATCTTTGCTTTGTTCCATTCTATATGTCCATTATTTAGTATATTTACATGCTTGCATATGATTGAGGCCATTGTTTGATTCTAGCTCACCATTCCCAAATTAGCCTACCTTTACATCACCCTTGTTAGCCTCCTTGAGCCTTTAAATCCCCTCTTGTTTTATAACCACATTACTAGCCTTAAGCAGAAAAACAAAATAAAAATCCCAAGTTGAATCCTTGGTTAGCTTAAGATGGAAATTGTGTAATTGTTTAAGTGTGGAGAAACTTTATGAGAACATGGATGATAGAAACAAGGTAGAAAGTTAAAAAGAATAAAGATATTTCAAAATAAAAATTTTTGGGAAGCATGCTCATGTGAAATCAAAGTAATTAAATTACCATGTGCATATAAAAAAATTCAATATTTAAATAAAGGGGATACAAAAGAATTCTCCAAATGCAAAATAAAGCAATGCACATGGGACAAAATTCAAAAAAATAAGTTTGATACATGAGCATGTAATACAAAAGTGGGAAAAATTTGGGTAGCTAGGTAAAGAATTTTAAATTTTATAAAGTATGTATATGTTAGGTGAGATCTTAGACTAATCAAGGATTCACTCTGTTACTCACTTAGCCTTATATGTACATCCTTACCTTTACCTCAGCCCCATTACAACCCTGAAAAGACCTCATGATGTTTGTATGTATACATTAAATATTTGTTGATTGGTTAGATGAAGAACAAAGTTTAGAAAGCATGACTAGGGAAGAGTAGAGTGATTGACCCTAGACACTTGAGAGTTAGAGTGATATACACTACCAGTAAGGGTTCAATGCCTAATTCTATGTTCCCTGCTTTCATGAGCTATCTTCTTACAAGTTTACTTGTCTTTTATTGTGTAATTTGAATTAGTGGAATTTGATTCATGTTTGTCTTGGAGAACTTATTTACTTTTAACCAAGTAGGTAGAAATATTTTGCATGTAGTTGCATTCACATAGATAGGTTGCATTGCATACTCTCTATCATTCCTCTTCACTTCTTTATAGCTTCTCTTGAGCTTAGCATGAGGACATGCTAATGTTTAAGTGTGGGGAGGTTGATAAACCACTATTTTATGGTCTATCTTGTGCTCAATTGAGTGGTTTTTATCAACTCTTTACCCACTTATTCATACTATTTGCATGGTTTTACATTTGCCTTCCTAATTATGTGCTTTGATTGAAAACATGCTTCTTTGGCCTTAAGTTCCCTATGTTTAATCCTCTATTATTACCATTAGATGTCTTGATATGTGTGTTAAGTGATTTCAGAGATTACAGGACAGGAATGACTCAGAGGATGGAAAGGAAGCAAGCAAAAGTGGAAGGAATACAAGAAGTTGGAAAAATTGCTAAGTTGTCCAGCCTGACCTCTTCACACTCAAATAGCTATAACTTTACCTACAGAGGTCCAAATGATGCGGTTTCACTTGCGTTGGAAAGCTAACGTTCGGGGCTTCGATTTGATATATAATTCGCCATAGTGGCCGTACAGATAGATGACACGAACGCGTGAATGACGCGCCCGTATTGCATCTGCGAACTTCAATCTGCGCGGATGCGTGGACGACGCCTCTGCGTCACTTTGCCGCGACCTGTACGGACCAGATTGCATAATCATCAACTTCTGGGCTATTTCTAACCCAATTTTCGGCCCGGAGAACACATATTAGAGGCTATAAAGTGGGGGAATGCATCCATTCAGAATCATGCTTTTCATAATTCATAATTTTAGTTTTAGATGTAGTTTTTAGAAAGAGAGGCTCTCTCCTCTCTCTTAGGATTTAGGATTAGGATTTTTAGAAATTAGGATTTATTTCTTCTTCATCATAGGTTCAATATTTCTTTTACTTTATATCTCTCTTCTACTTTTAGATATTCTAATGCTTTCATTTGTATCTGATTTGTGTTGCCCAATTGGCTTATGAACTTTTCATGTTAGGATTGATTTTCTTATTTAATATACATTATTGAGATATTTTCAGATATATGATTTTAATTTAGCTTTTTATATTATTGGCTTTAATTGATTAACTGGAAGCTCTTGAGTTATCAACTATTCATGATTGATTGTTATGTCAGCTAATTAACTAGAATTTCACTAACTCTAGTCTTTCCTTAGGAGTTGGCTAGGACTTGGGAAATCTAACCAATTGGTTCACTTGACTTTCCCTTACTTACGCAAAAGTTAACTAAGTGGGATTAACTTCCATTCTCATAGGAGTAACTAGGATAGGACTTCCGAATTTTCATATCTTGCCAATAGTTTATTTTATAGTTAATTATTTATTTTATTTGTCATTTAATTTACTTGTTCCTCACTTTCAAAACCCCAATTTACAAAACCCATAACCAATAATAAGAACATACCTCCCTGCAATTCCTTGAGAAGACGAACCGAGGTTTGAATACTCGGTTATCAATTTTAAAAAGGGTTTGTTACTTGTGACAACCAAAACGTTTGTAAGAAAGGTTGATTGCTTGGTTTAGTAACTATACTTACAACGAGAGTTTACTATAACTTCTAAACTGTCAATCTTCAGTTCTTCAATCACCTTTTGAAATGGCATGAAAAGACCTGACCTCATAAAAGAAAGATTTGATTTGATTTAAAATGAAAAACAGGAAATTAATTTTAAATTTTGAAAAACCAAAAAAATCAAACTGAAAAATCTTTGGATCATAAACATTAAAAAACTTTTTTTTTAAATTAAGGCACACAGCCCAACAAAAATATCAACCAAACAAAAATGTATCATTCATATTTGGGCCTTGAGGTGATGTGATTTTAGTGAAACACATAGGGCTACTCAGATCTGATTTGAGGTTGGTTCAGATCAATTATTCACTTGAAACAAGCCTAGAACACGCTAACTTGAGAAAAACGTTCATCATATGCCCAGAATTGTCTCATACCTGTTTATGAGACAAAAAGCTCCAGCAAATACATCAGCATTTTTCAAATAAAGAATCATAAATCAAAATTCCTAGACAAGTTCTAAGCATGCAAAATCTGTCCTCAGCTAATGGTTTTGTGAAAATGTCTGCTAATTGCTCCTCAGATTTAACAAATTAAATACTAATATCCCCCTTTTGGACATGTTCTCTTATTGAGTGAAATTTCACTTCAATATGCTTAGTCCTAGAGTGCAAAACTGGATTTTTAGAAATATTGATGGCACTCATATTATCACACATTAAGGAAATATTTTCAGCATTTAATTTGTAATCAGCAAGCTGTGTTTTTAACCATAAAAGCTGAGAACAACAAGAAGAAGCAGCTATATACTCAGCCTCTACAGTGGATAAGGCCACTGTTGGTTGCTTCTTACTTGACCAAACATTTAAGGACTTCCCAAGAAAACAACATAGGCCTGAAGTGCTCCTTCTATCAACTCTATCACCAGCAAAATCTGCATCACAATAACCAACTACAGAAAAATCATCAATCTTAGGATACCAAAGACCAAGATTAGATGTGCCATGAACATATCTAATGATCCTTTTAACTGCTGAAAGATGTGACTCTTTAGGTTTGGATTGGAACCTAGAACACAATCCAACACTTTGCACAATGTCGGGTCTAGAAGATGTTAAGTACATAAGAGAACCAATCATTCCTCTATACCTAGTCTCATCAATATCTTTCTCAGTTTCTCTCTTATCTAATTTAGAATTAGGGTGCATGGGAGTTCTCATGGGTTTGGCATTTTTCATACCAAATTTCTTAACTAATTCTTTGGCATACTTCTCTTGATGAATGAAAATACCATTTTCAGTTTGTTTAATTTGTAGCACAAGAAAAAAATTAAGTTCACCCACCATACTCATGTCAAATTCACTTGTCATGAGTTTTCCAAATTCAGAACAAAGGGATTCATTTGCTGATCCAAAAATAATGTCATCAACATATATTTGGACTAGAATAAAAGAATCATTAGAATTCTTGATAAATAGAGTTCTGTCAGTGGTCTTTGAAAACCATTTTTCAAAAGAAAAGAGCAAAGTCTCTCGTACCAAGCTCTAGGAGCTTGTCTTAAACCATAGAGAGCTTTAGATAATTTGAAAACATGGTCAAAATGCTCTTTATTTTCAAAACCAGGAGGCTGCTCCACATACACTTCTCTATCTATCACTCCATTTAAAAATGCACATTTCACATTCATTTGATATAATTTAAAACCACAATATGCAGCATAAGCTAAGAGAAGTCTTATGGCTTCCATTCGGGCAACAGGGGAAAAGGATTCATCAAAGTCTATTCCTTCTTCTTAGTCATATCCTTGTGCCACTAGCCTTGCCTTGTTTCTTGCAATGCTACCATCTTCTCCCAACTTGTTCCGAAAAATCCACTTGGTGCCGGTCACTTTCTTTCCACTTGGCCTTGGAACCAAAGTCCATACTTGGTTCTTTTCAAACTCAAAAAGCTCATCCTCCATAGCTTTAACCCAAGAAGGGTCACTGAGTGCTTCCTTGATGTTTTGAGGCTCAATTTGTGAAAAAAGGGCAATGTTTGATCCTTCATTTGCCTTTCTAGTGGAAGACCTTATTTGCACTCCATGAGAGACGTCCCCAATGACAAATTCCTCTGGATAATTCTTCAAGAATCTCTATTCATGAGGTCTTGTGGACTTGAATGCAGATTGAGATACCAAGGGATTTTGGGTGCAGCTGGCTTCAGGATTTCCTTCAGATTCATGAGACAAAATGGAATTATCTCTCGAATTTTCAGCAGTTGCAGTTTCTGGTTCATTTTGACCAGAATGTTCTTTCTCTTGATTTTGCACAGTTTCAACTTCCTTTTGAGCTTGATTTCCTGCATCATAATCTTCCAAAATGCTTTGTACCAAGTTAGTATCACAGAATGTAACATGTATGGACTCCTCAATAATTCTAGCATCTTGATTATAAACCCTATATGCTTTACTAGTTGTGGAATATCCTACAAACAAACACTCATAAGCCTTTGGATCAAATTTTTCCAGATTTTCTTTGTTATTTAAAACAAAATATTTGCATTCAAAGATGTGTAAGTAGTCTAAGTTTGGTGGGTACCCTTTCTAAATCACACAGCTGACTTATACTCAAAAGATTGTGCTTTAAACCACATACCAAAAGTACATCATCAATGAAAGTAGATTGCTCATTACCTACTTTTCCAACAGCAATGATTTTACCTTTACCATCATCTCCAAAGGTCACAAAATCTCAATCATACTTATTTAGTTTGATGAAGTAGGTTGACCTTCCAGTCATGTGCCTTGAACATCCACTATCCATGTACCACATGTCCTTTTTGTTCTTGGATGCTAGGCAAATCTGCATGATGAGTTTCAAGTAGCCTTAGGTATCCAAATTAATTTGGATACTTTGAAGTTAATCCATCTTGGTTGCCCAAGTGCATTGAAATCACAAACAATATTGTAGACTTTGTTTCCTACAACTCTCTTTTCAATGAAGCATTGTTTATATGAGTGACCAACTTTCTTGCAATTAACACAATGATTTTCTGATGTGTGTCGCTAAAAATTAGGTGAGTTAAATTGCTTGAAATGATTAAATAGTTGAAATTTTCTGGTTTTTGGATGAGATGCATTTCTTTTGACAAACTGATTTTTATTAAAGTTATTCCTCTTTGAAAAAGCATTTTTACCAGAATTTTTTTGAACATTTTTACCTTTCGAAAATGAGGTTTTGTTGTAAAATGGTGGTTTCTTGAAAGCAGCCTCATTTTTCGAAATGTAACCCAAACCGGGCCGGTTTGAACTCAGACCAGTTCTTGGTGAAGGCTCAGTTTCACTTGTGTATGCTTCATCAAATTTTTTTCACAAGTTGAAATATATCCGATACCTGATTTGCTTGGTATGGATTTGGTATTTGATGAAGAAGCCACAAATTTTATAGAGGAAGTATTAGAAACTGCATCTTCCTTGGCTATGTAGCCTAAACCAGATTTTTCAAACAATGGTCTTTGACTTGCAAGTAATTTGTCCAAGTTACTAGAACCTTGAGCAAATTTTGCTAAGTCACCATTCAGCCTTTTAATCATATCATTTAATCTTTCATTTTCAACAATTAACTCATGGGAAGGATCCACAGTGTGCTTTCCTTTTAATTTTTCAAGTTCAGATTTTAGAAATCTGTTTTCTTCAATGATGTCCAAAGCACATTCAGTTTCCTTCACTTTTTCTTTTAAAAAATCATTTTCAACTCTTCACACATCTCTTTCAGATATGCATTCATTGTATTTATCAAGCAGTTTTGAAGTGTTTAAAGTGAGATCATCAATAATAGCATGCAAGTCCTCAATGGTCAAATCATAATAGTTTACCTCATCAAGATTGTTGTTTCCAGCCATGAAGCAGTCTTTGTCATCTCCTTCAGATTCTTCTTCTTCATTTGAGTCATTCTCAAGATCCTTCCAAGCTGCCATGAGTACTCTCTTCCTTTCCTTCTTTCCTTTGTCCTCCTTTTTGAGCTTTGGACAGTTTAGCTTGAAGTGTCCAGCCTCTTTGCAGTGATGGCACGTCACTTTGCTCAAGTCGATCTTGTGATCCTTTGAACTTGAACCTTTGTATTTGCCCTTGTTCTTCATCATTCTTCTAAATCTCCTAGCAAAAAATAAAAGCTCATCATCTGAAATACCATCACTAGACTCACTCTCTTTCGGTTCTATTTGTGACTTGAGGGCTATTCCCTTTTTCCTTGAGTCTGTGTTTGTGTGTGTGGCTTCATAGGCAAGGAGTTTTCCTCTCAGCTCATCATAGGTTTTGGGACTTATGTTGTTACTCTCGGTTAGGACAGTGGCAGTGTTTTTCCATTCTTTTGTGAGGCTTTTAAGGAGTTTTCTCACCAAGGTTTGTTCTGCATAGTTTGTACCCATAGCATCAAGGTTGTTGATTATGATTGAGAATCTCTCAAACGCTTCATCAATGCTTTCTCCATCCTTCATGCTAAACATCTCGTACTCTTTTCGCAGCATATCAACCCTCGTTTCTTTTACTTGTTTGGTGCCTTCGTGTGTAACCTGGAGTTTTTCCCAGATTCCTTTGGCTGTCTTGCATCTAGACACCTTCCGGTACTCTTCAAAGCTGATAGCACAGTGAAGAAGGTTGATTGCTTTAGCACAGCTCTATCTTCTTTTTGTCATCCTCATTCCATTCAGCTTCTTTTTTTGGAGTCACCACTTCATTAGCACTTGTTTTTGTTGGGATCTTTGGACCGCTCACGACAATCTTCCACACCACTTCATTAGCACTTGTTTTTGTTGGGATCTTTGGACCGCTCACGACAATCTTCCATATGTTGTAGTCAATGGATTGAATGAAAATCTTTATCCTTTCTTTCCAGTAGGAGTGGTTCTTCCCGTTGAAGAAAGGTGGCCGGTTGTTTGACTGGCCTTCAGTGAGGGTGTAGGCAACTGTGGTTGCGCCCAAGTTGTTCGCCATTGGATCTTTGCTCCAAGCAGTTAAGCTTGATTCTTGAGACCTTAGCTCTTGATACCAATTGAAGGTTGTGGTAGGCTTAGAGAAGGGGGGGTTGAATCTATGCCTTCTTTTTAGTTGCAGTTATTACCCTTTTAAACAAACTTTCTATTCAGGTTCTGTTTGAACATAGCAGCGAAAATTTATGAGACAATTTATTTTTGTCTCATGAATATCAGAAAAAAGAACTCAGCAGAGAAGAGAAAGGCTAACACCAGCATGTATCCTGGTTCGGTTGTCTTGTGCTATGCAACCTACAACCAGTCTCCTCCACAACTATGGAAGAATTTCACTATAGTTAACAGTATTACATACACCAATTTCACACTCAAGTTCTAACCTAACTTGACATTGGCTATGCTAACACCTAACTATTCACTCTTAGTGCTAACCCAACTAAGAAAAGGATACCAAACAGGTACAAGATACAAGACACTTAACCAACCTAAATAAATCAGAAAATAACTCTAGGGTTTTCTTTTAAGTGTATCGCTCAGCCTTTTTTTACTCATGGCTTTTACTTGAGCTTTCTCACAATGTCTTTTCTCACAAGAAATTACAGAAAGATAAACTTAGAAAAGTACATTACAATCAGTAAAACATGAAGGAGATTGACTTCATCAACAGCCTTTGTGCTATGCAAAAACCAGATTAGAAAAGCCTCTGATTCAGTTCTTCATACTGGCGGAATGCACCTTTGGTTCGGTTACACTGTCCAGTTAGTTGAACTTTCTCAAAGAACACTTCTCAGAATAATACCTCAATACTCTAGTTTTCTCTCGTTGTTTCTGAATGAGCAGGAAGTCTTCTTTTATTCTCCTTGCATGTTGCTGGGATCTTCTCCCAAGGTCAACACCTTGAGCCTTGAGCTTCACCAACTACAGATTCACTTTTTCTCAATAAACCTTAGAGTAGAAACTTTGCTTCTGACTTCCTCATCTTGGCCGAAAGCCATAAAATAGCAACCATAGAAATCTTCCAATGGTCAACTTGATCTGAGCCCTTCCATTTCGGACCGAGCAGAGAGTTGGGCGGAAGAGAAGAAACTTTGATGCATGCAAGAGGAAATGGGTTACCTTTAACCTTTTCTTAAGCTAGATTTGGTTTAAACTTGTTGAAATGACATCTGCCTTTCAAGCTTAATTTCTCTTTCTTGCTTCTTTGGTATTTGCTTAGGGAAGAAGCTCTCTCTCTTTCTCTTTCTTACTTTTCTGAAACTCTGATTTGACTAGGACAAAAGAGAGATGAATGTTGCTTTTGGTTAAGCAAAAGAGAGGGATTTGATTTTCTAAAACCATATCGAGCTTGGATCAGGTATTGATATGCTTGGCCCGATTTGATTTCTTTGGCTTCTTTCTTTGCTTTCAGCCCAACATTTTTGTTTTATTTTCATTTCATTTGGGCTGCTCAACTTAATTAAGACCTGCAACATAATAATAAATAATTGGCAACATATACTCATTAATTAATTAATCAACACTAATTATTTATTTTGCCAAAAATAATGTTTGTCATCATTAATTAATTTAGTTAATTTCTTAACTCAACAGGTTAAACACTCAATTAGTTTTGATTGCTTTATTTAGTGATGCAGATCCAAAAATAAAGTTTACATCAGTCCAACAAATTAAAAACAAAGAAATAAAGGCTGCTAAAGATTAATTGATTCACAAACAAAGCCCATAGAAAGGAAACAAAGAAATCAAGTAGGTTGAAAATGATCCACTAACCAAGTCCAATGCATCCCAAAGAGAAAGGCAACCCCAAAGCCGAGTCTCAGTATTGTGCTTCTTCGGGTAAACATGAAAAAAGAGAAAGAGAGCTTCACAGTCAAAGTTCATACACCAGAGAAGAAAGAAAGAGAAAGGTTAACTAAGAAAGCAAAGTCCAATCACATTAATCAAAGGCATGTTAAGCTAAGTCAGAAGTTAAAGGTGATTTATTTTCATTTGCATGCAAGTTGATTTCTTCACTTCTTCTCCTACTCTCTACAACACCATTTTTGGAAAGATGAAGAAAATGATGGTTGATAATATTTGCTGTGAATCGACGGTTAAAGTTATTACTTAGAGCCAAAGCACATTTTCAAGGGTTTGGATTTGGGAGTTTCATTGAGCAAACTCATCTCTACTGAGATGCACTCCTCGATCAAGAAAATGAATCAGATTTGAAATTCCTAATTTAGGGATTGATTGAAAAAAGAGAAGGGATGATTTCTGAAAACCCAAGATTCAAGAAGTTGACTATAGAGGAACCCCAACAGTGGCTCTGACTAAGGTACAAAAGAAAAGTTGAATCTGATTAGAGCTCAAGGAGAGAGAACCCGAGAAAGAGAGCTAAAAGTGAATCCTCACTACTGAGTTTGAAATCTTGGAAGCATTGCACCTACACTAAAGGGAGTACTCCACCAAGATGAAGAACAAGGTTATGAGTTCAGATGCTAGGTTCAGTGCATAGAGTTAAAGTTGTGATTCATCAATCTCCTTCATGTTTTACTATTTTGTATTTCTATTTCAATGTATATATTTCTTAATTTTCTTTGAGAGGTAAAAGGCAAGAAAGAGAGGCATTGAGAAAAAGCCATAAAGTGAAAAAGGCCGAGAGATACACTTGAGAGAAAAGCCAAGAGTGATTTCAGATTTCTATTGGTTGTATTTTTGTCTTGTGTCATGTACTTAAGAGGTATCCCTTGTTAAGTTGGGTAAGCACTTAGTATAATGAGTCTAGGTATTAGCATAACCAAGTCAAGTTCAGGTTGAAACTTGTGTGCCCAGATAGGATTACGTTGAGTCCTAGGGAATTGGTGTATGTAATACTTGGAATATAGTGAAAATTTCACCAATGTTGTGGTGGAGACTGAATGTAGGTTGAATTGTACAAGGCAACTGAATCAGAATATATGACTGTGTCAACTTCTTCCTTTCTGCTTCAGTTCTGTTTTCTGATTTTTATGAGACAAAACTAAATTATCTCCTGATTTATCCGCTGTGTTGATTAACAGAAAACAAGTTTCAAGTTCTATGTTCAAGGCTTAATAAATCAAAGTTAAAGAAGGTCATAGATTTAACCCCCCTTCTCTAAACTTTTTGAAACCTTCAAAGTCCAATACTAAGAACCGAGTTTAAGAGTATAAGAAGTTCTAAAGAATCGGTTTGATAATTAAGTATTTTATCAAATTTCAAAGCATATGTTACAAAGAGGACATTAACTCCTCATAACTCATTCTAATGTCTAATAACTCAATCTTATGAGGTTAATTGTTATATTGTAACCATCATTCTACTATTAAAGGATGATGTTACAATATTGACTATATAAAGGCCTAAGAGCATCATTTGATGAAACCATGATAAAGTATCAAATGATTCATGAAAATAATAACACATTCTTCTAGTTCAACTTAACCTAAAAGATAATTCATAACCTCTAAAGTATGTAAGGAGAGGAGCTTGTGATATCATAACCTCACAATATATACACTAAGTTATGATCTCTAACTTAGAGTAAGAGAGACAAAGAGAGGGCCGCGGGTGTTAGAGGATTTGGTTAGGGTTTTGAATTTTCCGACCCGACCCAGGTTTTTTTGGGTTGTTTGGCATTGGCCAAGACCCAAACCAAAAAAAGGTTTATGTATGAATAGAAGTTTACAAGATTTTTTAAAATTTAAGGTGGTAACTGATAAGGTTTATGTAAAAAATAATTTAGTAGTTATTCTTAGACTCAAGTTTTAATAAAAATTATGGTAAAAAGAATAAAAATTAAGACAATTTTTAAAATGAGATAACCACTCAACTTTTAAATAAAATTCAATTCTTTTATTTATTTAGTTTTAAAAAAATGAGAACATATTCTATTAATAATGTTATGAGTAATTGATACACATATTTCTTGTCATATTTTAAAAAATAAAATTCCTATTAGTGATTTAAGAAAATAATATTTATATTTATTTATTAATTTTTTTATGTTATAAAAGATGAATTTTTTTATTAATCGTTTTGAATAAAAAAAAATGGAAATACGTAAGGAAGATATGTATGTAAAAGAAAAAGTATAGTTTGGTTACCTCTTTTAATTGGCCCCTATTTAGTGGGTTAGTTAATTGGGTGGTACAAGGCAGAGCCCACCACCACTGTGCAGCTCAGCAGCACCATGACTACTAACCTTGTTAAGAACAAAACCTGAAAAGCCAACTCTGAAAGCATCGACAACTGAAATCAAAACACCTTCTTGACTTCTTTCAATCTCTCATCAAATGGAGTCCACTCCGGAGTTTTACCAGAACGTCGTCGTAATGAGACACGGCGATCGCATCGACAACTTCGACCATTCCTGGGTCTCCACCGCCGCCCGCCCCTGGGACCCACCGCTCGTTCAACAAGG
>NC_029773.3:6767025-6815267 GCF_000817695.3 Arachis duranensis | reverse complement strand
CCGCGTCTTCGTCTCCCCCTTCCTCCGCTGCGTTCAAACCGCCGCCGAAGTTGTCTCTGCCCTCTCCGCCGTCTCCGACTCCCCTGACGCCCTCACCGGCGACGCCCCTCCCATCGATCCTTCCAAAATCAAGGTCCCATCCCATACTCCCCTACCTTCCTTCCTTTTTAATTCAAGTCAACGGATCCATTCTTTTCTTCTCATGCCATGCTTGTGAACAAATCAAATCAAATAAAATCAAGTGCAGGTTTCTGTTGAATATGGATTGTGTGAAATGATGAGCAGAGAAGCTATCAGGCTTGATGTTGCTCCAAAAGATGGAAATTGGGGTTTTGATATATCCGAGCGCCAAGCCATGCTTCCACCTGGCACAGTTGATGAAAATGCAGTAAAAATCTATAAAGAGGTATACACGCTACTTCATCTTCATATTCGTTTTTTTTCAGTTGCATCCATCTGATGAGAGACTCTTTTATTTATTTAAATTTTTCCACATCAGTTGCCCCGGTGGGAAGAGCCTGTTTTGCAAACTAAGGCAAGATATCAGCACATCGTCAAAGACCTCGCGGATAAACATCCTACTGAAAACTTGCTGCTTGTCACACATGGTATATATACAATCCTACTATGCATATACTGTTCATATACCAAACACTCTTGACACGCATATAAAATACTTTCGATATTAATTAATAGTAGTGTTATAGGCAGCACATTTTGTGATTTGTAACCTTCAGTTAGTTATTATTAGTATTTTTAATGGTGTGGAATTACACACTTTTTTCTTGATGGATAAATACTGACTAACTAGACTTTAATGAAAGTGCTAGTCCTCACTTCTCATTAATTAATTGTGAAGGAGAGCCTTAGATGAGTTGTGTTCCCATGAAGGTCATGGGTTAGTGAGCGATGTAGTTGTCAAGTTAGGTTGCGTATATTACACTTTTTGAATTCGACCTGCATAATGCAGGATGCTTATGTACTAAACTTTCCTTTTAACAAAATAAAGGATATGTATTATAAGGGTGTATGCATAACGAGATTGTAGTAACAATATCATATCATATCATATCATTCCACTTTGTTTCTTTTTTGGCAGGGGAAGGAGTTGGGGTTGCTCTTTCTTCATTCAAGAAGGGTACAACAGTTTATGAAGTTGATTACTGTGGATATGTGGAACTTCGACGCCCTATTTTCAAGAAAGACCAATCATTTGTTGCTGGGGAGTTTGAAGTAACTGGCCAAACAGCTGTAAACTTCATCTCCTCCGAAATCCTTTGAGCAATCACAATCACCATCACTATCTCTTGGACTCCATTTCATGACTCCACTGTTGTGTTGTCAAATGCGAATTATTAGTTCGAATTTAGTAGCAGAATTAAAACACCATTAGATTATGCTTCCCACAATGTCGTTTGCCTTGATTGACTACTAGTAAACATTGGAGAAAAAGAAATTAGGTGGAAAAGCGATAGAAACAAGTGGACTCAATTCTTCCATTTATTCAAAATAAGTTGAAAATTTACATTAATCTAAATCAAGCTATGGACAATATTATGTTTGATAGAATTGAATTTAATGGTGATGTATTATCGCTTCATAGAACTTGTTATTATTATTATTGTTGTTGTTGTTTTATGCATGGTTGTGAATGATAGAACTTGTCTGTTGGGAAGGAAAATAATTTTCAGTATGCAATCATATAAATTTGTAAATATGTTAAACTAGAGTTAGCCCATTTAACAATAGATAATAGATGTCATATTACAAGTGTAATTAGTAAGATAAGCAATGTAGATACAATTGCAATATGTCAATATCCATATTAGATATGACTTTTACCCTATTACAATATATGACAATTAGCATATAAGTCAGAGCTTGGAAGGAATTGAAGGTGGATCCATATGATCAAACATGTTAACTGGGAGATCATCAAATATGCTGTCATAGTTTTTGGAGCTACCTATGATATCCGTTGACCCAATTCTGCAACTTCCTTCTGATGGATCAAAGAAAGGGAACCCAATGGTGTGTTGTGGGGCTAGCCCAAGCTCATATGCACCGAGAGGTCCAAAGTAATCAGCAAAATTTGGATCATCAATTCTAGTCAAGAAATCTTGGTCTCCCAATGAGAATGGTGTTAGATCAGTTTGGAGTTCATCAGGAATTTGAGGGAAGGGAATTTGTTCCATCATACTACTGCTTTTATTGCTCTCAAAAAGTGCAGATTCTTCTTGCTCAGAATTAGGCAACTTGGGCTTGATAAGATCTGGTAATGCCACCATTTTAATAACCTCGGAATTGTCATTGCAGGAGAACAAGCATGGCTGATGAGGCTTTGATGATGATTCTCCCTCTGATGAAGAACTCAATTTAGGAGCCTACAACTCAAAACAAAAGAAAAAAATCATGTGTAACAGAATTGTATGTAAAAGTTTTCGGTTCACACTCACATACAGTGTGAGAAAGTACATAGCATACTACTAGCTTAAATCATTAGAATCTCAATGCAAATTTTCATCAGTCATGTGTATTTCTTTGGTATTGTAATGGATGAATTTAAACAGCATGGAAACAGAAGAATGGTTACCTGGAAAGTGGGAAGATGATGATGAAGTTTAGGTTTGTTCCTGTGTGATTTGGAGGTGGATGTTGATGCCTGAAGAATCCTAGCAAGCCTCTTCTGCCTACTGCTCCAGAAATTCTTGACATCATTGTCTGTTCTTCCACTCAAATAGGACGCAATCTTAGCCCATTTGTTCCCAAATTGTGCCTGCAATTCTATCACAACCCTCTCTTCCTCCGCTGTAAACTTGCACCCACTATCACAAAAAGAAATACATAGTCATTAGTTTAAGAAATCAAAGGTTATATATGATGATGGAAGAGAAAGCATGCATGCATGCAATGAAGTAACATACTTCTTGAGGTTAGGTCGAAGCTTGTTGACCCAACGAAGGCGACAAGACTTGCCGGTTCTATGAAGAAGACCCTTGGATCGAATGGAGCTCCAGTCTCTGGGGCCATACTTGCTTACATGGTTGAGTAGCACTTCATCTTCCTCTTTCTTCCATGGCCCTTTCCTTATGTAATCTACTAATTCATCCCCTCTCTCTTTCTTTCTCTTATTCCCATGCATTTTCTTCTTCATGCAAGAATCTAGTTATGTACCACTCTTGTACTTGTTTCAATGCTCTTCAACCTACACTACTACTTCGTACACTGTTATTATATTCTCTCTGTTTTCTTCTGGCGGTTATATATGGCAGTTACCTCCTCTTTCCCCACTAACTTACCCACGTCGTTCCTATTATTTTGCTTCAATTTTGAATTACCAAATCTACCCTTGTTGTCGCTCCTTCAATTTCTAGTAGAGCAATTTAGCACTCATTCATTAAGGGTTATTTAGTCAATTTCAGAATAAGCTAGATATTCTAGGACAGACTAACGATATTTTGAGAGGTTAAAATGAATGAAACAATGCAAAACAAAAATTGATATTAAACATTAACATAGAATACTTGCTTCCTTGGCGATCAAGACGAAGAGATGTGCGACTTACACGGACACTTTTTGCATCTAAATCGCGCATTCTACCATCTTATATGATCTTATTGTTAAGTCTATGAGGTTTCATTTATCTTTGAAGTTTCACGTTAATAAACTGTTTGTGACAATCAATTCAATTACATCATCTATAACGGTGGCAACATCTTCCTATAGCTGAGGACATTAGTGTTCTTTATAGTATGCCATGTGCCTCCCACACAATTAATTCCAAGACTTCATAATTTACACATATTCATATGTCTGTATTTATAAAATTACAAAAAATTTATATATACTAAAAACTAAAAATCAGGTATCGAATTGACGAATTATATATTTCGGTATAAATATACGTATTAATATATAATTTTTGATAAAATTAATATCGTTAAGCATAAAATAATGGAAGTCAACCCTATAGAGCGAAAAAGTTGTATGTTGTTCCTCAAAAAGCGCCAAAGAGTAAACTGCAAAGCCAATTGAATTGAGAATTCCAAAGTTGCCCCGTGTACTGTACTTGATTAGTCACACAAAGACAGATATTCTGGACAGCTTATAAAACCAAACCCACAGTTTTGCTTCCAAAACCCTCTCATCCTATGAGCCCAGCTAAGCTAAGTCCACAATAACAAAATTGGCACACACTAATCTGCCACCAACAAGTAATTAATTGCAAATAGCATGCTATGCAACAGAAAAAAAAAATGTTTGTCATTTTATATGGAGAAATGTGAAATTAAATTTTATTAATTTATTTAAAATTATTAGTCAATATATTCTTATAAAATTATAAATCACGATAGATGATTATCATTGTAATTCAATATATATTTATTTATTGTACTAATTGATAGTATAAAAAATTAAAAATATTTCATATACAGTAAAAAAAAATTTAAAATTTAAAAGAGCTCAACACAGCAAGATGGAATATATAAGAACAAACATCACTAGAATCCTTACAACTTCCCAAAATCCTAACCCAAATATCCAACATCTCCACGTCATCAACAACCATAAGGATGCTTGCCTCTCCACTCGTCACAAGTCAGGGCAGTCATTGTGATGATCTCTTCTACGCCTTTACCTTTATTCTGAAAAGCCTCGTATTTCGCTCCAGCCAAATGTTTCAAATAATCGCATATAAACATCTCAGACGCTGTTTTCTGTCCTCCTTTTTCCGCGGCTCATCTGTCTAACTCAGAAAATGGTCATTCAATAACTCCGGGAAAATCCATGGCCGGCCAGACGTAGATATCCATGCACTCCACACCTGTCAAGCAAAATCATAGCCAAGGAACAAGTGGTGGATCAGCTCATCCTCCTTATTACACAAGACACAACGCTTATCGTCCTAGCTAATAACCTTCAAACCGGCTTAGCCGTTCCTTTGTATTCACCCTGTCTGCCAGGACAAACCAAATAAACAGCTCCACTCTTGGTGGGACCAACCCTTTCCATATGGTCTTCCTGAAACTGTAACTGGTAACACCTTCTAATAGCATTTCTTCTTGTATTATCTGCACAAAGAAATTAATCGAAAAAATTCCAAGTCTATCATATTTCCATACGATTCTATCCTCTCTATTATTCGCTAACCTCACAGATCTCAATATCTCAAAAATTATATACATATTAATGTTTTAACTAGACATATATACACACCGCATCAAAATTAACTTATTCTACATCTATTTTAATGTAACATGTAAATAGAATATTGAATATGGTGAAAATACAATAATAAACTTATTCGAATATATTTAAATTGGTTCTTAAAAAAGTTTAAATCATATACTTTAAAATTTTTGAGAATTAGTTGGGTGAGATAGTTTCATCTTTTTAACACTTACAATAAAATGTTTAATATGTGTGCGCATTTGATAAATAATAATTTAATAAATTTTATTTGGTAAATAATTAAATTTGTCTAAAATTACTCGTTCTTTAAATTAGTCTTTAAATTTTTTTAATTTAAATTTATTTTTTAAAAATTTTAAATTAATCATATTAGTTCTTGTATTTTTTTATTGATGGTACCAAAATTTGTTAATATAACACGTTAAGTGATATTACAACACATAAGAGTCTTAATTGACTATTAGCATAACAAATTTATAAAATTAGATCAAATTAAAATCTAATTGAGAAAAGAACTTGAGGCATTGAAATTTCTCTATTTGAAATTGATTTGATCTAATTTCATATGTTAGCTACCAACTAGAACTATTAAGTATGTGTTGTGGTCACATCAATAAATTTTGACGTCATTAGTAACAAAAATAACAAAGAACTAAAATGACTAATGTAAAATATTTAAAAAACAGATTTGATTAAAAAAACTTTTAAAAATTAATTTAAAAAATAAATAATTTTTTAAAAACTAAATTAACCATTTGTTCAAAAATTATTATAAGACAGTTAAAATCTCAATAAATATTATAAAATAAATTAATCTTTTTTATTGAACCATTAATTTGTCTAAAAAAATTAAAATATTAAAAATTTGTTGACAATCAAAATGTCTTATTTAAAATTTTTAAAGATTAAGTTAAGTGTTTATTCAACTTATTCAATTTAAATTTGATTAATTATTTTTTTTATTGGAAGTAAAATTCTCAACTATCCCTGCGTTGAAAACCAATAGCTTATTTCTAACTTAGTTGAAATATAATTCACATTTTGATGGTAGTAAATTGACCATAAAACCTACTAGTTACTCTATATACAACATTATCTAAAAATCGAAATCCTAAACATAACATTTTGGGTTAATTTTTTTTTGTTACTCATGCAGTCATGCAATTAATTTGTCATATATGTATATATAAAGTAGAATTTAATTTTTTAATACTTATTTAAATAAACGAATGAATTTTTTATATGTTCATAATGTATTAGTTAAATATAAGGGTGGTAACGAGACGAGTAGGGAGCGAATTTTTGCTATACCTAATTTCGCTCCACCGTATAATAATTTGTATAAAATTTGTCTCTCTTTTATTTGTGGGTAGTAAAAATGTAAAACGTTGAACTCTAATCCGTTCCGTCTCTACCCGTCCCTATAATTATTAAAATCCAATAAATAAAATTAAATTTCAAAATTTATATAACCATCATCACATACATAATATAAATTAAAATAAAAATTTAAATATAATACAATATTATTAATTATTTACTAATTATTTTATATATATTATACATATTATATATTAAAATTATATATATTATATATCTATGACAAATATTATTTAAATCTGACCCAATCTCATTTCTTTTAGAATATAAATAGAGATGGAATAAATACCCGCAAATTCAAGTGATGTTGCCATTCCTAAAGCTACTTGAAAAGTGTCTCCTGTCCATTTTGCTGGTGCAGAGACAAAATAGCGTTACATTTCGCTAGTGTAGGAGTGATAAGCCCATTTTACATGTGCAAGAGCAGAAGTGGTCATATCTCGCATGTGTTTTGGATGAAATGGTGTCAACCCTATAAGCATGAGTCCTTTATGAGTTGGACTATAAAAAAAAAAATTCAGTGCACATTTTTTGAAAAAAAAAAGTGTATATTTTAATAAATAAAATATTTTTATGTGTTCCTCAAAAAAAATATATTTTTATGAGTTATAATTTCATACTTTTACCAAAAGAAAAATTATTTTAATATTTTTTATGAAAATTAAATGTCTAAAATTAAATTACATAAAAAATTAAACATTAAAGAAATAATTAAATTTTAAAATTATTTTTTTTCAAATATAATGAACGATTGATTTTCTTTTTCTTTATTAAATTAACTACTTTTATTTCTACTTTTATACCTTTCAATAGTACAAACAAATAAATCAAAAGATAAAATAAGTACTATTCATATTTAGATTAGGAAAACCCAACCCAAACTCAATTTAGCAACACCTCCTTTAAAAATGGGCTGCTCCCTCCTAATTTGGCCCAACAATGACTAGCTCTATTCTCTTTGGCCGGGTTTAAAGGGTAAATTTAATCAAATACGGGTCTCATAATCCAGTATTCGACCCGACTTAGAGAATAGGTCATATGCTCTCCATGCTACTTAAGTTATTATCATTGTGGTGATAGATATAACATTGGAGTAACTTCCCCCACTCCAAGGCAATAACCACCCACTATAATTTGAATTTATTTCTAAAAAATAACTAAATCTTATTCTCATGTATTTTTTTCATCTATT
The DNA here is from genome assembly GCF_000817695.3 of Arachis duranensis. Classification (NCBI taxonomy): domain Eukaryota; kingdom Viridiplantae; phylum Streptophyta; class Magnoliopsida; order Fabales; family Fabaceae; genus Arachis; species Arachis duranensis. Next base: position 6,807,502 of record NC_029773.3, on the reverse strand, counting down.
TTTTTATATAACTTGCTAAATTTTTTGTTAACTTAAGTATTAAATTTTTTTGCAAATATCCAATACAGTTTAGGTGAAAATATTGAAAACTTTTTCAAAATATTTGAATCTCACATCCATGTTCAAAATATTATACTTAATTTTATGTTTAGTTATGAAAATCAAATCAAACCAGTCTATTCGATTGAATTAACAGAGAATCAATTTTTTTGCTGGTTGAATTGACATAAAAAAACCACCTAACAAAAAAAGTCAGTAATTAACTGGTGAACCGTATAAACACTTATTATTTATTATTTTGTAACAGTTAAAATATCATTTACCTTGCAAAAAATTTATATTTCATGCAAGATCTAAGCATATTTATATTAAGTATCACTAGATATAAAATATGTTGAATTTTAGTTGTTGAAATTTGAAAAAATCCATACTAATGATAATGATACTACTATAATGATAAAGAATTGTTAAGAAATAAATTTAAAATATATTATTTGATTGTCAGAATTGCGAGGATCTATACCTAATCAAAAATAAAAAGATTTGTTGAGCTTATTTTTTTCTCATATAAAGATTACGTCCAACTTTTTAAAGATATCTTCCTACACCCACTTTTTAATATTCTGTTCAAATTTTGAGGATAATTGAGTGAGTAAAAAAGCAACCGTAGAATGAGTGGAAAAAAATTTTCATTTTTATATAAAACAATAAACTTTAAACATCAGTTTTTCATTGTTTTTTTTTTATTTAGTCTAAAATTTGTACTGTAGATTTGTTTTATCTTGTTCTTCTTTTTAGATGATGGAAATGTTAATTCAATATATGCAGTAGGAGAAATTAAAAGGTTAATTTTTGTGTATATTGAAAAAGTTTTGGTGTAATACTCAATCATTAGATTTTATGGTATTTTTTAAAATTGTGGAAATAGTACAATACGTCTCTCTTAGATTGACAATACGCTCCTATTGTATTGTATATTTTAAATTAAAATATACAATACAAAAAGAGTGTACTGTTAATCTAAGGGAGGCGTATTGTATTGTTCCCACAATTTTAAAAAACACCATAAAATTTAATTATTGAGTATTACACCAAAATTATACCAATATGTAAAAAAATAAACGAAATTAAAATTGCATAAAAGCTGTGATTTTGGATTTTTTATCTGGTTAATTATACAGTAAAGATAAAAAATTGGGTCCATCTACTGTACAGATGCATGTTTGTACAGATTTATAGATTTTAATTTAAAAACGTGTCACTAAAAGTGTTGCTTAAAGAGAAAGTGTTACCCTTAATCATTAACTTGGCTCTGATACCAATTTTTAAAAGTAAAACGACTTTAAATTTTTTTCGAATAATTTGCCAATTCATAATCAAAAGTATTGACCATAATTCTGATTTTTATAGTTTTTCAATCTTGTTTTAGTTTATAATATTCTTTTTTGCATGGATTATTGTATATAAAATCTTTTATCTGTTTGTCTTTTTTTTTAATATATTTTCTTAAATCCTCAAAAACTTTTTTTATTTCTACACTTTCTATTGTTTCTAAATATCTTTTTAATTTTTCAACTTCATTCTCCATTTTTTCTTTTAACAGCTTTAATTCTTTTAAGTCATAATATGGTTTTCCAAGCATTTATAAATTTTTTAAGTTTAACTCCAACTTGTTTATATTTATTTTTATTTCTATCCTTTTTATTATAAGGTCATCAATTTCGATCTGAAGATTATTTAATTCCCTTTTATACTCCTTTATTTTAATTTTTAATTTTTTTGCCCTTTTTCTTTTTATTTTATTTTCTGGTCTCTCAATCTTTGTATGCTTCATTATTTATCTTAAAATTTCTGCAAATTCTATCATCGATTCATCACTATTTTCTAGAGATTCTATTAATTTTTCTAACTCTTCGACTTCTCTTTTTAACTTGTCATAGATTATTTTTAGAGTTTCAAATGCTCTTTGATAGGAGCTAAACCCGCCCCGCCCCACCCCTTCTAAAAACCCGTCTCGCTTCGATACGAACCAGGCAATTATCCGCCCCAAACAGATAGGAGCAAGGTGATACTCGCAGTCTCAGATTCGGGTGGTATTGCCATCCTATAAAACAAAAATGTTATAAGCACGTAAAAAATTAGTCATAATTATGATTATATATATACATACACACACTCCATACCAAGCCAGTGGCCACAACTTCACACTTCCTTTTCTTTTATTGGACATAGATCTATCATCACTCTTACTATCTTCCCCACTCCCTAACCTACCTTCTTCTTCTTCTGGTTCTGCTTTCGATCCATTTCTCAGCAATTGTCGTCTTTCTCTGGATAATTCATCCAATCGATGGACATTGATGTGTCAAAGTTCTTCAACACATGCCTCCTATTCGTGGCCACCATTGTTGTGGCCAAGCTCATCTCAGCCTTCATTGTCCCTAAATCAAGAAAGCGCCTTCCCCCAATCGTGAAGGGCCTTCCATTCATCGGAGGCTTACCCCGATTCCTCAAAGGTCCAATCTTTATGCTCCGTGAAGAGTACCCTAAACTGGGTGGCGTCTTCACCCTCAAGATGTTCCACAAAAACATCACCTTTTTGATCGGTCCCGAAGTTTCTGCTCATTTCTTCAAGGCCCCAGAATCTGAACTCAGCCAGCAAGAGGTGTATCAGTTCAATGTTCCAACTTTTGGACCCGGTGTTGTCTTTGATGTTGATTACTCTGTTCGCCAGGAACAGTTCAGGTTCTTCACTGAGGCCCTTAGGGTTAACAAGCTCAAGAGCTATGTCGATCAGATGGTTACTGAAGCTCAGGTCAATGTTGATTCATGTCTAGTGTTTATATTTGTTTGATCTAATATATTGTGTTATTTGACTCTTGATTTGTGACATTAGCAATTTGCCTGTTGGGTTTGACTTATTTTTTCCTCCTAGAGTTGAATTTGATGATCATGTTACTAAATTTAAGATTGTCTGTCATTAGCTGCAGATCCATTTAAATTGTGCCTTTTTAGTTTGTGTTTATTTCACCTTCTGTTTTTACTTGGATATAGTGTGAATCTGCATTCAGTACTTCATTGGATTTGGTCATGAACTTTTGCATGCTGCATCTTCCAAGCTAATAAATTGCAGCAATAACATTAGATAAGCGTTATGATATAATTGTGGGTCTATTAATAATACTGAAAACCAAAATTTGAATTGGAACCTTATTTCATTCCAGTGTTTTTAATTTGATAAGCTAGAGAGGCTTTTCAGCTCCATTTGTACTTGACATTATTTTTAATATTGTCTCATTATGTTAATAGTAAGCCTTCCCTTAAAATTTTCATCCGTATTGTACTGAATTGGCATTATGGGCTATTGGTTCTCTAACATGGACCTGATTTACAGGACTACTTCTCAAAGTGGGGAGAAAGTGGTGAGGTTGATTTGAAGTATGAGCTCGAACATTTGATCATCTTGACAGCTAGTAGGTGTCTCTTGGGACGTGAAGTTCGTGACAAGCTTTTCGACGATGTGTCTGCATTGTTCCATGACCTTGATAATGGGATGCAACCAATCAGTGTTCTCTTTCCATACCTTCCCATCCCAGCTCACCGGCGCCGTGATCAAGCACGCAAGAAGCTTGCTGAAATCTTTGCAAGAATCATAGCTTCTCGCAAAAGCACTGGTAAATCGGAGGATGACATGCTGCAGTGCTTCATCGATTCAAAATACAAAGATGGCCGCCCAACAACAGAAGCTGAAGTGACTGGACTGCTCATTGCTGCTCTTTTCGCAGGGCAGCACACTAGTTCAATTACCTCCACTTGGACTGGAGCATATCTTCTCTCTAACAGCAAGTACCTTTCAGCTGTGGTTGATGAGCAGAAGAATTTGATGGAAAAGCACAGGGATCGAGTTGATCATGATGTCTTGGCCGAAATGGATGTCCTGTATCGGTGCATCAAAGAAGCCTTGAGGCTCCACCCTCCATTGATTATGCTCTTGCGAAGCTCACACACCGATTTCAGCGTCACAACACGAGAGGGGAAAGAATATGATATTCCTAAGGGTCATATAGTTGCCACATCCCCTGCTTTTGCAAACAGGCTGCCTCACATTTTCAAAGATCCCGATACGTATGATCCCGATCGATTCACTGTTGGGAGAGAAGAGGACAAGGTGGCAGGGGCTTTCTCATACATTTCTTTCGGAGGGGGCAGACATGGATGCCTTGGCGAGCCCTTTGCATATCTGCAGATAAAAGCAATATGGTCTCACTTGTTAAGGAATTTCGAGCTGGAGTTGGTGTCACCTTTCCCTGAGATTGATTGGAACGCCATGGTTGTTGGAGTGAAAGGAAAAGTGATGGTCCGCTACAAGCGGAGGGAGCTTTCTGTTAGTCACTAGGACCAAAATGTTTTGAGTGTTTTGGCATGATTTCTTCTTTAAGCAGTATTTGTTAGTCTTGCTGGTTCTTCTTCTTCTTCCTCGGCCAAATTTCACTGTTTTGAGTCTTCATTTTAACACTCTGTAATTTGGCAAGTGTTTTTAACTTATTTGGTTTTAGTGAATTGTGAATTTCTGATAGCTCCCAATATGGCTTGTTTATAAAACTTAGCTTTGCTTGATTCATGCATCCAGCCATATCCAGTGAGGGAAAGGTTTTGATGTTGTCATGATAGGTTTTAGTGAATTACATCATAGTTTGATTTTATTACTAGCTACTTGGGTTTGTGATCATCCAAGATTATCCCTCTCCAGGTGAAAGAATAACTTTCTCAGAGATTAGGACAAGACTCTTCCATTAAAATGACAGCTTTTTTTCCAAATTGATATATTGAGACAAATTTCAGCATGAAAGTTAAATGCACCAGAGAATTGGCCATTTTATTAGTATATGGAAACTAGAGTTACATGTTCAACCATTAAACATACATAAAACAGAATAAACTAAAAGATTAATTGAACAACTCGACAGAAGTTGAAGATGGTGAATATTAGAACAGCTATCCCTACAATGGTAGAACTGCTTCTCCAAGGGTCCCGGAAGTACACCCACCTCAGTGTTCCCATAGTCCATTTCCAACCATTGTTGTAATGTTCGTTAAGATCTCCAATGATTTGTTGGTAACATGTTTTATTTGTCACAACATGTTTGCATAGACTATTAACCAGTGTTGCCAATTCCTTGTCACTTCCAAGTTCATGGACAATAGCTTCCTTCTCAACCATCAATTCTGCATCATCCTTGGTGTGAATAAGAGAATCAATCAGAGAAACATAGTTGCAAATGTAAGGCTCCTCAGGATAGTGACACTGCTCAAATGCTATTAGGTTCCTAAGAACACATTCTGTTGTGTGGTCTACTTTTAACTGTGGGAACTGAAATCTAGCCTTAAAACACTTGGAATATGGGAAGCAACCCAAGCAGAGAAACCAGCTGAAGAATCTCTTCTTCTCAAACTTTATGTCTAGCAAGGATCTATTATGAACCTTCTCGAAGCTTATTCCGGCTTCATTCAACTTTGTCGCGGTCCTCAGCATACATTCCTTTTGCGAGTAAGTGTGGCGACTCTTGTCATCGTTGAAACTCAGGTTCGTGGGGAGATAAGAACATCGAACCAAATCAGTGAAATGCAGCGATTTCTCCCACTTCTTCGGCTCAAACTTCCTCTCAGAAGATTTCTGATAAGGGTAATAAGATGCAAAGTACTCATGAGCAAGCCTAATGAATCTGGAATGCTCTTTGAGATTGCTTGGGACACAAGTCTCATAGAGTTTCTCCAAAACTTGAATTGGAAGCTGGTTCTGAAGCAGCAGCAAGTCCCTCTGGATGCTTTTGCTAAGACATGGTTGAGTCAATACATAATCATCTTTGTGTTTCCACCGTTTCGCTTCCCTCAGAAAGAGCTCCATGATGAAAACAGAATCCAGCAGAATAATCCTCACGAATTGTTCGCTTCCGATGTGAGGGAACTTCGGCTGGTAACAACGCCTTATGATCTGCTCTTGTTGTTCAATGAAGGCCTTGAAATCCTCTAGGACGCGTTTGTTCGATAGGCGTTCCGAGAAGAAATGAAAATATGTGTGTTTGTGGTGCTGCATTTCTTTTAGCTTGGTATTGCCATGGTGAATAGGGCCAATTGAGATCAAGAGAGGATCATAGGAATCCTCTTTCACCTTCAACAGACTCTTAGGGATCTTGTAGATACAGCACTCTGGCCATCTTATTGCAGGATCAATGTTTTCTGGAATATCAATTATTTGTTGGATAGCATATTCATCAATAAATGTAGATCCCATGACACCTGCTTATAGCTTTTTCTGTTGCAAATTCAGCATAGCAGATCCAATATCAGACATAACTAAGTTGTGATTATTATAGAACATTTTTTTTATAAAGTTCAAATTTTATGAAATTAAACATAAAAGAAAGGAGCCTCAAATGTTTCTATGTTGTGACATCAAGGTCAAGGATACAAATATTGAAAATAGTCTCTCCACTTGTAAAGATAAATTGTGTAAATATATACCAAATATATATTTAGAAAAAAGGCCTTTTCAAATTAAGGAAGTAAAAAGGAATTTATGGTGTGTAATGTAACTTAACTGTTAGAATAAAAATAAAAACAGAACTTTTCAACAAGATGAAAAAAGTTGGTATATACAGAAGATTCAACCCCTCTACCACACACAAAATGGCTTTGCCGCTTTGCCTAAAGCCACTGTTTTTTATTATTAAATATCACTTCAAAGTTCAAACAGAACAAGGGCCAATCTAAAAGAAAGGGACAATTAAATTTTATTTTATTTTTTTAAAAAAAGGAACAAAAATAGATTAGTTCTAGTTATCAAGTAACAAATGGAAACATCATCTAGAGAATACTACTAAGAACCTGAAACTAGTGAAAAAACAATATGAACTACTGCAACAATCTAAAGACAGAGAACAAGTAAAGTGCAGAATACTAGTATACTACTAAGAACCTGAAAGCAAAGGTTGTATCTTTTCACTTTCCAGAAGCAATTTCTCAAATTCTGGCTTGTGACTCTTTAAGTTCTAAGTTCTCTTATTAGCTCTTTCTGCTTTGTACAAAGACAACAACCTATAGGAGTGTGCTTCATGGAAATAGCAAGTGGAAAGTAGAAAATTCAAAGAAAGACAAGACCATGATAAATGAGAAACAAATTTATAACCGATATGTCTGATTTTACTTTATCTTTTTGCTTGGTACAATTAATTGGAAGGTGGGAAGATTATTATGAACTCTTGTGAAATAGTATAATAATGTACTTGTTCTTTTCTTTTCTTTTCTCTTCTTTCTTCTTTTAACCATCTTAATTCACAATCAAATATAACTTAATAACAAATGAAATTATTGAATGAAAATGATAATTGAAAATATTGAGGAAAAACTTTGATTTAACAAACATGTACTCTAAAATTCAATCATTAAATGAGTTAATAATTTAAAATATATATTAAAAATAAATTAAATAATACCTATATTTATATATAAATATATAATGATTAATTTAAAAATTAATTTTTGCTGTGTCATTATTTTTTATTTAATTTGTTTAATATTATTATTAAATGGTCAAATAAATATTTTTTTTCTTCTCTTGTTTATTAACGTTTTTTTTTTAGGTTTTATATTGTGGTACAGCAGAAGCAAGTACATGACTTGAATTCTATGCATAATGCGATCTAGTTGTAAAGAAAAATGAAACAGTAAATTGGACCGACCGTGTCCCACTCTAACTTCATTCATATCAATGACAAAAACCAAAATAGTAAATATATAATAATTTTAGCTAGTGATGTATACATACTTTAAAGTAATCCTGGAAACAAAAGAATATATTGAATATCAACGTCGTCTTTTTGTTACATTTACTATTAACATTTTATAATCGTTTCATAAATTTTAGATATTTTTCCTGCATTAAAAAATATTATATAATTAGTAAATATTATTATTTTTTACTAATATTTAATCAGTAAATAATTTATATCTATATTTATAAAAATTTTAAAAAAATTATATTTATACCTATATTTTATATTTATATTTTTTAAAATTTATACATATAAATTAATAAAATTTATTTATTAAAAATAATTTCATATATATTAATTAAATAATAACTAAAATTACTAAAATTTACTGCTCCTAAGAATTTCTTCTAAAAGATATTAAATTTGTTTATTTAAGTACTAATTTTTACACGTAATTCATTGATTGATACTTACTTGAAAAGAAGAGAGAAAGGGCAGTTATATAAAAGGCGTTTTGTGAGAGACAAAAGAAGTCATAGAGTAAATGAATAATGCATGTACAAATAGTATGTATATAGCGGTGGGAATTAATTGCCGTTTTGGATTTTATGATATAAACGCTGCTACCAAACGAAAATGATGAGTGGTTATAGACCATAGTCCCCACCATATGAATAGTGAGGCATCATGCTTTTCATTATTGAGCCTCTCCAACGGTTGAAGAAAATACATTGTTTAAATGGTAATAATATTAATATATGCAAATTATCAAAACAAGATGGTATTAACGTGTATACTTTCCTTTTCGATTACTAGTTTACTAGCTACTACTATATGTCACTATAGCGTTATTAATCTTCTAGAAGTGATGAATAATGAAAAATATTTGGGACAATTTCAATAAAATATTTTTAACTGAAAATACGGGTATGAAAAAATGAAACTACGCCAATAAGTTAGAGCTCAAATAGCATAATCTTCCCATACTCAATTAAAAGATTGCAGATTCGAGTCTCTTATCTTTAGTAAAAAAAAAAATGAAACTACTCTAAAATTAAAAGACAAAGCGAAAAATGTTTTTTTTTTCTTTATGTACATTTTAAGAACATTAAGACAAAAATAGAAGAGAAATATAATTTTTAATGCACTCTGTTTTATATATAATCTCAAAGCCGAAAAAAATGTTTAAGAATATAGCACGTTAAAATAAAATATTCATTAAAAATTTTAAGTATAGGACTACTTTGTAATTATTTGAAACGTCTGATTGAAAAGGAATAGAAGAATTTATAGAATAAAGAATAAGATGTGGAGGAAATCATTAACGCAATTTTACAGTGTTACAAAGAGTGAAGTGGTGTGGATTTTTTTTGTTATTGATGGTAATACGGATATGACAATGGGATAAGCTTATTAGTTCTTCTTGTTTTGTTCTTTTTGTTCTTTTAATTTTCTGTTAATTTTTTTGTTTCACTTGTTGTGTTAAGCTTTTTTGTTCAAAAAAAAATCAACAATAATAATAATATTCATACGATTCAATGATAACAAAATCATGTATTTTTTTAAATAAAAAATAAAAAAACAAATCTGAAAAGTTCATAGAATAAGAAAGAGAGTGGGTGATGAAGTAGAAGACACAAACTAGAGAAAAAGTTAGAACGTGACACTTGAAGAAGATGTCAATATTGATAGAGAAAGAATAAGACATTGGCAGTGAGCAAGATCACTCTCGCTATCACCGACGTAGAACTCAAGGTTGGACGCAACACTATGCTCGACGTAGATTCTCGCGTCGACACCACCATGTCCGTTGAGCTTGACCAGGTCCACGCCGAAGCTCACTAGCTCGGCTCTACCTACGAAAAACTCAGGTGGTGATGATTGATGAAATTCTCTCTCAAAAATTAATCGTGATTGTTAATGTTGCAAGTATGAGAAGTGCATGAAGTTAGTCTCAAATAAAAGAAAACAAAGAAAAATGAAGAATTTATAAGATGAGAAACTCATTAACTTATTACTTTAAGGTTTTGAGTTAGATGTGGTGTTTTTATCGATGGTTGAGGGAGACAGAGAAAAAAATTATGAATAATTTCTCAAATAATAATAAAAAATGAGATCACTATTTTTAGATTTTACAAAATTTATAATAAATCAACCCCTACTAAATTATATATTTACCCTGAAAAAAAATAAATTATACATGAGATATTATTTACGTACTAATATAATATATGTTGTCGATTATTAAGTTATAATTAATTTTTTATCTAATTTTTAGTAATTAAAATTTAAATAATTAAAATTATTAAATATTAAATATTTTATATCAAACTAATTTTTTTGTTATTGAAATTACAAAAAATTAAATTATTAATTAATTTTGAATTTAAATTTAAATTTGAATAAAAAATAAAATATTATTTTTAATTTTATCTCACTAAACCTAATTTTTAAATAAAAATTATTTTATAAATTATATTATTGAAACCTTAATCTCCTTCCTTTTTGCCTCTTACGTACTCAAGCTCTCTAGTCTCCAGATTGATTCTTGATGGCAACTAGAGCATTGGTCGTAATTGTTCCCGACGATTATAGGGTGGAGTACAAGATAAGCGAAACTTTCAAACGTTGCGGAAATCAGGTCCTCTTTTGAGGAACTATATTGGCGTTTACATGCGTGCGGTTCTCATCACTGAAGATGAATCCAACTTTGATTTTGGTTTTATATTCATATTTGTGTTACTTAGATTATTTTTGTATCAATAATAGATGTTGACTTATTTGTTATAATTCTTTATATAATGAGAGTACATAAGGAGTACATAATATATAAGATATAATAATCCAACAAATATATTACTTAAATTATTTTTTTTATCAATAGTAGATATAAATTTATTTATTATAATTTTTTTTATATAATGAAAATACATAAGAAATACATAGTATATAAGATTTAATAACCCAACAAATATTTAGACAACATTTTGGAACAATGCAGCGCCAAATGCTCGTCTCATGTTCCTAATATTTGATGGTCATGATAATGATGATGGCGACCATTGTGAGGCGACCAAGGCGGCAACACTTTGGAATAATGCAGCGCTAAATACTCGTCTCATATTTCTAATATTTGATGGTCATGATAATGATGATGGCGATCATAGTGAGGCGACCAAAGCGTCTCCACTCTCTCTTTCACTCCAGAGAAGAAAAATAAAAGACGGCGAGCAAATTTGTGGACTGAATTCGACAAACAGATTAATTAGAGAATCCTTTAGATTATATATTTTTTTAATTGTTTTTTTTATTATTATTTACCAATGGAGTAGAGTTCTAATTATCGTTTTTCAAATTGCATTGATATATCTGCAATTTCTAATTTGGTACTCCAATTGTACTATAGGGTCTTCATTTTTGTCACTAGAAAATTTTTGTGGCATTATTCTTATTGTTATTTGTCCAACTTTATAGCAGGAAATTGCTGAAGCTTATGGAAATTGTGCCTGCTTTTAATGTTCCCTCTGTTGTTGAGAAATTTGAATTGTTGTGCATGTTAGTGCACAAGATATGATTTTTAAATTTTTGCCACACTATGTTGTCATTTTTGTAGTTTTTCTAAATATTTGGCCAATATCTTTATGGTAGGTTCGAAGAGCCTTTGCAAGTTTGTTTGAGGGTGCACCTAGGATTTGCAAAGATACAAAGGTATATCTTATTTAGTTATACAAATGTGGGTGCTCTTATTTGGTATATAAGTGTTATTTTTCTTGCTGTCTGCCATAATTTTACTTTACTTATGGTTTATGAATTAAATTTTTTTTGGTCGGTGCTTAAATTTTTCAAATATTAATTTGGTAATTAATTCTAATTGTATATGATCCGTCCATTGGCTATAATTCGCCTCAGCTAAAATTATAAATTGAAATCTAGTTAAAACTAAATACACACATGCTATATCAGTGGGGAGTACGTGTTTTTCTCTCTTAATGGACTTATCCTATAAAATCAGCTCTACAATATTAGACCCGTTCACAATTCTATAAATACATTCACTCCTGACCTGAAAGAGGTACGTTATTCGTTCTGAATAACTCGTATTTATCTTCTACTCTTGCTAACTTGAGCGTTGGAGTGCCTTTGCAGGTGCCCACCACCGTCGTTCTTCGAGAAAATTGACGTATCATCCTTCTTGTCCAAGGAGAAGTGAGTCCGATCATTAAGAACATTTGGCGCCCACCGTAGGGTAGAAATTAAATAACCCTACGACAACCTTTTGTTATTATTTTGCAGGTCCATGGCTGTTGATGTTGTTCTCCCACCTACTCATGATGAACTGGTGGTAATGAATATCACTCTCTAAGTGGAGGTAAAGAAAATGGCCGATCTTCTGATAGGGCCCAACGAAGGAAACAAGAAAGGGGTCGAATAAACTAATTTCTGATACACCGAAGTTCATAAAGTTGGAATTATATTCGAGTTTTTAACCAAATTTAACAATCTTTTATAATATTTTTGAATAAATTTTTACAAACTTATCATTTATTCTATCATTTTAGTGACAGTGAATCTTTTTTATGTTCATTTTAAATTCACGTATTACTCGTGAATGAGTATTCGCTTTTGTTCCTGTGTGAAAGTGAACTCCGAGGTATAGCTCATCTCGTTGATGCTTGGACTGGCTTTCCTTGGAGTAAAAGGAGTGGAACGTCCTCTTCTTGTGAGGAGGCGGCATTGGATACCTGCAAAGGGACTCCAACGCTCAAGTAGTATGAGTGTGAGAGAGTTCAGAGTAGAATTAGAATGAATTGTATACCTCTAGATTATTAGTTCACCAGTATATATAATGAGTTGTTCGAGTGGTTTGTTATTTGGGTTAGGTTAGTTATTCGTATCTTTGTTACATGTTTGACGGGGTCCATGGTTTGTTATTATCCGGGTTTGTTGGGATGGTGGTAGTCTGAGTAGAGAGTTTGTTAGAGAAGGTATCTGCCAATTATACCAGGTTCTGAGATATATGCAGTTTGTGGGCCAAGGGTTGAGTAACAGAACATAGCCCCCAAGCTTAACCTGTTTTTCAAAGCCGAGGTATAACAGGTCGAGCTTAATGTATAGCTCGGAGATGGGTATAAAGGCAGCCCCCAAGGTCGAGTTGTTTTTCCTTGGGTATTTTGAAAAAGTGTGTCAAGGTTGTGTTTTTGGCGGTAAATTAATTGGGGATTTTGAGGAAAGAGAAATTCTTGGAGAACGTGTTAGGCGGTTTAATGCTTTATTGAGAATAGGGACAGTCTTGAATCAAGAGCGTTGATTTGTGGACTGGTATGCGGAATCAATGGTTGTAGTATATTTTGGAGTTTGTGGTTTTTTACCTGAAGATCTGGTTAGTGGGCTGGTGGATTTACTTGGACCTTTGGTTTACTGCTGTTTTTTTACTTCTTCCCTGCGTTTTCTGAAGATGAGCAAAAAAGGTTAGCTTTCTGTTTTTGTTCTGCTTTTTTTGCTGCTAGTTCTACTGTTGTTTTTGCCGATGGATAAGGGGAAAATGGTGATGGTTGATAAGAAAGTTAGGGGTAAGAGAAAAAAGGAGATTGTAGATGATACTGATAAGATTGTGGAAGAGATTTTCGTTTGTTATCCTCTGAATCCGTATGGTTGGGTTGCTGAGTCGGTGAGGGTTGGGTTTCCGCTTTTGATGATGACCTTAGCGTATCCCAATTGGGTTCGTTGTCTTCTTGAGTTAGGGAGGGTAGCGATATTAACCTAAGGTTTTTACCATGCAATGCTGGTGATAGGGTTTTCCATCAAGGTGAGGGATTTGAATACTTCTATATGTATAGTGCTGTATTCGTGGAGTTAAGGTTAGATTCCTTTTTCTGAGTTTGAGTGTGGCATTTTAATGCAACTAAAGTATGCTCCATCACAATTGCATCCTAACTCTTGGGCGTTTGTTAGAGCGTTCAAAATTTTGATGAGTGTTTTAGAAATTGATCCGTCCTTGGAGGTGTTTTTTGCGCTGTTTCAATGTAAGAGTATGAAAAGGGGGTGTTGGTTTAACCTTGCTAGCACCCTTGGGCGTGCTATTTTTAGCTTATATCATTCGTCGTTTAAAGGATTCAAGTCCATGTTCTTGAAATTTGGTGTAGTTGAGAGTGATTTTCCATGGTATGTTGATTATTATTTGCTGGAAAAGTTTCCCTTATTCTGGGTTCCGCGGCCCGGGTAAATTTTAGGTATGGATAGGATGGAGTATAGGAATGAAATGATTGTTGAGTTCTTGGTAAATCATATATCATCGTCCTCTCTGCTTTATGTTGTGGATATCTTTGAACTTGAATTTGATAGAGACGCTTTATCTGAATATATAGGTAAATAATCTTGTTTCTTTTGTGTTCTTGTATACTCGTGTTGCTATTTGTTTTCTGAATGTCTTGACTTTTGTAGTGGAGAAAGCTCCCAAGGTGACATCCAGTAGTTTGCCGGCATTCTTCCGAACAAAGAATGTTGAGAGGCAAGGCTCAAGTAGTCAGGTTGCGGCTGAGGTGGGTGCCGAGGTGAATCAGGGTTCCCGGTGAAGAAAGTTAGCTATAAGAGGAAAAGGGTTGAAAGGAAAGAGAAAGAAGTTGATAGGGCCGAGGATAAGATCGGTGGTAAGAGTGTGGATTTGGAACAGGTTAAGAGATTTGCTGATAACCAGAGGGCGTTACATGGTTATAGAGGGGATGAGGACTTGACGTCTTTTTGGTGTGAGCACTTCCCTTTTCCCGTCGTTGCTGATGAGCAGGCTCAAAATCCTTGTGATGTGAAGCTTGTGCATGATGTTGGTGATGCTGGCATTGCGCAGTACTTGCAGGTATTATCGGTTATTTGTTGTGCTTTTAGCCTCTTTTTGTATTGTTCGTTTGATTCAATTTGTTTTCTATGTTATTCAGGTAATGGGACTCCGGTTGATGTCTATTGGTCGGACTCAGGAGCTTAAGCATGCTCGGGACTCCTTTGATAGGGCTTCCATGACGCAGTTGATGCAAGAGAATGTGGAGAAGTCGAGTAAGCTGTGTGATGCTCTTGATTTAGTCAATTCGTTGCAAGAGAGGTTGAAGACTTATAAGAATACTGAAAAGGAATTGAAAGAGAAAAATGTGGCTCTTGAAGTTAGACTGGTGGTGCTTGGTGTAGAAAAGAAACAAGTTGAGACTGAGAAAGAGGATCACTGTTTGGAGATGTTCTCGGCTGGGTTTGAAAGGGCGGTTGATCAGGCAAAGCTTCTAGTGCCTACTGTCGATTTGTCAAAAATGGATCTTTGTAAAGTTGTTGTAGGTGATGAGCTGGTTGAGGATGAGGATGGTGTGGAGGGGAAGGGTGAAAACCCTAATATTTGAATGTAGTGAATTAGTTTGTATATGTAAGTTTGACTTTTAGCCGTTTGGCGTTGTTTTAGGAACTCTTTAGGCTTATGGCCCTTTTTAGCAGTTTTGAATTGCTGGCCTTTGGCCAAACAAACTTTGTCGCATTGTTGGTATTGTTTGAGTAGGATGTGAGATAGGGCACAAATAATTGTTTGCATTCTATTATGTTTGGAATGGGAAATTGCGGGGTGGTGTGCCTCATTAAAACCTCTTCAGCAAAACCCTCTTTAGGGATAAAATCTGGTAGTAGGAAAAAGAGTGCATCACCATGTCCAATTTATAGACTAGCTAAAATACAATTTTAGAGATGATGTGTTCCAAGTACTTGGTAGAATAGTTCTATTGAGTTTCTGTATTTTGTACGCTCCCTTGCCGATGACTTACTGGATTCAAAATAGGCCTTCTCAGTTAGTGCTTAGCTTGCCGTGTCCTTGTGGCTTTCGTATGTCTTCGACTTTTCTGAGGACTAGATCTCCCTCCCAGAATTTTCTTGGTTTGAGTTTCTTATTGTATTTCTGAGCTATAGCTCGTTTTACCGTTAATTGTTGTAATGCTAATTTGTCTCGATCTTCCTCTACGAGGTCGAGCTCGGCTCTTCTGTTTTCGGCATTGTCACTTTTGCTGGTATTTGTGGTTCTAGTGTTTTGTAGGGATACCTCAATTGGTATCATGGCGTCGCATCCGTAGACTAGGCTGAAAGGTGTTTCCTTTGTTGATGATTGTTCAGTTGTGTTGTAGCTCCACATTATTTCAGGGATAAGCTCGGCCTATTCTCCTTTTGAGTCTTCCGGTTTCTTTTTAAGGCCTTGCAAAATGATCTTATTGGCGGCTTCGGCTAAACCGTTAGTTGTAGATGTTCAACGGAAGAGAACTGTTGAACTATTTTGAAATTTTGTAAGAAATTTGTGAACTTTTGATCTATAAATTGTCTACCATTATCAGTGATAATGAATTGAGGATTACCAAAGCGACATAGTATGTTTTTTCATACAAAAGAAATCATTTTTTCGGAAGTGATTTTTGCCAATGATGTAGCTACTATCCATTTTGTAAAGTAATCTATAGCGACTATTAGAAATTTAACCTGGCCTGGAGCGGGTGGGAACGGTCCGAGGATATCTAGCCCCCATTTGTTGAACGGCCAGCATATCTCGGATGTATGTAACTGCTCGGCTGGGTTATGAATGATTGGTGCATGACATTGGCACTGGTCACAATGTTTAACTTTGTTGATGCAGTCTTGTTTTAACGTCGGCCAGTAGTAACCATCTCGGAGGATTTTGGCAGCTAGACTTCGGCTGCTGATGTGTGTGCCACAGACTCCTTCATGGACTTCATCTATTCCAATTTGGCTTCTGCCATGTTTAGACATCGTAGGAGAGGTCTTATAAATCCTCTTTTGTATAATTCGGTTCCGAGTATTGTGTAAAAGCATGCTCTTCTTTTGAATTTTCGTGGATTCTGGATATTATTTGGGATGTTACCTGTTTTTAAGTAAGTTATGAAGGGTGATCTCCAGTCATCTTCTTGCAAAATACTCGAAATTGATGTTAGCATAACACTGGGTTCTTCGAGTGTTAGTTGAGATAATATAGCTGTCGTGGTTTGACTTCTTGTTGTTGCTAATTTTGAGAGGATGTCTGCTCTATCATTTTGTTCCCGAGGTATATAGGAGATATTGAATTTCTGAAAATTACAGATGAGGTTATTGACCGTTGTATTGTATTTTTCTAGTAGGGGATCTTTTACTTGGAAGTTACCTATCACCTGTTGTACCACAAGGAGAGAATCGCATTTGACATTTATCTGTGTGATGCCCATTGTGTGAACCAGTCGCAGTCCTGCTATTAGAGCTTCATACTCTGCTTGGTTATTGCTTGCGTGGAAAGTAAATTGTAGGGATTGTTCTAATTGTATTCCGTGATCGTCCTCGAGGAGTATTCCTGCTCCAGAACCCTTGCTGTTTGAGGCTCTGTCGACATATAGTGTCTATATGTTATCTTTAAGATCTTGTTCTTCTGAAGTGGGTTCTGAAATGAAGTCGGCTAGTGCTTGTGATTTGATGGCTCCTCTGGATTGGTATTTGATGTCGTATTCTGACAACTCGATCGACCATTTGATTAACCTTCCTGCTAGTTCAGGCTTCGCCAGTATTTGTCTTAAGGGTTGTTCTGTTCTGACCATGATGGTATGGCTTTGGAAGTAATGTCGCAGGCGTCTGGCTGTTGTGACCAGAGCTAGAGCCAGTTTCTCTAACTTTGGGTAACAAACCTCGGCGTTCTGAAGAGATTTGCTGACGAAGTATACCGGGTGTTGTTGCTTCTCTGTCTCTGTTACCAAGACAAAACTGATAGCATGGTTAGTAATAGATAAATAGAGATAAAGTGGTTTACCAGCTTCTGGAGTTTGGAGGATTGGAGGAGCTGAAAGTATGACCTTGAGCTCTGTGAAAGCTGTTTCGCATTCCTCGGTCCAACGGAACTTTTCTTGTTTCCTTAGACTTTTGAAAAAATGATGTGATCGGTGAGCTATACAGGGCAGAAACCTGGCCAATGCTGCAAGTCGACCGATTAGTTGTTGGACCTCTAGGACTGTCTTTGGACTTCGCATATTGAGGATTGCCTGTCATTTTTCGGAGTTTGCTTCAATACCTCGGCAAGTTAGCATAAAGCCGAGGAATTTGCCACCCTGTACTCCGAAGGCACATTTTTCTGGGTTAAGCTTCATGCATGTTGTACCTTGGAAGTTGATGGAATATCTCTGTTAGGTCCTTGACGTGGTTTGCCGTATGTGTTGATTTTGCCACCATATCATCGACATAGACTTCTATGTTTCGTCCGATTTGATTTATGAAAATTTTGTCCATAAGTCTTTGGTAGGTAGCACCTGCATTTTTGAGTCTAAACGGCATAACCTTATAACAGAAATCGCCATTATCAGTAATGAAGGCAGTTTTATCTTGGTCAGCCTCATGCACTAGGATTTGGTTATAGCCAGAATTGGCATCCATGAAACTTAAACATTGAAAACCAGAGGAACTATCAACAAGTTTATCAATGCATGGGAGGGGGTATGCATCCTTTGGACAGGCTTTGTTAAGATCTGTATAGTCCACACACATCCTCCACTCACCGTTGTTCTTTTTTACCATTACCACGTTGGCCAACCAAGTGGAGTATATGAGTTCTTTGATGAAGCCAGCGTTTAGTAGTTTCTGGGTTTCTTCCAGAGAGGCTGCTTTCTTATCCATGCCGAGGTGTCATTTTTTCTGGGCTACAGGTCGGACCATCGGGTTGATGGCTAACTTGTGGCAAATGACGTTGAGATCTATTCCTGGCATGTCTGCTGGGGTCCATGCGAACAGGTCAGTGTTGTGCCTTATTAGCTCGGCTAATTGATCATGTTCTTCCTTTGTTAGTGCGTTGCTGAGGTACGTATACTTGGTTTCGTCGCTTGTTAATTGAACTTTAATAAGGTCATCGGTTGGCATTGGTCGTTCTTGATGGTTGGTCCTTGGGTCCAACTCGGCCAGGGGGGTAGCTGTTTCGAATTGTATACCGCATGGACATACTGTTGCTCGGGTTGTTTTGGTTGTTCCTTCTTTAAGCTGGCATTATAACACCGCCTGGCTTCCTTTTGGTCTCCATGGATAGTTATACCTTGTTATCCTACGAAAGGAACTTAACACACAAATGCACAGTATAAACAATAGCATTGAATGCATTCAAGGAAGGTCTGCCCAGAATGATATTATAAGGGCTTTTGCAATCCACAACAAGGTACTGTATGTCTATTGTTTTACTGTTAGGATATTCTCCAAAAGTGGTTTGTAACCAAATGTAACCTCGAATGGAGACACGCTCACCTGAGAAACCTACCAGTTCTTCGGATGATGGTTGGAGGTTCTTGTCACTCAATTTCATCTTTTGGAATGTTAAATAGAACAGCACGTCCGCGTTGCTTTCTGGATTCATTAGGATTTTCTTTACTAGTGGTTCTCCTACTTGTGCTGTGATGACGACTGAGTCGTCTAGGTTTCGATCATTTGCCTTATAGTCTTTAGGGACGAATGAAATTTCTGGCTTGTCCCTGGTGATAGGTTGGGATGGGGTTGATTCTGTCATTGTCATCATAGCGATATGACCTTTTTCTTGCTAAGTTTGTACATCCACTACCTGCAAAACCACCATAAATGCAGTTTATTATTCTACGTGGTGGATTGATATCACTGTCTACCTTTTACCCTTTATCTCGGAATTGTCAGTTGCTTTGGATTGCTGGCCGAGGTCTTCCGTGTTCCGCTTTCATCCTCGGCTGTCAATATATTTGTCCAACAGTCCCTGGTGGGACAGCTTCTCAAGGACATCTTTTGCTATTACGCAGTCGTTCGTGGTATGGCCATACTTTTGGTGGAAAGCACAATATTTGAATTTGTCCACGTGTCGCTGATCCTGATATGTACCGGCTCTGTTTGGGGGTTTGATGAATATTGAGTGTAGTATGTCTCTTATAATGTCCTCCTTTTTTGCATTAAGGGGGGTGTATGTGTCGAACTTGGGAGTTAGTCTGAACGATCTTTGGTCTGTCCTGCTGGTGGAGTGCTTGTTTCGTCTTTCTTCTTCCCTATTTGGAGTAGGTTTTTCCGCTCTCCGCAGTGCTCGGAATTCTTCAATTTCGATTTGATTTGTTGCTTTTTCTCGGAATTCAGCCAGGGTCTTTGGTTTTGCTATAACTATGGATTCTTGGAATTTCCTTAGGCGGGACCGCTTTTTAGGCCGTGGAGATGGACTTCAGGGTTTAGGTTGGGTATCTCGTTGGTTGCTTCGGCGAACCTAGTCATGTAGTCTTTTAGGCTTTCGTTCGGCCATTGTTTGATGGTGCTCAGGTAATCAGAATTGTGGACGTATATTTTGGACACAGCAAAGTGATTGACGAATTGGTCTGCCAGCTCATCGAAGTTTGAGATGGAGCCTTCAGGTAGGTTGGAGAACCAAATTAAGGCAGCTCCATCCAGAAAGGTTGGGAAAGTTCGGCATAGAATTGGGTCAGATTCTTTGTTCATGAACATCATGGCATGGAACTTAGTGACGTGGACAGTCGGGTCTCCTATTCCTTGGTAAGGTTTTAGGGTTGAAGGTAGGGTGAAGTTTTTGGGCATTTCAAAGCTCA
The DNA here is from genome assembly GCF_000817695.3 of Arachis duranensis. Lineage (NCBI taxonomy): Eukaryota > Viridiplantae > Streptophyta > Magnoliopsida > Fabales > Fabaceae > Arachis > Arachis duranensis. Next base: position 6,787,158 of record NC_029773.3, on the reverse strand, counting down.
TAACTTCTTTTGTGAAGGGGTTAGTTCTTTTGGCGGTTGTTTTTGTGGCTTTGGGGATGGTGTGTTTAGTTTCCGAGGTGTGTTCATCATTGTTGTCTTTGTTTTCAGCATTTTTGTGTTCTCCTTTGCTACGGTCATGCTCCATCTGTGGCAGGAGCTCGGCCATTCTCTGATTTTCAGCCCTGAGGGCCTCATTGATTGCCAGGATTTCGGCTTGATTAGTGCTCGAAGGAGCGTGACTGTGCTCGTCCGCCATGTCTCGTGTCCTGCAAAAAGGAATGAAAATGTGTAGAGTAAAAAGTTGTGGGGTGACAAACCCCAATTTGACGGTTTGTTTTGTATTGAATTTAGAGCATCTTGATAGCCTTTTGTCACATTTAGCCTAGGAATTAGCATGATTTTGTTATCTCTCCCGTATTTGTGCTTAAGTGTAAAAACATGCTTTTTAAGCCTTATTTTGATGAATTCTATTTCCTCTTTGATTCCATAAGATGCCTTGATATGTTTGTTAGTAATCTCAGGATGAAATAGGCTAGGCATGGATCAAAGGAAGCAAGAAAGGAAGCATACAAGTGGAGAGAAGCATAAAAAGTCAAAGAAGCAAAGTCAGCCGTGCATGCGTACGCGCACAAGGCGCTCGCGCGCACATTGCGAAACAGGCCAAGGACGCGCACGCGTACCGTGCGCGCACGCGTCGATGATCGCACATGACCTCATTAAGGCAACACGTGCCTGGCGATTTTGGAAGGTTTCAACAACCAACTTTGGCGCCAAAATGCATATAAGAGCCAAGGATTGAAGGGGATGGAGACATTCACACCCATAGACTAATTAGGAGATCATTAGTTAGATAGTTTTTAGTTTTTTAGAGTTTTAGAGAGAGAAGCTCTCTCTTCTCTCTAGAATTAGGATTAGGTTTAGTTCTTAGATCTAGGTTTTAATCTTTGCTTTCTTCTACTTCTACATCTCAATTCCTTGTAGTTGCATTGATTCTTCTTCCATTCTTTTGTTATAATCTCTTTTATGTTGTTCTTGTATTTTGTTATAGATCTAGTATTGCTTCTTTTACTCTCTTTCAATTCAATAAAGGTAGTTCATAATAAATGTGTTTCCTTTGATTGTTGTTGTTAATTTCTTTCAATAATTGCTGTTAGATCTCATTCTTGTTGTTGATTTACTATGTTTTCCTTTTATGCCTACCAAGTGTTTGATAAAATGCTTGTTTGGATTTTAGTGTAGGTTTTGTTTCTCTTGGTCTAGGTAGAGTAATTAGTGACTCTTGAGTTATCTAATTCCTTTGTTGATTGATAATTAGAAGTTGCTAATTGATTGAATGTCTCTAAAGCTAGTCATTCCTTTGGGAGTTGATTAGGACTTGAGAAATCAAATTGATTCATCCACTTGACTTTCCTTTATCTAGTAAGGGTTAACTAAGTGGTAGCAATGAACAATTCTCATCACAATTGAGAAAGGTAACTAGGATAGGATTTCTAGTTCTCACATCTTGCCAAGAGCTTTGTTAGGTGTTAGTTTATTTTCATTACCATTTACTTTTCATGCTTCCTATCCAAAACCCCAAAACAACTCAACCCAATAACAAGACACTTTATTGTAAATCCTAGGGAGAATGACCCGAGGTCCAATACTTCGGTTTATAAATTTTAGGGGTTTGTACTAGTGACAAACAACTTTTTGTATGAAAGGATTATTGTTTGGTTTAGAAACTATACTTTACAACGAGATTTCATTAGTGAAATTCTAAACCGTCAAAAATCCGATCATCATGGGGTTAGAGAATTTTCGGGCCCCACGGTGGGCGCCAAATGTTCCTGTGTGAAAGTGAACTCCGAGGTATAGCTCATCCCGTTGATTCTTGGACTGGCTTTCCTTGGAGTAAAAGGAGTGGAACATCGTCTTCTTGTGAGGAGGCGGTGTTGGATACCTGCAAAGGGACTCCAACGCTCAAGTAAGTATGAGTGTGAGAGAGTTCAGAGTAGAATTAGAATGAATTATTGCATACCTCTAGATTATTAGTTCACCAGTATATATAATGAGTTGTTTGAGTGGTTTGTTATTTGGGTTAGGTTAGTTATTCGTATCTCTGTTGCATGTTTGACGGGGTCCATGGTTTGTTATTATCCGGATTTGTTAGGATGGTGGTAGTCTGAGTAGAGAGTTTGTTAGAGAAGGTATTTGCCAGTTATACCAAGTTCCGAGATATATGCGGTTTGTGGGCTAACAGAACAACTTTATTCCTTATTTTACATTGCTTTGCTCTATTAATAATATTTATTATTATGCCGAATTCTTCTTTTTTCTTCTTATGTTGCCGACAATAAAAAATTTAAGCAACTTACAATGATAACGACACTTTCTCATTGATTTTTAGCAAAGTAGCATAATACTAACCACTTTTTATTCCTATTGATGAATTATGCAAGAAAATGTTATATGATTGATTCAACAAAACTTTACTACTACTGCTATATTACTTTGTCATTAAACTTAGCCACATTTCTGGTAGATGAAATTGTCATTATCATTCATAGTGTCATGAATTGGGACTTATCTAATCCAAATCTACAAAAATAAAGGCTTGACTATAATGTTGCCCCACATTTTTTTTCTATTTGTTATTTCTTTTTTTTAGACCTCGATCATAGCTCATGAGCAAATTTCGATCTGAATAACTCGTATTTATCTTTTACTCTTACTAACTTAAGCGTTGGAGTGCCTTTGCAGGTGCCCACTGTAACGAGTAAAATATAGGTTAAGGCCCAATTAAAATAGTTTCATGAGTCTTTGATTTATTATAAATAGATATAGTAAAAATGTAATAGAGGATCAGGAATTGAGTAATGAATATAGTTCTTTTTTTGGAATTCCTTTCATGGAATTATCTCTCTCCCTCTTAATTCTCTCTAAATGCCCATATATTGATTAATTCTTCTCTATTCCTAAATCATACCCCTTACATTGGTGCTTTCATTGACCACCATTTTTCTATTTTCATGGTGCTTTGGCGATCTCACCTCTAATGGAGCAAATTGGAAATGTAGCTGAATATTTTACTGCTTTTTTGTCTTCTGTTCAAACAGTAAATTTGAATGATACTGAAATATTGAAGACATTTCTCAATAGATTGGAAACTTATATCCATAGAGAAATTATCTTTGATGATCCTAAAACTCTCTGTGATGCATTTTATTTGGCAAAATATTATGAAGAACACTGGAGCAATCCATTTTCAGAAATTTCAAAGCCAAAATTATCATCTCAGCACCAGATCCAGAAAAGTTCATCAACAAAAATTTCCTATCAATCACTGTATCAAATTCCAGAGTCAACATCAACAACAGTTCCGGATCTGCAAAGGGAGCTTCAGATTCAAGAAACGACCTCCCTGAATGCCGGACCGCGACCTCTGAATGCCAGCGATCGTACGTGGAGGGAAACAGCACCCGTTGCGGAAGACGACGACGTCCACGTCGATAGAACCGCTCGGAGCAGTGACAACAGGCTCAGCAAGGCCAACAATGGCGCCGAGGACGGCGCCGTCGCGAAGGGGAAGGTGGATGACACAGATCTATGGGATCAGGAATCGACATCAAAGCTGCCTTGCAGGTTTACGTACGCGGTGGTCAGAGGCGGAGCAGCTGCAAGAAAGCCCGCACCAGAACCAAGACCACGGAAGACGAACGACGCGGTGGTAGCAAGCAGCGCCTCTGCGAAGGCAAAGCTCGCGACGACCCGAGTTGACGAAGCGGCGAAGGTTAGAAGAGGCGTTCTATTCCGTTGTGTTCCCTCAATCGTGGCCAAACCACCACCATTCACGGTGGCGGTTTTCCCATGGGACTGCGAGCGTAGATGCGGCACAGAGAAGAAGTGGGACGAGGTGTTGTCTCCGTGGGTGGCGATGGACCAAGCAGCAGCACAGGAGCCTACCCAGGCAAAGCAGACGGCAGAGATGCAGAGTGGTCAAGAGATAAGTGGTGGCTGTTTTGGGATGGTGCCCTCTCTTATCAAGTGCAGCAACGAGAACGAGAAAGCAGAGCATGAGGAGCTGCTCCTTCCTCAAGGGTTGGGCCTTTTCCAATGTGACAAACCCAAAACCAAAAGAAGATCAATAAGCCATTGGATTCAAGCCCAATTTTAAATATTACATCTCCTTTGGATCAATTTCAGATTTATGCATCAAATATAATTTGTTGGTTTTGGATTGGTTTAAAAATTTTTCAATGGGATCCTGGTGGTAATAGTATCTTTGTAGCAGTAGAATAGAAATAAAATAGAAATATTAGTTTTAGAATTATGTGTTCTTTTTATTAATTGTAATTAGGGTTATAATTTTTCCACAACCTTGAGGATAAGGTTGTCATTAAGGGAAATGTAATGTAACGAGTAAAAATATGTTCTGAAAACCGGTTAATGTAATGTAACGAGTAAAAATATGTTCTGAAAACCGGTTCGAACCGGCCGGTCGAACCGGTCAAACTGTGAACCGGAAGCTAAAGCGGTTCGGACAATTAGAAAAACCGCAAAATTAGGAAATCGGCGTTGAACCGACGAACCGGCCAGTTACCGGTCAGTCGAACCGAACCGGGACCCAGCCGGTTTTTTAGCCGTGCAGCAAAACGCTGCCGTTTTGCGTTTTGTGAAATGTGAACCCTAATTCTCTTTTGCCATTCGCACTTGCGTGTTGCATCCCAGATTCCCAGTCCCACACGGCCACACCCACAGACCCACACCCACGCACTTCAGCTCCACTCTCATCATTCATCACCGTCACGATCCGTCGCGCCATCACATCAGAGAGAGTGGGAGACAGAGAACGCTTGAAGCCCTGAACGCCATCACGATCCGTCGCGCCTTCAGCACCGTCGCGCCATCAGCTCCGTGGCGCCGTTGGGTCCGTCGGCTCCGTCTCAAGGTGCCTTCGAGCTCTGAGAGAAAGCAATAGAGTTCCAGGTAATTTTTAATTTAGTTATGAACTGTTGCATGATGAACTGACTCTGAGTCTCTGATACTGTGATGAAATCTGATACTGTGAACTCTGTGAATTGACTGAATTCTGATGAAACTGTGAAATCTGATGAAACTGTGAACTCTGATTGTGTGAACTTGATTGTGTAAACTCTGATTTATAATTTATATGACATGATTTTGTCATTGTGAACTCTGATTTTGTATACTCTGATTTTGAGAGATGAAACTGTGAACTCTGATTGTGTGAACTCTGATTTATGTGACATGATTTTGTCATTGTGAACTCTGATTTTGTATACTCTTATTTTGAGAGATGATTCTGTGAACAAAGAATTTTTTGAACTCTGATTTTGTGAAATGATTTTGTGAACTCTGATTTTGTCAACACTGATTTTGAGACATGATGAACTGCTAAACTTTGAATTTTGGATGTTGTTTGTTCATTTGTTGTGAACTTGAGAGTTGAGATCATTGGGTTGGATTACTGTGAACTCTGTTCATTGAGTAGCTCTTTGATTTTGTGACATGATGAACTATTGAACTCTGAAACTGTGAACTCTGATTGATCAATCTCATTTCTCAATTTTTCTCCAACATTTGTCTTGGATTGGTGGACTACTTTTCATTTGTACTTCATCTTCTTGTCACATTGTTATTTAGTATTGCTAACAATTCTACGGAACCTACATTGAGGAACTGCCACACCAAATTGGCAACTTGTACTTTTGATCCAACCCACCACATTGCTTATACCATAATGCATTATTTATGCGATGAACTAGATATCAATGTATTCATCAATAGTTTATTTCTGTAGATGAGCAATTTTATAACATGTTTTTAGGTGGAATACTATGGAAGTCCAGTTAGCTTGAAGAGCATTGCTCAAATTAGCACCCCTGATGCCAGTTCTCTTCTGGTACAACCATATGACAAATCAAGGTATGTTGTGCACTTATCCATGATAAAGGATAATGATTGATTATTGTTGAATTAGATCAAAAACATTAATTTGATCTTATCCATGTTATTGTAACAGTAAAGGGGTTTTTGTTATGGTCCATGTGTCTTTGTTACTTCATGTACACTCTGTAGCTTTTACTTCATGTCTTTGTTTTATTTTTTGACTTTTGAATTTGTATTTGAATGAGATTATAACATTCTGGTTTATATAGTACTTTTAATTTGAATGATATTTTAAAGTTTACATTAGAATATAATTATATTTTCATGTGTTTATTTATATTTTATTTATTATTTTATTATAAAACGGTTTTTTCGGTTCAACCACGGTCGAATCGATTGAACCTATAAACCATAATTTAGTTAAAAAAATTACTTTCTCCTGTATAATTTATTATAGATGTTTTTATATAAAATTAATAATTAAAAATTATTAAATATTATTAAATTATCAATTATATGTCAGTTTACGATCATCTTATGTAACGAGTAAAATATAGGTTAAGGCCCAATTAGAATAGTTTCATGAGTATTTCATTTACTATAAATAGATATAGTAAAAATGTAATAGAGGATCAGGAATTGAGTAATGAATATAGTTCCTTTTCTAAAATTCTTTTCATGGAATTATCTCTCTCCCTCTTAATTTTCTCTAAATTCTCATCTATTGATTAATTCTTCTCTATTTCTAAATCATACCCTTTACACCCACTGTCGCAGTTTTTCGAGAAAACCGACGTATCATCCTTCTTGTCCAAAGAGAAGCGAGTCCGATCATTAAAAAAACGAGCTATACCTTACAATCGGTTATCCACACAAAAACAGTATACTTATTGAATCAAACCAGGTATTTGTCCAATTATTCCCTCAAGTATATTTTATCTTTTATATACATATATATATACACTGGGAAGGATGCTTTTTTATTTTTTATTGAGTATAATTTTTTTAATTTATAAAAAAATTTTAGTCATTAATTTTAATAAAATGAAAAAGAAAAAGGGAAATAAATAATAAACACTAAATAAATAATTAAATATAGTGGAAGAAAAAAAATTAATTGACACCTCGAGTGAAAAATAAAAAGAGAATATGTGAACTAGGGGTGGCAAAACGGGTCGAGCCCGTCGGGCTGATCCGTTAAACCCGCTCAAAAAGGCGGGTCGGGTTAGGATTTGGAGCCCGTCAAATTAAAAAAATCCGCCAAACCTGCATCGCCAAATTGGCGGGTTTTGGCGGGACGGGGCGGGCCGGTCCGCTGGGCCGATTAATTTTATTTTTTTTATTTTACAATTTCGTATATATGCTCAAATTATGTGGCTTATTTTTTAAAATAAAGATGATTCTATTGACAAATATTATTTTGAACAATTTTCTTGAAATTAAAAATTAAAAAAATAGTAAAAATATTATATTATAATTTGACTATTTTTTATTTGTATTTGATTTTTTAATAATTATTTTTTGATTAATTTTAATGAATTTTATTTTTCAACAAAAAAAAAAGAGTCAAGCGGGCTAGCCCGCCAACCCTCCAATCCACCATAAAGTGGGACGGGCTAACATTTTGAACCCATTTTAGTTGACGGGACGAGCCTAGACGGACGGGACGGGTTGGGGCGAGCCGGCCCGCTTTGCCACCCCTAATATGAACGCATCAAAAATTATATTCTAAATAGAGGTCTAGCTATTTCAAACTTCAAAGGCAACGGTGGGAATATAATTTTTATCTTTCGATGATTAAATCTTATTAATTTATAGTGCAATTTACATTATCTTTTTTATTGTATTTTTAAGATTCTATATTAGTAATTATATTAATTCTATGTGATGCACACAGCTTCATGATTCATGTGGCTCCATGAGTTTTTCAACATGCCAGGAATCGGTAATTCAATGCAATTGTGAATAGAATAGTAAAATGTAGACAAACTTTTGGTAATTCCCAAATTATTTAGCATTGAATAAATTAATAAACTTCAGATAAATTAGTAAATTTATATTTTATAAATATTTTTTAAAGTTAACTGTTAATAAAAATTTAATTATAAAATCTAATATAATATAGAAATTTAATTGAAAAAAATTTAGATCTAATTAAAAAATGGGTAAAACTATAAAAATTAATAGAATAATTAAATCTTAAATTAAAAGTATTTTTTTATTTCTATATTTTAACAATATTGCATAATACATTTATTATTAATATTAGTGTCTTGTTAAATATTTTTTATGTTCATCAATTCATATTTTATTGATTATTTTTATATAATACCAAAAAATTATAGTTCAATAATTAAAAAATTCTATAAACAGTATAAAATTAAAGAAAAAACACAAAAATAATTAAAAAAAACATAAATTCAAATCAAACAATTATAATATTTTTATATATAAATAATGTCTCTTTTTTATCAAGTAATTATTCAAATATTTTTTACTATTTAATTATAGAGTTAACCCTCTATAATATTGTATATTTAATTTTTTTAATATAAATAGATTCAATTTATATAATAGGACAACTTTTATTATTGTGTTGTTATTATATAATCTAAAATTTTCACACATACATTAAGAAATTAAATATGGGGGCATAACATGGGGACATTATATATATAGGTATGTATGTGCTTACAATTTGGTTTTTAAAATTTAATGGGGGCAACTGTACCCCCACACACATACAAGTAGATCTATTTCTACATATTTGTATGGATAATTTTTATTGTCTCAATAAATAATTTGACTAATTTAATTAAATTTATTTAAATTTAGTTATGTAACATCATTATTAAAATATTTGAACCTAATATTTTTTTAATTAATGTGTAAAGTATATTCATATTTTAACCAACCTCGCATTTAATTTTTATTAATACCGTACACATAAAATAATATATACAACAATAAATTAATAAGCACAAATACAATTGTATATATAACTGCTATTGTTATATAAATAAACCCCCAACATGTGGGAGTAGAATCACGATGTGAGATGGGTGCAAGGTCAATCCGTCAACGTTATATAAATATTTTTTTTTTTAATTTTTCAAATACAAACACGTTGTACAGAGATATTGATACAGTCTACCTTTCTTTTACTGACTTGACTTTGGTAAAATAAAAATAGTCCACCAGTTCAAACATAAATATTTATTATTTTTATTATTAATCAATAGAAATAACATTTTTATTATTTTCTGTTATACTTTAAAATGTATATTTTTATTAAAGTAGTATATATTTATTTTTTAAAAGATATACATAAAAGTGTATTAAAAAATAGTATAAATAACACAATTATATAATCAGTCTTATATTTAATAACTTTTTATATGAATACATTGATTATATAAAATATTAAGAAGACTTTTTTTTAAACAAAAAAATTCAACACAATAAAATGGAGTAGGAATATTAAGAAGACATGTTTATATTTATATTAAAAACATGGAAAGATATAAATAAAAGATAGTAAAATTTACACAATAAAATTTTATAATATTTATGTCCACCCCAGACCGCACCTACTAGGTTTCCCCTATCAACATATATAATGAATTTTCGTGAATAAAAACATTTAAGCTATCTGCTTGGCTACCTTCACATTATTATTACTAATACCAAGGAAAATGGTGAAGCATCAACCTCGTAGCACCTTGGTTCTAAGTCTCTGGTGGTTCTTTGGTGTGTTAGCAATAGTAGTGATGGGTCAAAGAAACAGTAGTGGTGCAACAACACTTCCAACAAAAGTAGTGAAAGTGGGAGCGGTGCTTGATGTTGGTGGAGCAATGGTTGAAAAGATGGGTTTGAACAGCATCAGAATGTGTATCCATGATTTCTATGTGTCTCATCCACATTACAAAACTAGGCTCCAACTCATTCTAAGGGACTCCCAAAGAGACATTGTTACTGCTGCTGCTCAAGGTTCGTTCCATCTATCTATCTATAGAAAGAGAAATGCTATTTGTACATCAAAATCTACTATTAAAATTAGCCACCAATATATTTTTGTATAAATATATATATGGTTTAATTTATTTTCAACGTGTATTTTGTATTCTAACATGTATTTTATACTGGTGGCTAATTTTAGTATACACGTAGCATAATTCATCTATATATTCCCTCTTATTATTAGTAGCTTTGCTTTTTCGGTAATACTAGGGGAATAAAAAAACAGAACATTTGTTAATTATTACAACTATGAAGAATGAATATTAAATAAGACAAATTTTAATTATTTTTGACTAATTTTTTTAGGAAAATATTAGGAGGACAATGACTTTGTTGAACAATACGAGCAACCACCAATCAAATAAAAACACACTACACTTTTAAATTAACCCTCTAAATTTTAATATTAAAATAACCATTCGTACACTAGTAAAATGAACATCCAATATATCTATTGTTTACATTGTTTAATATTTTTATTGTTCACCTATACTTTTTTTGTTTATTACCAAATATTTCCATCACTTTTTATATGCGCATGACGTTTAATTTCTCATTGTATTATGGATGTTGATTTCTATTCACATAGATCGGAATTGTGATACAATATGGTATATCTAATCATTGTACACTAAGGTGACTTGGCTTACTGTTTTTTTTCACTAAAGAGTGCAATATTCAGTGTTGGTATACTCTTTCAACTACATGCCTCTGTTCAAGAAAGACGACACTTGTATTTTTTCTTATCAATTACTTTTAAGCTTCGTTCTGATTAATGGCAGAATTGCTGAGTTGTAGGACTAGATTGTGTTTAATAAAGAAGAAAGAAAGCGAGCAGAGGAATGAGAGTGACTGAATATACTTCTATGCTTTGTATTTCATTGAAAGAAGTGTACTAATCCTAAGTATACTGAACCTATTTATACTACCTGCTGCTACACATACTCAGCAAAACTAACTTATCTATCTTGACATTCTTTACAAGAAACACACTTAACTATTGCTATCTTTGGAGACTTGTGTCTTGTTTTGTGGTATCACACCCTTAACAAATATAGAGGAAATACTAAAATAAGTCTTCAAAAAATTTTACGTCGGACGTTTTAGTTCTCCAAAAAATTTTATTACGTTGAAGTTTTTTAATTTTATAAAAGTAAGACATATAAGTTCCTACATTAATCAGCTCAGTTACCATGTAGCTGTGGATCTTATAAAGAATGAGCAAGTGGTAGCTGTGATAGGACCAATCACAACAATGGAAGCCATGTTTGTGATCAACCTCGGAGATAAAGCGCACGTGCCCATTCTGACGTTCTCAGAAATGAGCCCTTCTCTCTCATCACTCCACACCCCATACTTGTTCCAAATTGCACAGAAAGATTATTATTTAACTCAAGTCGAGGCTATAAGCGCCATTGTTCAAGCTTTTGGGTGGAAACAAGTGGTTCCAATATACGTGGACAACGGTTATGGCGAAGGACTAATTGCATCCCTAACCAATTCATTTCAGAAAGCATACATTCGTGTTCCTTATCTCAGCGCCATTGATTTCTCAGCCACAAATGATGCCATTGAGAGAGAGCTCTACAAGCTCATGACTATGCAAACTAGAGTCTTTGTTGTTCACATGACATCCCGTCTTGCCTCTCGTCTCTTTGCCATTGCCAAAGACATTGGAATGATGGATGAAGGTTATGTTTGGATTGTGACTGCTGGAATTGCTAATCTTTTTAACTCATTGGACTCTTCGGTTATGGAATCCATGGAAGGTGTGTTGGGTGTTAGGCCTTATATTCCAAGAACAAAACAGCTTCTTGATTTTAGAGCTCGATGGAAAAGAGAGTTCTTAAGAGACAATCCAACACTTGTTGATGTTAATTTGGATGTTTTTGGAATATGGGCCTATGATGCTACTGCTGCATTAGCCATGGCAGTTGAGAAGCTTGACAACACTGTTTTCGGCTTCACTAATGTCAGCAACGACTCCAGCAACGTGACTGATCTTGAAAACTTGGGCGTTTCGCGAAACGGCGAGAAGCTGAGGGAAGCTTTATCAAATGTTAGATTCAAAGGTGTTGGTGGTGAGTTCAAAGTAGTGGGTGGTGGGAAGTTAGAAGCATCACCATTTGAGATAGTTAATGTGATTGGTAATAGTGAAAGGAACATTGGATTTTGGACACCACAGAAGGGACTAATCAGAGACATGGATGCAGATAATTTAACTTCTAAGGAGAATCTAAGAACAATTCTATGGCCAGGGGACTCTTACTCTGTTCCAAAGGGATGGGAAATTCCCACAAATGGTAACAAGTTAAAGATAGGAGTCCCAGTGAAAGATAATGGCTTCTCTGAATTTGTGAAAGTAATCCATGATCCTATTACCAATTCCACAAAGGTCACCGGGTTCTGCATTGATGTGTTTAATGCTGTGGTAGAAGCGTTGCCTTATGCCCTTCCATTTGAATTCATTCCATTTGAAAATTCCAACAATGAGATGGCAGGAACATATGATGATTTGATCACCCAAGTTTATTATGAAGTAAGTAAACTGTCTATTACATAATTGAATGCACTTGTAAAACTACTTTATCATGTACGTCAAAATTAAATTCTTATTATTCATGAGTTTCATCTGATTGTGAAGCAATGTATGTCTATTGGTGCAGAAGTTTGATGCTGTGGTGGGGGACACAACAATTACGGGAAACAGGTCCAAGTATGTCGATTTCACATTGCCGTACACAGAATCTGGTGTGACTATGGTTGTTCCAGTAAGAGACAATAGAAAGAAGAATGCATGGGCCTTCTTGAAGCCATTGACATGGGACCTTTGGGTAACAATATTTTTTACCTTTGTTTTCATAGGATTTGTTGCTTGGGTACTTGAACACCGAATCAATGAATGTTTTAGAGGGCCTACGCCTTATCAAATTGGCACTAGCTTGTGGTTTTCCTTCTCAACCATGGTATTTTCTCATCGTAAGTCTCTATGTCTACTCACTTTCATTTTGATATATTCTTCTTAATTAAATAATTGCATATATAAAAAGATAATAACTCACGCGCAGTTATTTAAGGTGAAGTTAATAGTTAAGAGTTATTAAATAATTTAACAGATTTGACTAAATTATTATTTAATGACTTTTAATTATTAACTTTACAGATAACTGCATATGAATTTTCACGGTATGAAAATGTTAACTTTGCAATTATGCAGAAGAGAGAGTGGAGGGCAATTATGGAAGATTTGTGGTGATAGTATGGGTTTTTGTAGTTCAAATTCTGGTTCAAAGCTACACTGCAAGTCTTACCTCTCTCTTAACAGTTGAACGACTACGCCCAGCATTTACAGATGTTCATCAACTCTTAAAGAATCGGTTGAATGTTGGTTATTTGGAAGGTTCTTTTGTTCATGAAATCTTGAAGGATTTGGGGTTCCATGAAAACCAGCTTAAGATATATAAATCTGCAGAAGAATGCAATGATCTCTTCACAAAAGGAAGTGCTAATGGTGGTATCGATGCGGCGTTTGACGAAGTCCCTTACGTGATGCACCTTCTTGGAACTTATTGCTCCAAGTATGCCATGGTTGAGCCAAGATTTAAAACTGGTGGCTTTGGCTTTGTAAGTTCCATCTATCCACGGCACCACTTTTTAGATATATATAATTCGGTGACTATTCATGTGTAATTTTTCTGTGAAAATGATAACCGAAAACTTTTAGATAAACTGATATTTTTACTAATTTTTTATTTCTCACATGTAAGGTGAAAACTCAGGTGACTTCACGTAAAGTTGATATTTGAGAGCCGTTAAATGAAAATTTAGTCAAAGCAGTCAAATCATCTAATGGCTCTTAAGTATCAACTTCACGTGAAGTCGAATGCACCTAAGTTTCCACCCACATGTAATTGTCTTCACATAAAAATGAGAATTGAAAATCTTAACATCCCCTGAATTTTTACTAATTTGATGATAATAGCTGAGAACCTACACATAATTTATGTGTTCTTATATATATACGATATTTATATTCAGGTGTTTCCAAAAGGGTCACCTCTAGTGGGAGACATATCACGTGCAATCTTGGATGTGAGTGAAGGAGGCAAAATGAGAAGAATTGAGAATGCATGGTTGAATGGAAGCAGTTGTCAAGATTCAAATAACAATGCAGCACAAGTATCTTCTTCTACAAGCCTAGGACTAGAAAGCTTCTGGGGTCTGTTCTTGGTTGTAGGTATTTGTTGCTTATTAGCCCTCGTTATCTTTTTAGCCACATTCATATATCAGCATAGACATATTTTGTTAAGCCATAATCTCCCTGATGATAGTAGTTCTATAAGAACACGCATTGGAAAGTTGCTAAATACCTTCCATGAGAGAGATCTAAGCTCCCACACTTTCAAGAAAAGTGATTCAGGCGTAACAACAAGTGTGTCTTCTTGCCCTCCAATTAGTCCATCTAGTTACACAGGCTCAGGCTTTTCGGCCACTCCAAATACTCAACACAAACCTACACAAGAACCTCCTGTCATTACAACAAAAGGGATACAACCTCTTATTAAGCCACATAGATCCCTCTAGTTTTAGAACATGATTACCTATTGTCCAAAAAAAAAAAAAACATGATTACCTAATTATCTTATGTTAAGCACCTTTCTTTTTTTTGTTCAAATAAATGTCTAAAATTAATTATCCATGGAAAATATGTATGGAGTTAATTCGATTATCAGCTAGCTTTTTTTCCTTTCTGTTTTGAAAACGAGATTAGAATTACCTTTTTCATTTCATGCTCGTCATGCAAATTGGTCCATCAGTATTTAAATAAATAAAATATTTTTATATATTTATTTAAAAAAAAAAACATTTACAAGTATTTTATATATTTTCTTAAAAACATACAAGTCATTGTTTCTTTTTTAAACAAAATATTATACAAGCAAATTTTTTTGCCCCAATTTATGAAATTCGAGGATCCTTCCCTAATTCCGATTGAATGGCATGGTCATTTAAATCTCCGACAAGTAAAATATGTTTTCAAAGCCTTTGTTTTACAAAAAAATCCAAGCACAAACATTAAGTGAAGTAGCTGATAATCTGAAAAAAAAAAAAAACATCCAACATTATTTTAAGTCTTACTGATGGCTGATTTTTTTAGATATTGGGCACAATTTGATGTAACACTTAGTTATTGGATTATATGATATTTTCCAAAATTTTAGAGATGGGACAATTTGCAGAGAGCAAATTAATACAACAGATTTTTTTAAATTTGTCCAAGTTAGGAACACACAATTTGTATACTTCAACTTGAGGGAGTATATTAGTCACGGTATGTATTGACATTTAGTTTAGTTGATTACTTGTAGCTTAAGTAACTAAGATAGTTAATTAGTTAGTTGATGTAACATACAGTATGCAAGTTAGTTACACTCCATGTGTATATATTGTACATCTCAATGAAATGATCAATCAATATCGAAACTAAAACACAGAACAAAGACATTTTATTTGTGTTCTGAAAAAAGAAATTAAAAGGGAGCTCAATTAGTTTTATTTAGAAATTAAATCATGAATATTGCGATAGAAACTAATGATGGTGTAGACGAGAACAAAAATGCCGATAATGGTGGAACTGCCTCTCCAAGTGTCACGGAAGTACACCCTCCTAACTGTTCCCATGGTCTTTTTCCAGCCACTCTTGTTGTGGAGTGTGAGTTCTCTTATGACTTTATAGTAGCACGTCTTGCCGGTGGAAACCACATGTTTGGAAAGGCTCTTCACCAGATTCACCACTTCCTCATTACTCACGTGTTCTCGAAAAATGCATCCTTTTTCCACCAACAACTCTACATCTTCTTTGGTGTGAACCAGAGAGTCTAACAGAGACACGTAGTTGGTGATAAAAGGTTTATCTGGATAATGGTAATGCTCAAAGGCCATTAAGTTCTTGAGAACACATACTGTTCTGTTATCAAATTTCAACTGTGGGAACATCAATTGAGCTTTTAAACTCTTGAAGCATGGTTGCAAGCAACCCAAGCAGAGTAAATAGCCGTTGAACGGTTTCTTCGTCTCAAATGTTATGTCAATCAGTTTTCTATCACCAACGCACTCAAAACTTACCCCATTCTCATACAACTTGCTTGCGCTCACTTGCAAATTTTCTTGCTTTAAAAACAATTCTAAGCTCCAGTCGGGAAGACAACACCTCCTAACAAAATCAACGAAATGATGAGCTGTCTCGTTGTCCTTTTTTAAATATTCCGCATACAGATGAAGAGATCCAAAATAATGGTGGGTAAGTTCATGGAAATCTAAACCTTTAGCTGTGAGAGTTACAAATTTATTATAGAGTTCCTCCAACACATACAATGGAAGCTGATTCTCAAGAAGCAGTAAGTCCCTCTGGATGCCTTTTGTAACATAGTTTGTTAACATATTTCGATGATCAAATTCCCAATCCCTCAGAAAGTACTCCACGATGAACACAGCATCTAGCAGCACTATTTCCACTAATTCCTCATTGCTTATCTCTGGGAACTTCTTCGCATAACACTCCCTTATTTTTTGTACTTCACTTTCAAGGAAACTTTTGTATTCCTTCATCTTCATGGCTTCCTCGTTTGAGACACGCTTCGAGAAGTCTTGCCAGTACTTATACTTTAGCTTTTGCATTCCCTTCAGCTCCTTTGTGTCGTAGTGAATGGGTCCTATTGAGATCCACTGAGGGGTGAAAGAAGCTTCTTCTTCATCCATCTTCCTAAGTTTGGAAGGAACTGTGTAGATCATGCACACATCTGGAGTAAATTCTTCTTCAACGTCGTCAACATCAATCACCACGTGTTTAAACATCTCCAATAATGTTGAATCAGTAGCATCAGTGGTAGCAGTCGTCATCTTGCTCCAACTAATTAACCAAACTTCACTTCTTATGTTCCCTACAGCAGTGAGCCAAAAGGATTACTTTAAATTAGAAACCAAAAATGAAGAAAAGATTTTAGTTTTGAAAACTGATTTTATATTGGTGGAATTCCGATGCGGTCGCGTGAAGTTGATATCCGAGAGCAGTTAGATAATTTAACTGATTTAACTAAATTTTTATCTAACGGCTCTCCGATATCAACTTCACGTGAAGTCAATTTAGCCTGAGTTTTTACCTTTTATATTTGTGTACAAACGTATTACTATTTAATTCACTTTTAATATTTATTTTATATTTTAAAGTATTTTATATATATGATTAATTTAGTGACTAATTATTATTAGTGTATTCTTAATATAGTTGAAATATAAATTTACATGTAGAAATATGTCAAGTTCTTTAGTGAAAGATGCAAAAATAAAGACAGATCAAATTTTTATATTAGTTAATTAAAATTAATACATTATGTTGGTCTTATAACGATGTTATTTTATATATATAATGTTAAATTTTTAATCTCATGTTTTATGTAATACATAAATATGAACATCACTAGAAAAAAAAAGGTGGTTAAAATTAAAGAAAAAACAAAGGTTAGAATAAAGATATTCCATTAGAGATAAACTTAGGATCAGCAAATTTTTTTGTTTTTAGTCGGTATTTTTAGTTATTTATTCAATATTATTAATCTAGTAATTCAATAACATCATTTTTAGCATATGTAATTACAAATCTTACTGACCATTTAGCATTTCTAATTTAATTACATTGCATTTTGTCTTGATAACAAGACAAAATAAACCAAATATTAAAAATAGGACATAGAAAAACAGAAATACAAAAATTAATGTTTTTATATTTTGTTTTATGGTGAACTAAATATAAAATAGAACAAATAATAAAAATTTAATTTACTTTTATTTTTTACATAAAATTTAGAATAAAAAATATAATTATGAAAATTTGATAGTGATAATAATAAAAGTTATGTATTTGTTCAGTATTTCTTTGTCTTTTCAGTAAAAAAAATATATATACTAATTTAGTGTCTCAAAATATAATATCTCTCTTTATTTTTCACCTGTAAAACATAATTTTATATTTCTATATCTATATTTAAGAGTCTTGTCTTCATAAAGAATACAACAAGACAAGACCAGAGAATAAGATACAAAGGGATAAAGATATTAAAATTAGTATTCTTCTATATTGTTTGGTGATAAATTAAAATAAATTTTAAAAGTTATTTTTTTTAATTTTAAAAATTATACAGACATAATATTTATTTTATTTCATCTACTAAACATAATTTTATATTTTTATTTTAGTATCTCGTACTGATCGACAAATGCAGCCTAATATAGGCTCTGCAATGTAATTACTTTTACCTCCGCAAGGAGAAAACCTTTTGGGGTGTTATATATTCAGTGACTTACTGATAATTATCAATTGGTTATTAATAGTATTTTTAATTGTGTAAAATTATATTTAATAATAAAAAATTATTTATTTTTGTTTTAATAGTTAAGTACTGATACAAAATACAAAATTTATTTGTCTCTAAACCTTTCATTTTAACAATGCAAAAATACTAATTACTAAGAGAGAGAAATAAATACGGTTTTTTTTTTAATTTACAAGAGAGTATTTTTATGTATGTGAGTCGGGACGCGATTCCATACTCTTTGAAGCTTTGAAGTACTAAAACTCCTTTTAAAAAATTAGAAAGAACGTTAGCATTTATAATTATTCTGTGTTTTTTTTATTTAAAATTTATCTGGACTAGCATTAAATTTTATATTAGATTCGTTTGGACTTATGATCAGGTTGGGTTTATTATACTTTTTTATTATTTTTTTTGTGACCATTATACTTTTTTATTAATATTACCCATATTAAATTATTATAACATTTAAAAATTATTATAATATTATAATTGAAAAAAATAAAAAATTTAAAAATCAAAACATATTTTTAGTATTAATTTTAAAAGACTAAAAAAATATCCTTTAAAATTAAAATGATTTAATTTTAATTTAAAATTTATTTAATTAAAAAGACAAAATATTTTTTTAGTATTAATATTATTTAAATATATTAAAAAAAAGACCAAAATAATATTTATTTTGTGTAAGCATATTAAAAGGGAAAAAAATTCTATGCCATTAATTACTTAAAAATATTTATGAATTTAACTTTAATTTTAAAAATTTAAATTTATATGTATACTATATAATGTAAAATAAATACTTCGTATAAGAGAATGAATTTAATTATTGTTTTTCTTTCTAATTTCAAAAATTAATTATCTTAAGCATTTTGTATTTTAATTTTAATTATTTATATTTACTTCATTCCATTACACTCAAAAAATATTCTTAAACTTATTATTGAAATTTAAAAAAATTAATATAATTTAAATAATTTATATGCATAATTTAATTAAATAGACTTAACTCTCTAATATTTTTTAAAGAGGACAAGATACAAGATTGAGATAAAAATATCTTTTCAAAAAAAAATCTAGGAATTATTATTAACTTTATTGAAAAAATAAAAAACTTTAAATTTCATAAAATATTTTTTTTAGAGTTTGGGATTCGACCTAAACTAATTATCCTATATATTAAAAATGAAAATAAAAATTTATATAATTTTTACCTAACCTTGATCAAATTTTAACTATCATTCACATTTTTTTATTCTTATTTTTTTTCTTTGCAAATTTTTTCCTTTTTTTTTAAAGAAATTTAATTCTAATTCGATATTCAAATCAATGCAAACTGATATGATCGGTCGAGGTTTAATTACAAAAACATATTTACACCCTAACTTCATGAGTTAAATATCAGAAGCAACAACTCTAGTTACAAATCTGACAATAATTTAATACTATTCTGCTCTTTGATTTGTGACTACTTATTTAAAATTATTTTTAAATTTAGTTTTAACTAAAACAATCTAAAATTAAATTTAAATAATAACCTAAAATTGATTTAAAATAACACTTTAAAAAAATATTAATTCTGTTCCTAATATATATTTATATATATCCTAATTAAATGGTATGTTATAATATAGTTAATTTTTAAAATCATGATGTTATAGATAAAAAAAGTAGTATACGTGATAAGTTTTATGAAATGAATTATAATATTAAATAAATAATTAAAATAAATAAAATTTAAAATTATTAATTAATTAAAACATAAAAATAAATCTTAAAAGATAAAAATATACCAGTACGATTTAGATTGTACTGTAATGAGTTTATGAAATTATAAAACAAAATAAAT
>NC_029773.3:6765962-6766988 GCF_000817695.3 Arachis duranensis | reverse complement strand
CCAGTACGATTTAGATGGTACTGTAATGAGTTTATAAAATTCTAAAACAAAATAAATCTTAAAGATAAAAATACAAAATTGTTATGGAAAACAATAATTTTTTTATTTTATTTCAATAAAAAAAATTAACACTAATAAAACACTAATTAAAAAACCGTTGCTTAATAGGTAAAGATATATTTTATGATTATTTTATGGTTTTTATTTAAAAGTATAGTTTTATGTTAGTGTTAATTTTTTAAATATTAATTTTTTAAAAAAATATAATTTATTGACATTAATTATTTGATGATGTTATCAATATATAATAAAAGTTCTATTAACAGAATACCTATTACAAAATTGTGCCAACATATATTACAATATTGATAATCTAAAAGAAATTTCAAAACTCCAAACATAAGGGGAGTATTATAACATCCACCTTCAACTTAAGTAAGTCATTTCACCAATTAACATAGCGCAGCCTTTATGTGTACTCATAGATCAGATGTGAACATAACATATCAGAACGGAAATCATCACTTGATGATATGGCAAAAACACTTAGGACAATGCAATTGTTTAATTACCTTTCCATGGTGTAGTAGAATCTCTTGCATTTCTAGATCTCAATATAAGAGAACATTATTTTAACTAAGAAGGCTTTTTTTGGTGACTAACTAAAAGGCTTTAACTAACCTACTACCTCAGTTCTAAATTATATTATACAAATTAAAGAAATTGTTAATTAATACAGAAAACATATATAAGGAAAAAAATACAAGACAATCATCAAAATCAAAGAAATAGAATGGACATAACATGGTGAGATTGGTGATGAATATAGATTAAGAACCTGTTTTGTGGGAATAAGTCAAAAGTTTCCAAGTGCTCTTGATCAGTAATGGCAAAGATGAGTTGCAACTTGCAAGTGAGAGGGAGCAGCTACGAGAGTCAAAGAAGATTTTAAAAAATGAGAAGAATCTGATCATAAAACTCATTTAGCTAGGCTTCACATTATTGTTTATAGAGAACATTCTAAAG
>NC_029773.3:6714197-6765882 GCF_000817695.3 Arachis duranensis | reverse complement strand
GGTTCCAACAACCAGAGATGAAGGGTTTCAAGTTTTTAATCAATTTAAAAATAATTAATTATGTCTCGGTTCTATTTTTAAAATACGTTTTTTAATCTTCAAATTTTAGTTGTATTATTTTATTTTATTAATTTTGGTATCCACCATTATTTATTATTGTAAAACCCATTCTATTTTTTAATCAGGGACGACAAACTTGGATCTTATAACAATATTTATAGCTGACTTGACCATGTTCACTTCTATATTGTAATTCACATGCAGTAGGTAGGACTATGTTGTATATCTATCATGTTAACCTACGGATAAATAGATGAAGGTGAATGTTATGATACCTAAGTTATAATGCCTAATTTACTAAAAAGGATAAAGAAATAATATTTAATAAACTTTAACTATTTTATTTTTATTTTATATATTTTATTTTTTATCTATAAAAACAAGTTAGGTAATTTAGACATAATAATAAAAGCACCATAAAATCCACCATAGATGAAATGACAAATATGTATATAGCAACCTGATGTATTAAAATGAAGAATGACCATGAATATCCAGTGAAAATTGGAGGAATAGTGTGTAGACCGGTGAACTTAATTGAGTGGGTTGTGGGTCCCGTGATAGGTGAAGGGAGACTAAAGAAATGGACTATATATGTATACATAAATCTAACTTATAAATGGATTTGAGAATTTGAGATGGAATAGTATTTTAAATTATGTTGTTTTTGAAAATTTAGCTGTGTGGATGTATATTTAATGCAACTCGAAAGTTTTTAAGATAAAACTAAAATAAAATAATAAAATTTAAGAATATTTTTTAAATTTTTAATAAATTTAAAAGACAAAAAAAATATACATTACATAATACATGATCATAATTAACTTCACATATATCTATATATTCACACGACAAAGAACAAGGAAATAAGTGCACATATATTATACTGCTAACTATGACTCCAAGTTAAGAAAATAATGAACCTGATGAAAGCTAATGTGGTTTTGGTCAACAAGCTAAGCAAATTCTTAATAATAATGTAGACCTTTTTCGTTAGCTATAATAATGCAGATAGCAGCAATGATCAATAAAATTTATGTCCACAACCTACTAATATGACCCACAGGTACAAAAATAAATAAAATGTGGACAATGAGGTCACAAGGAAACGCAATAGTCATGCGGTCATATACTCATACCACCGACAATGCGTTTAAATTCATTTATGATATGGATATATCAAAAATTAATTATTTATATAAGATATATATTAAAAATAAATTAAATAATACATACGTTGACCAAACAAAGAGGTCTAAAGTGAGCATGATCCTTTCAATTTTTTTTTTAAAAATTTATTATTATATATAATGTGTATATCATTGATTAACTATATGTTAACATATTAAACCTAAGAAATTATAGGTAAACAGTTCAGTATGTATAATGTATATTGCAATATATAGCAATAGCAAGTAGTTTTTAAAAAGAAAATAGTATAAATGTATCATATATGAATATGTAATAAATTTGAAAAAAATATAAGCCAAAATAAAAATAATAAGTTAGTTTATTGATTACCCCAGATCTAATATAATAGTACATAATAGTATAAAATATATTTTGTTTTTAAAGTTTGTTAAAAATTTTAAAAATATTTTTAAGTTTTATTTTTAAATTTAATTTTGATGTACTATCAGAGCAAAGTAATTTTACATGTATATCCAATCATGTAATACCACATTAGTAAAATAATTACCTTTTATATTAATTGCGTGAATGTTTATCCAAAAGAATGAATGTGATTGCATGATTGTATAAAATATTTTATTATCAGTGTATCAAAATTAAATTTTTTATTTTATTTTAATTTTATCTCAAAAATTTTTGATTTACATCAGATATATCTTTAACAACTAATTTTTCAAAAAATTTAAAACTAATTTAATAATAATTTCATAAGAATAATCTTTAATATAACTAAATTAAATATATAATTGTCATACATTATTATTAAATCAATCCTAAACTTTTAAAAATTTAAATATAAAATTTTTTTGGATAAAATTAAAATAAAATAAAATTTAATTTTTTTTAATTTTAATAAATTTCAAAAACAAAAAATATAAGTTATCTTACGTGATACATAATACATAGTCATAATTAACTTCACATATATTCACATGACCAAAAACAAGTAAATAAGTGCACATATATTATACGGCTAACTATTGCTAAGAAAGTAAAAAAAGCTAATGTGTGTTGGTGAACAAGCTAAGCGAATTCTCAGTTTTACGGTGTTGGATTTGTTGGTAATTAATAATGGACAAAAAATTTACCAATAAATAATTACTAACAAGATTTATACTATAAATTTTGTTAGAGAGTTAATGGGATAGTATTTATACAATGTATATAATAGACTATTTATTTAGCTCAATATAAGTTAAAAATAAAAATTATCCACATTTACCCTAATAGCAAAAGTGCTGTTCAGTTTTGTGTTCACTACCACCATATAATCCCTAATTCAAAATTTTCCCCAATTCTTTATTTGTGCACAAACGCCAACCCTCCAATCCAACCCTCGCGACCTCCGCTGACCATCCGACCACCGCACCTCCATCGGCGCCGACCAGATCCGCGCGCATGGCTCACCCTCCAGCGCGCGCCTCTTCTGTGCGGCTTGCCTCAGCGCCAATACCGAGACCACTGTGCGTGCTCGCTGCGTCCTGCAGCCACCGTCCTGCGTCAACCCTTTGAACCCATGACAGTTGAACGGGTAGAGCTCGTTGCTGTTACGGACCCCAAACACCTAACGGAGTCGACGATCTACCGGTGGTTAGTGGGTTGATTTCTTAATGTGACGATATATAACTGTTTCTCTTGCTACTAGTTTAACATGCAATAAATCTTGCTGAAGTGTTTGATTGTTCATAGTGAAGAATTCCATTGTTGCAATTTTACTGTACTAAAACATGTAGAAGAAGTTATTGTTGTAGATGGTTACTTTAGCATGTTGACACTATTCGAATGGTTACTTTAGCATGTTGCTGGATGGTTGGTTTTTATTATAGGAACTGATATTTGGTTTCACTAAGTTTTTATCTTATTTGAATCGGTATTGTTTGATGCGTTTCTTGTTTGTAACTAACAAAGCTCTGTATCTGAGATCTTTTAAAGATTTGTTGAAGTAATTTAAATGCATATATGGTCCTCAAATCGACCTGTGTACTCAATAAGTCGATAAATTAAATATCAGTTTGCTTTTGTCTTTGGTGATAATTCAGCTTAACCATGTTGCCTTAATATTTAGATGGTTTAATTACTCTGTTGGTCCCTATAGTTTCGCGAATTTTTCAATTAGGTCCCTATACTTTTTTTCCTTTTAATTAAGTCCCTGCACCAAATTTTTTTTCAATTAGATCCTTACCGTAACAAAACCGTTTGATTTAACGGAATATTCCATTCCTAAATTGAATATTCTCTCAATTTTTTCTTAATTCATAAATTGTGTCTCCTTTTTTATTTTGACAAAGACAAAATTAACCATTTCCTCTTCTTCCACCTTTTCGTCTCCCTCCTCTGCTCCTGCTTCTCTCTCTCTCACCTTCATTCCTCCCACCTCCACCGCACCCCCTCCTTCCACTCCAATTCCACCCCTGACCACCTTTCCTTCCACCTCCCAAACTCGAGTCAATGACCAGAAACACAAGGGGTTGACGGGAAGGAGTTGGAGAAACTGCGGGCGAAAGAGAACATTCGATGGAAGTTCATCGCTTTGAAAAAGTTCATAGATATCGATGCGGCTGAGTGGCGATGATTGTTAAATGTTATTGCAAAGAAGTAATAAGAGAGAATTTGAAGAATAAGAAGAGGATTTGAAGAGAGAGAGTAAGTGTTATTCAAGCATTATGAATGAACCAGTAGTTTTTCTTATTCTGCAGAAGTAACAAGTTCACCCTTATATACAAGTTGAAGCCATACTAAGTAACAAACTTCTGCCTAATAATTATAACAACTTCTGCCTAATAATTATAACAAACTTGAATTTAAATACTTGTATCTATCTTCTTCGTTCCTTATTTAGCTAACTAACAATATGAATGACATTCCCTCTTAAGTTGCTAGTTTTGAGACAAAACTGACAACTTACAATCTGAATTAACAACCGCCACAAAACTCATACATTCCCCCTAAAGTTGGGAGAATAGATGTCCAACAATCCCAACTTGATGTAGAAAGTCTTAAAAGGAGCAGGTGCAAGTGGTTTGGTGAAGATGTCAGCATTTTGTTCTTTGGTGGAAATTGGCAAAAGTTTGATAAGACCTGATGAAGATTTTTCTCTTACGACGTGGCAATCGACTTCGATGTGTTTAGTGCGCTCATGAAAAACGGGATTGGCAGCAATGTGACGAGCGGATTAGCTATCACAATAGACAGGAATAGGACTAGAACAAGGTAAGCCAAGATCAGACATAAGATAAGAGAGCCATTGAGCTTCACAAGTTGCTAAGGCAAGAGCACGATACTCTGCCTCTGAAGAGGATCTGGACACTGTCAATTGTTTCTTGCTCTTCCATGAAATGAGGGAGGTCCCCAAGTAGAAACAGAAACCAGAAACAGACCTTCTTGTATCAATGCATGATGCCCAATCGGCGTCAGAGTAACCCGAAAGCAACAAATCTGAGGAAGTTGAGAAAAATAAACCAGCTGCAGGGGCTTGTTTGAGATACTTTAAGACACGAATGGCAGCTTGATAATGAGCAGTGGTTGGACAATCAAGGCAGTGACTGAGTTTGCCAACGGCAAAAGAAATGTCAGGTCTTGTTGTGGTAAGATAAACAAGCTTGCCAATTAATCGTCGATATGAAGCCACATCAGAATAGGGAGGAGTTGAATTTTTACTTAACTTGTTAGAGTAGTCCATAGGAGTAGATACAGGTTTACAATCAGTCATACCATAGTCAGCTAGAAGATCAAGCACATATTTTCGTTGATTAACAGCAATTCCCTTGCTTCCCCTGGCGACTTCTAGTCCTAAGAAGAATTTAACATCCCCAATATCCTTGATTTTGAAAGCCTCGTGAAGGTGTCTCTTGGTAGATTCAATCTCTTGTATATTATTCCCAGTGAGTATGAGATCATCAACATAGGCTAGGGCAGCAGTGAATGTCTCACCGGTCCGTTTTGTGAAGAGAGAGTAGTCATGTTTGGATTGAGAATAACCAAGAGATGTGAGCATAGAGGTCAGCTTAGCATTCCATTGTCTACTAGCTTGCTTTAATCCATAAAGAGATTTTTGAAGCTTGCACACCAACCCGGTTTGAGAGACAACAAGGCCAGGAGGAAGTTGCATGTAGACCTCCTCGTCAAGATCACCATGAAGAAAGGCAGTGTTAACATCAAGCTGGTGAAGATGCCAATCTTTCGCAGCAGCTAAAGCCAAAAGAAGTCGTAATGTTGTCATTTTGGCTACAGGGCTATATGTATCAAAGAAGTCAAAGCCTTGCCTCTGAGTGTACCCTTTTGCAACCAGTCTTGCTTTATGTCTCTCAACGGAGCCATCGGGCTTCAGTTTGAGTTTAAACACCCATTTACAACCAATGGCTTTCTTTCCTATGGGTAAAGGAGTGAGGGTCCAAGTCTTATTTGTAGCCAAAGCTTTTAATTCAGCGGAGATAGCGTCTTTCCAACAAGATTCAACAATAGCCTCCTCATAATGTTTGGGTTCAACAGACGATGCAATAGCCACAGATAGTGTGTGATGTGTCTTAGATAAATTATGAGAAGAAACATAGTTAGAAATTGGATACCTTGAGGATTTTGTCACAGCGGAATCAATTGAGGTTTGAAAACAATGAAAATCATTAAGATATGCAGGTTGTTTCTTTTCTCTAGTAGATCTTCTAATATTGGGAAGTG
This sequence comes from Arachis duranensis, assembly GCF_000817695.3. Taxonomy (NCBI): domain Eukaryota; kingdom Viridiplantae; phylum Streptophyta; class Magnoliopsida; order Fabales; family Fabaceae; genus Arachis; species Arachis duranensis. Next base: position 6,759,957 of record NC_029773.3, on the reverse strand, counting down.
AGGGTGGAAGTTGTGAGTTATGTTGTGCATGTTGTGATGCAGGTCTAGGAAGAGAGGGAGATGCTGATGCATTAATATGAGTGAAAGGAATATTATTTTGAGGTGTGATGGATGCATGAGCTGTGTCGGAAATGAATGTATGACCTTGTGGTGGATTGTGCGTGTGTAAGTAGTCAAAAAGTGTATCAAATGCAATGGAATCATGTGCTTGTGCAGTGGAATGAAAGTTCATACTATTGTCACTAGTAGTGGATGCAGAATTTTTGAAGGGTAAAACATGCTCATAAAATGTCACATCTCTAGAAACTATGAGTTCATTAGTTTTTAAATCCAAACCCAAAAAACCTTTTATGCCGTGCTTGAATCCAAGGAAAACACATTTCTTTGCCCTCGGATCAAGCTTTTTCCTTTGACAAGCAAGAGTAGAGATGAAAACTAAGCAACCGAAGACCTTGAAATTTGTGAAATTAGGTAATGTGGTGTTTAAAATCTCAAAAGGAGTTTTCTGAGCTAATAACTTGCTAGGAAGACAATTAATTATGTGAGTTGCATATGATAAAGCAAGATCCCAATAACAAGATGGAACGGAAGAATGAAACAAGATGGCTCTTGTGACCTGTAGAAGGTGTTGATGTTTCCTTTCTACAATTCCATTTTGTTGGGGAGTCTCTACGCAAGACCGTTGATGCAAAATGTCTTTAGAGTTAAAAAACTGTTCTTGAGAAAATTCTTTGCCATTATCTAAACGAATACATTTTATATGTGCATTAAACTGTGTTTCTGCATAAATAATGAATTTTTGAATTAAGGGAGTAGTATCAGATTTTAGTGACATAGGGAAGGTCCAAGTGAACCTGCTATGGTCATCAACAAGAGTAAGGAAATATTTATTACCATGTGTTGAAGGGATATTGATTGGACCCCAAATGTCAGCATGTATAAGCTCAAAACAAGAAGTTGATTTTGAAACGCGCATTGGAAAAGGCAATCTTTTATGTTTAGCATAGTGACAAGAATCACAAGGATGCATGCTTACAGTTTTATTGAATTTAAAACCATGAATGGATGGATACAATTGCTGCAGAATTTGCAATTTATTAAATGGTAAATGTCCTAATCTAAGATGCCAAAGTGCAGTAGGGTCAGTGAGTGACGGTGAAATGGTGCCAATGCTCAATGCTGTGTGTTCCTTAAGTGAACGAGAATTTTTTGTGAGTGCATATAACCCATCATTGATTTCAGCTGCTCCAATCATCCTCATTGTATGGTAATCCTGTATTTCACAACCAAACTTGTTAAAAATGAATTGACAGTCAAGTGAAGAAATCAATGCTGAAACGGAGATAAGATTTAATGCAAAATCTGGGAGGTAAAGCACATTAGTGGAATATAATGAATGTGAAAATTTAACTTGACCAGCTATAGTAGCAACTAAGATGCTTTGATTTGGCAATCTGACCCTAATTGGATTTATTTTAGTGTATGAAGCAAATGCAGCAAGACTAAAAGTAACATGGACCGTGGCACCTGTGTCAATGACCCAGGATTCATGACTATGAGGTGAAAGAGAAGACATAACCACAGAGTTACCTTCACTTGAAGACTGTGGATTTGTGGCAATAGTAAATTGATTCACATTTTGAGGATTAGGTGTTGAATGGTGTTGGAGAAGAGCTAACAGGGTGTCCTTTTACTCAGCGGTAAATGAAGTACCTGAACAAGCATTCTCCTTATACAAATCAATGCTATTGTAACCATCAGTTTCATCGAATTTCACTGTGACACTATTAGCAGATTGCAGCATTTTTTGCTTGAGGTGGGGAGGCAAACCATGCTTCTTGTAACAAGCATCAACAAGATGACCGGTTTTTCCACAGAAGGAACACAACCTCGGAGGTCCTTTTCCACCAAAATGTTTACCTCCTCTGCCTCCCCGTATATCTCTTCCTTTTCCTCTACCATTCCATGATAGATTGTAAGTGGCATTCCGATCCACTGCATTGATGAGGACTGGAGAACCAAGTGAATCAGTCCCAAGCACCTGCCGTTCTTGCTGTAGAAGCAAAGCAAATGCTGTATCAATGGAAGGCAAATGAGTCATCATCACGAGACTTGACCGAGCGGTAGAGTATTGCTCATTGAGGCCCCCGAAGAAAGCGCACAACAAATGTGTCTTGCCGATAGTTTCTTATCACTTGAAATCCACAAACACAAGTAGATGAACAAGGACATAGAGGTATCGGCCGAAAAAGTTCTAATTCCTCCCAAATTGTTTTCAATTTTGTGAAATATGAGGTAATGCTCAAGTCGCCCTGTTTAGTAGAAAATAATTCTTCATCTAATTCTGCAATTCGAAAAACATCACCTTGATAAAATCTCCGTTTCAATTCTTCCCAAATATCATGATCATTGCTGTTCCAAATGACGCTGCTAGCGATGTCCGGACTCAGTGAGTGTGTGATCCAAGAAGCAACTAGAGTATTACAGCGATCCCAAGCTTCAAAGGTAGCATCATCCTTGGATGGTGGTGGCAGAGAACCATCCACAAAAGCAAGTTTATTTTTGGATTTAAGAACCATGCGCATTGACCGAGACCAAGAACCATAGTTTTTGTTGTCTAACACAATTGGAATTAGGGATTTACCAGGTTGTTCACCGGGGTGAATGAAGAAAGGAGTAGATGGATCCATGATTGGATGCACTGGATGTTTGGAGCTAACATCTTGAATTGCATTGATTTGAGTAATTAAATTGACAAGAGTTTGTAGATCAATATTGCCAAGGGAGGAATTCGGAGGCGGTGGATCTGAATCCATTGAGAAAAGAGGGAAAAAATGCGTACTGGGTTGTTGAAAATCAAATAAGGTAGAAGAACTTCTTCTCTAAAACTCGTGATCGGAACGCATCATCAAGTGCATGGAACTGTCTCTGATGATGACATTCTCATCAGCTCTATCGTGTGAGTTAAGGAGAAGAAAAAAAATGAGAATGATGAAAAAGAAGAAAAGAAAAACAGAAGGGATAGGATGAAGGTGATGCAGCATTGCAATGGCAATGGCTCACCGCACCATGTTAAATGTTATTGCAAAGAAGTAATAAGAGAGAATTTGAAGAATAAGAAGAGGATTTGAAGAGAGAGAGTAAGTGTTATTCAAGCATTATGAATGAACCAGTAGTTTTTCTTATTCTGCAGAAGTAACAAGTTCACCCTTATATACAAGTTGAAGCCATACTAAGTAACAAACTTCTACCTAATAATTATAACAACTTCTGCCTAATAATTATAACAAACTTGAATTTAAATACTTGTATCTATCTTCTTCGTTCCTTATTTAGCTAACTAACAATATGAATGACAATGATGCTGGCGATGAAGAAGGTCCAAACCCATGTGTTTTTCACTGAAGAAAAGCTCTCGAAACTATGTTGAGATTTCCACTTAATAGAAGCTCCTAGATCTGTTGCGTCGACCTTTGAGACAGCCTTCAACACCGTCACATTCAGCTTCTTCACCTTCCCAAATCTGTTGCGTTGATCGAACAGGAGCATCGTTGAATCCTTGTTCTACCACCCTTCACCTGCAGCTCATACTTGATCACATACTTCTCCAAGAAACTGTCCTCATCAGGCAACAGCAAAGTGATCCTCGAGGAAGACCCAAGATGTGCGCTTCAATGAAGCTGCAACCTTTTCATCAGAAATCAACACACTCTTGAGGAAATTGTAAAAAGGTATGATCTGTTTCTCTAAGCTCCGGGTCAAAAGGGTTGGGTCAGCGGTTAGGGTTCTTGCGAGGATGGTATTGGATATCCCAATGGAGAGAAAAAATTAAAACTTTGACAAGAGGATATCTGGGTTTGCTAAGAGGAACAATGGGTGTTTTTTGATGAGATTTGAAATTTGGGTATCTGTGAAACCATGCTCCCTGAGAAGGGTGAGAACTGAGTCTGGTCTTTCAGCAGAAGGAAGGTGAAGCTTTTGGGAAGTAAGAGCAGCAGTGTCTGGAGAGAGACCACATGAGTCAATCAGGTATGAGATTGTGAAATTGGGGTAGTGAGATTGGACTATGCTGCAGCGGGAGATCATTGGTTTAGGGAGTGATAATGATGATGATGGTATCTGGAAGTGGATTGTGGGATGAAATGTGTCATAGTACAACCTAGGCATACGGAATTGGATTGCTTTCATGGTATTCACTACTCAGTGGATAAGAGTTTCAGAATAGAAGTGGGAAGTGTGAAGTGATAGCAAATTAGAAGCTAGCAGAGAAAGGACCCTTTTTTCCTTTGGAGATAGATTTATGGACTTCTGAATAAGGATCCTTCATTCTGCTTCAGCTTCATTTTGTTTTTGCTTCATTATACTTCTGTTTTTGAATTGGTTTTACTTCTACTCAATGATTATGTTAAACAAAATTGATTGTGTTAAAAATTCTGATTATGATTTTTGATTATGTGTTTTGTTTGTAATTAAATGATTATATCATGACAAAAATTCTATTTTTGATACCACTAAAAATTAATTATGGCAAAAATTTTAGTTTTAAATGTGTTGTATAACCATTTATGCCATGAAAGAAGGGAGCTTGTTGGTAGAAGAAGGGTGGAGACAGAAAAAGAGGACGAGAAGATGACGGAGGTGAGGGTGAAAGGAAGAAGAAAAGGGATGAGGGTAAATTAGTAAATTTATATTTTATAAACATTTTTTTAATTTTTACCGTTAATAAGGACTTAATTAAAAAATTTAATATGGTATAGAGACTCAATTAAAAGGAAAAAAAGTATAGGGACCTAATTGAAAAATTTGCGAAACTATAGGGACCAACAGAGTAATTAAACCTATTTAGATATATGGTTGCCTTTGTCTTTGCTAATAATTTATGTTAAACATGTTGTGATACCATATAAATCGGATGATTATTTTAATCAACATTTGGATGGTTGGTTTTTATCATAGTGACCCCTATGTAGATTTTACTTTATTGATAGCTTGTTTGAATGAGGTGATGTTTGAGGGGTGACTTATTTTTTAAGTAAGCAAATGTATATATGATGCCTAAAACGGATTTTGGACTCAAATATTCATTTCTAAATTGACATGAAACGGATGGTTACTTTAATATCTATCTGGATGGTTGATTTTCACCGTAGATATTGTTGTTTGGGTATGCTAGAATTTATGGAAAAAAGACAATTCTTGCAACTGAACTTAAAAAACTTCAAACTTCAATCTCGTCTGCTCAATTTGTCTGAAGAGAGAGACAAGTCTCTTGCAATTCTTTAATGAGCTTGTTTATAATTTAACTTATTTAGTTGAAGATTGTCTGAAGATTGTTCTTACAATTTTCAAAAGTTAAAGCAAAAGCTGAAGTTGAAGGAGAAGAAGATGAAAAAATTCAAAAATATAATCACAAGGGATGTCGTTAATGATGAGTAGGATATTTTTGAGTGGTAGTTATATTAGGTATTTTTCTTATATCTTCTATTTTAAATATGAGTAGCTGTAGTAGGTAGTAACAAATAGCTATTAACTTGAAAAGTTCATTATTTTAATCTTTCTACAATTTTGTACAGAAAACATGATAAGGTGAATTTTTCTTATACCCGATTTCTCTCTTTTGGTTATCAAATGTACAATCAATTTATATTTTTTGTTTACTATTTTATTGAACATTTTTCAAGAAATAAAAAAAATTTTAAATATCAAATTAATACTAATTAAAAAGAAAAAAAATATGATGTGGTTAATTTTTCCAAAACATGTTAAAATATAATTGGTCAATAACAATATATTTTCTGATAAATGAAGATTAGAACATCATTAATTTAAAGAAAAACTCATGAGCGCATATGATAAATTGTGTAATAATGAGATTGTAGTGACATATATTTTATAATTTATTAATTTATATTTTAAAAAAATGACTAACTTAAATAGAATCAAGCGTGTTAGTAAAATTTCAGCTTATAATAGACACCATGCTCACAATATTTTTTAACAAAGTCTTTTAATCCAGAAAAGTTATGTTAAATCTAATGCAAATCAAACAAACAACCATAACCATCAGCTTACCTAGTAAAATGAACATTCGGCCTATTTTAGTTTCTCTTTTAATTTTTTGTTTATATGAACACAACAGGTTAATAAATTATACTACAAATGGTATATCCAAAATAATCATCCACTTTAGAATGAAAAGAACCATCTGCAATCATAGTAAAATGAACATCCCCCTTTGTTTAAATGGTTTAAAGTATAGTACATGATGCATCTCAATCATTGATGTGGAAAAGAAAAATCAATGAATAAGAGCAATATAAACAGCAAAATTCTTATTGTATTAATCAATTTCATGAATAAAAAGACATTACAGAACTATGCAAGTCTATTTGTAGCAATACATAAATAAATTACAGAACTATTTGATTATGCAGCTGGTCTAGGTACTTTCATGCTAAATCCATGCTTCATTTTGTGAACTCTATAAAAAAAATTGTGGTGTAAACAATGATATAAGGAGTCAAGTACTAAGACAATTTGAACAATAAGCAAATAAAAATAAAACTAAGTACTTTTTTAATTAAAAGAAAAGAAAATAAGACTTAATTCTGGTGAAGAATGAAGATATATAAATCTCTTCTACTGATAAATAAAATTGTGAAAAAAGAAGACAAAAAGTATTTTTAATAAAGCAAGCATTGTATAACATCCCATAATAAATCTACAATAATTTGAAAACAAAAATCATGTTCTCATCCTAAACTAGAGATCTTATAGTTAATAAATAATAACTAAAGCATCCTACAGTCCTAAGTAACATTAGAAGTGTAAGTACATTAGATATAAAGAGATAGGCAGTTACTACATAATATAAGGACAGAATAAGCAAAAACGAAGTACTTAACCACATAAGAAAAAAAATATGCGGAGTATGTGTATGTGCATACTGAATCCAACAAATCAAGTAATAGAGCAATGGTATAAACTAGATGAATATCTATTTCTCATATGAAATAACCATCCGCATACATGGAAAAATAAACATCCTCATTGGTATTAGAATTTTTTTCATGCAGTGGTTGTCCACTATTAGGTATTTGCTGAACATAGATGATTCTGATTCAAAAAATTTTTCCTTGAGTTTTCTAATTCATCTAGTATCTTGTTACTTTTGCATATTGCATTGATAGAGTAAATATGAAAGTTCTTCTAGTATCCTGTTACTTTGGCTGGTAGAAGCCCAGAAAAGAAGAAATAACCAAGCAAATTACATAAAAAATTGTTCAATCCTCCTCAAACGAGGTGAGGAAAAATTCAATGTATAAGGAGAGATCGGAACAAAAAAATGTACAACACATGACAGAGTAAATAAGAGAAGTTTCTTACTGAAATATTTTGCCTATCTTTTTGTATTCCACACCCGGATCGCATATTGATATTGCTTAATCTAAGCATTCTTTAGTTACCTGTATCAATATCAAATAACCCGCATAAGCATGAAACAAATGGAGAGAAGACAAACCACCACTCCACAAAGTTGAAACCACAACAGAGAATCCTAGAACAGTATCATCTTAAAGTCTTCTGAAATTAATAGAAGCAAAACAAAAAGACTATAGCTGAGCAAAATATGACTAGTGTTATCTGAACAGGCCCAACGTACAAATAAGACTTGGACAAAAACTTCCAAGGTAGACAACTAGGAGAAAATATTTATGAAATTAGTACTTGAACTAGTTTTCTTGCCTCATCATCAACATCTCCACAAAAGAAAGTTGCAGATGTGTCACCATGATGCCCTTGCAACTCATCGATATATACACTTGACAAACTAGCTGCAACTTTTTTCTGATGAAAATTGCAAAAACACGAGAATACGAAATTTTTATGATATCAATGCAACATGCAAAAGTAACAAGATACTAGATGAATTAGAAAAATCAAGGAAAATTTTTTTGAATCAGAATCATATATGTTCAGCAAATACCTAATAGCGGACAACCACTGCATGAAAAAAATTTTAATACGATTATATCAAATAGGTTGGTAGAAGCCCAGCAAAGAAGAAATAACCAAGCAAATTACATGGAAAATGAAATTCGATGTCTACAATGTCTACGGCGCCCGTGCACCATGTTTAAATGGCTTAACTCATATCCAAGTTCAATTCAACCAAAATTAAACAAAATCAAATCTAAACCATGTAATAAAAGAAACCTGCAAAGCATGTGTATGCACAATCCAAAAAATCAAGAAACAAATCAATGGCATAAACTAGATAAACATCCACTTTTTCTATGAAAATAACTACTGCATATAGTACTTGAACACTAGATTCACACCCAATTTCAAATGAAGCTACATTATGCTGAGTGATAACTATTTTTAGGTTTCAAAAAGCTAATAAAAATCACACAATCAAGAATTGAACTTTCATATTTGATATATCTAGCAGTTCATAGCATTTACAGCAATTCAAATCTAACATTGATCACATTAAACAGCCAGACCCAAAATCAAAGAACATCTGAACCCTATTGTCAAACAAACATACTCTATAGAGTAGAACAATGGCTTTATACTGACATTTTATAGTTCAAGAGGGGCACGAAGAGAAGCGTCGCGACCAGGCAGAGGGAACAGTGTCGTTGGATTCGCTGACGGCAGACCACAGGTAGTGTAAAGAAATCGCGGTGTTCAGCGATGAGTATGGTGCGACACAGGGCCACGCGGCGTGCGGATGTCCGGCGGCCAGGCGACGGCGACGGGGAGCTCCTAGCGACGACCGACGCTCGACGGTAGCACGAGGGAGGTGCGGGACGATGGCAGCAGCAAACACCAAGCGCGGAGGGAAAACTCTAATCGTGCGGGAGGAGCGGTTGGGTAGCGCCGACTGCTCAGGTTGCAGCGAACTTCATGGAGGTTGGTTCTCTAGCACTAGCGGTGGGACTCTCTTCGGTGGCTTGCTCGTTCAAATTGGGGGAGGGGGTTACTGCTAGATCAAAAAGGAGAGTTAGATGAAGGAGATAACAACAAATGAAAAAAGGGAGGTCGTTTTTTATTTAGGTATCTGACGGGGAATCCTAATTTTCTTCAAATTTTAAATTAGAAACTATTAAAAATTAATTAATTGATTATAATTTTATTTTAATTTTAATTTCACTCTATTGTACATATTACACATTACATACATTAGTTCCTAATACTTTTTCTTATACTATTAAATTTATTCCGCCACTAAATCTAACATTATTTAACGATTTTTTTGTAGTGCCACTATCTAAAATTTCTAACGACTGATAAACAGTACAAAACTGCTGTGCAGATACTTTGTTACCTCAAGAAAGCCCCCGTTGTCGCAGGTCTCTTTTTCCACTTAGCACTGATTTCAGCCACACTGGGTTTGTAAATGCCGATTGGACAACTTGTTCAAATATCGGCTAATGCTTCTTCCTAAGGACCACTTAATCTTTTAAGAGAGTAACTAGATTGAGAACCTTTATTTTATTTTATTTTTCTATTAAGAGAATAACTAGAGAATAAAAATATGTACATATTATTGTTATGGTGTTATTTTTCTTTTTAATATATTATTTTGTTTTCATTAAAAAAATTATATTGAGATTAAATTGTGTTATTATTAAAGTATTTATAGAATGGAATGATCCTCGGTAAATGAATCGTTGGATCTTAAACTTACAATAAATCTAATATGTCAAATCAAGAGAGATACTTGAAAGCTGCATATGAAATTTCAGACAATATCTGCAATATATATACCCATCCAGTTCTAGAATTTAATCCTGCAAACATTTCACTTAGGTGGCCTTTGATAAACATTTCAGATTCGATGAGAGAGTTTAAAAGAGAAAGTCTAGCCCAGCTAATTTTGTGTTTTGTGACTAGTATTTAACCATTAAAAGAAAAATAAACAATTTCTCTTCATTAAATATAATCTCACACCATTAAAAATATTATTGATAATTAATTGATAGTTATAAAATACAAAAGTTTCTGCTCCTCGAGTTTAAAATTACTGTACGATGGTATAAAAATATTCTGATGGCTAAATGATAGCTAAGTTTTGATCAAAAGTGATGGTTCTGAAAAGAAATTAAAAGGAAGCTCAATTAGTTTTCTTTAGAAACTAAAGCATGAATATTCCGATAGAAGCTGACGACGGTGAAGATAAGGACAAAAATGCCGACAATGGTGGAACTGCCTCTCCAAGTGTCACGGAAATACACTCTCCTGACTGTTTCCATGGCCTTTTTCCAGCCACTCTTGGTGTGGAGTGTGAGTTCTCTTATGACTTTATGGTAGCACGTCTTACTGGAAATGACATGCTTAGAAAGGTCCTTCACCAGATTCACCACTTCCTTATCACTCACCTGTTCTCGGATAATGCATTCTTTCTCCACCAGCAACTCTACATCTTCTTTGGTGTGAACGAGCGAGCACCACAGAGACACGTAGCCGATGATGAAAGGTTTATCCGGATAATGATTTTGCTCATACGCCATTAAATTCTTCAGAACAGTTACTGTTGCATTATCAACTTTCAACGGCGGGAGCATCAATAGAGCTTTGAAATTCTCCAAGCATGATGATGGCAAGCAACCCAAGCAAAGTAAATTGCCGTTGAATGGCCGCATCGTCCCGAATGTTACGTCAATCAGGCATCTATCATCAACGCACTTAAAACTTACCCCACCCTCATACAACTTGCTTGCGTTCACTTGCAAAATTGCATGCTTTGCATACAATTCTTTGTGCAGAAACTTCTTATCGGGAGCACAGCTTCTCCAAACAAAATCCAGGAAATGAACTGCCTTATAGTCACTTTCTGAATATTCCGCGTAGAGACCAAGAGATTCGAAGTAATGGTGGGTAAGTTCACGAAATTCATAACAAGGTAAATCTCTGCTGGCTGAGGCTTTAGCATAATTATAGAGTTCCTCCAACACATACAATGGAAGCTGATTCTCAAGAAGTAATAAGTCCCTCTGGATACCTTTTCTAACATAGTTGGTTAACATATATTGATGAATATATTCCCTCTCCCTCAGTAGGTGCTCCACGATGAACACAGCATCTAGCAGCACTATTTCCACTAATTTCTCGTTGCTTGTCTCTGCTGGAAACTTATGCGCATAACACTCTCTTATTCTTTTTACACGGCTTTCAAGGAAACCTTTGTATAACTTCATGATGGTAATGGCTTCCTCGTTTAAGATACGCGAACAGAAGAACTTGAAGTACATATACTTTAGCTGTTGCATTTCGTTCAGCTCTTTTTTGCCGAAGTGAATGGGTCCTATTGAGATGAATTGAGGGGTGAAAGCTTCTTCATCCATCTTCCTAAGTTTGGAAGGAACGGTGTATATCATGTGATTACCAAATAGAGTCGAGTCTTCAAGGTCTTTAACATCGAAATCGATCACGTGTTCCAACATGTCAAGTGGTGGAATTAATGTTGAATGAGCAGTAGTAGCAGCAGTGGCCATGTTTCTCCAACCAACCAAACTTCACGTCCTTATATAGCACAGCTGTGGAGCAAAAGGATCACTTTAAAATAGAAACCAAAAATGGAGAAAAGATTTAAGTTTTGAAAACTGTTTTATTTTAGGGCAAAACACCAAAATAAACTAATGGGAGAATTTTATTACCCAAATCAACCAAAATCAAAATTTTTTCAGCAATCCACCAACGAGCAAATATATATAATTCGAATCAACTCGATTCGAATTGCAAATGCAAGTAATTCGAAACAACTTATTTCGAATTACCATTGAAATAAAAAGCATGTAATTCGAATAAAGTAGATTTGAATTATCCTTTATTAAATCGAATCAAGTCGATTTGAACTAGTTGCAAAATGGACCAATACATAATTCGAATTAGGTCGACTTGAATTACTAAGGAAAACAAAGCATTAGTTAATTCGAATTCAGTTGATTCTAATTATGTGTATATAGTTCGAATTAGGTTGTTTCGAATTAGTGTGTTCCAGGCCTGTATATATATGTGATGAACGTGAGTTGCTCTCAACATTGAGGGGTCATATGGCTGGTGAGGACAGTTTTATAGTGTTGGTTCACCACAGAGGATCGATTAAGAGGAAAACTCGGTCAGGTGTCAAGTTCACCGATAAGGATCCTCTCTGTATTATCGTGAGTTCTACGACGAGCTATGATGACCTTGCTAGGTCTGTACTGGAAAAACTTGGTCTGGAAGGTGTTAAAAGGGTAAAGAAGTTTTTCCATCGCATTCCAATCACGGTGCTCCAAGATAGCGTGAAGTATGATAGTTTCACGATCGGGAATGATGAGAACTTGCAAGTCATGTTTCTTTGTCGCCGGCAGTTTCCCGAAGTTCGGACACCGGAGCTGTTAGCAAAGCTGGTTGATGTGGTGTCCAGCTCGGGGGGTTCGAACCGGAATACCAACACTTTAACGACGGTTGCCGGTTCTAGCTCAAGACCTGCCATTGCATCTTCCTCAGTCCCTGCTTACGAGCCACCCGCCCCGCCTGTTGCCTCCCCTTCGTTCGCTGTTGATCTCAACGGCAGTGTTGGCGACGAGGTTGGAACAGCGGAACTTGTTCCTACCTCTGTACACTGTGCTGCACCGGCTGGGGCTGGAGATGGATTGTTTGATGATGTAGAGGACGATAATGTCGAGCCGGGGGTACCTGGGGAGGCTGCAGGATTTGGCGCTAGAGATGCTGAAGGGTCAGTTGGTATGACAGATTTTCAAGTTGGTCAGCAATTTCAGGATAAGAATGATGCCCTGTTAAGTGTGAAGACTTACAGCATCCGCCGAGGTGTACAGTACAAGGTTGTGGAGTCTGATTATCGCCGTTACGTTGGCAAGTGTTCTGAGTTAGGGAATTGGTGCACATGGTTGATTCGGCTGAGTCTCCGGCAGCGCAAGGGCAGATGGGAGGTCAAACGGTACATTAGACCGCACACTTGTCTCGCCAGCTCTATCTCCAGTGATCACAGGAGTTTGGATTATCATGTGATATCGGCATTCATTATGCCAATGGTTAGAGCTGATACATCCGTTAGCATCAAGGTGCTCCTAAATGCGACTGCGTTGCACTACGGATTCAGGCCGACCTACAGGAGGGTCTGGATGGCGAAGCAGAAGGCTGTTGCGCTCATTTATGGTGACTGGGATGAGTCTTACAACGAGCTCCCACGGTGGGTGTTAGGAGTGCAGGTGACAATGCCTGGTTCTATTGCAGTTCTTTGGATTAGCCCTGTTCGAGTTGGGGGACAGCTGGACGAATCTCAGGCTTATTTTCACAGACTGTTCTGGACTTTTCCACCATGTATCGAGGCATTTCGTCATTGGAAGCCGTTGGTTAGTATTGATGGGACCCATCTCTATGGCAAGTATGGGGGTACTCTGCTTGTGGCGATTGCACAGGACGGGAACTCCAACATACTCCCTGTTGCATTCGCGCTAGTCGACGGTGAGAATGCTGAGTCTTGGTCATTCTTTCTCTCCCACCTCCGTCAGCACGTTACACCACAGCCAGGTCTGCTCATTATCTCTGACAGGCATAACGGCATCAAGGCCGCCCTTGAGGCTCCCGACGGTGGCTGGCTACCTCCGGCTGCATACCGAGCTTTCTGCATTCGGCACGTAGCAGCAAATTTTGCCCTCACCTTCAAGGGTAAAGACGCAAGGAGGCTTCTCGTGAACGCTGCCTATGCTAAGACGGAGGTCAAGTTCCATTACTGGTTTGATATTCTTCGCTCGGAAGATCCGACGATGTGTGAATGGGCAAACCGGATTGAGTATTCATTGTGGACACAGTATTGCGATGAGGGCCGAAGATTCGGTCACATGACGACAAATATATCTGAGTGTGTGAATTCAATCCTCAAGGGTGTGAGGAACCTTCCTGTATGCTCGTTGGTTAAAGCAACGTACGGTCGGTTGGCCGAACTTTTTGTTCGCAAGGGTAGAGAGGCGGAGGCCCAGCTGGGTACGGGACAACAATTCAGTCAACACCTTGTTAAATGTATCGAGGCCAACTTGAAGACGGCAAGGTGCTTCACAGTTACTTTGTATGACAGGGACAACTCGGAGTACACGATTGCAGAGACCACTCCTACTGGTTCTTTCTCCCTTGGTAGCTACAGGGTGTCACTTGGATCTCAGACATGTGATTGCGGATACTTCCAGGCACTGCATTTTCCTTGTCCGCACGCACTGGCATGCTGTGCTTACTCACGAGTCACTTGGCACTCCTATGTCCACCCACTCTATCGACTCAGTAACATTTTTAGTGTTTATCAGATGGGATTCAGACCTCCAATCCCAGAGGGTTTCTGGCCACCATATGATGGGCCGACGGTAATACCGGACCCGAACAAGAGGCGTGAAAGGGAGGGTCGTCCCAGGTCTACTCGGATTCGGACGAACATTGATGAGGCAGATCCAAACCGGCCTAAGAGATGCGGCTTATGTCGGCTCCCCGGACACACTCGTCGGAGCTGCCCACAGGTCGGAAGTAGCCAAGGAGGACAGTGATAGATGGGTAGGGTTGGTTTTGCGTTGTTTGATTTACTACTGTACTATGTTTTGAATTTTAGTTATGTAAGGTTAAAAAATTTCTTAGTTGCAAACGCTTTGTATATCTGTTGTTTAAAGTAACGGAACTAATATAAATAAGCAAAGTAACAAGTAAAAGTGATTCGAATGAGCTTGGTTCCAACTCCTTATATAGGGAACTAACAAGTAATTCGAATCAACTTAATTCGAATTACCTTTCGAATCAACTTGTAAATAATTCGAATCAACATGATTCGAACTCTATTGAGTCACGTTTCCATACTAATTCGAAACGACTCAATTCGATTTAGCCACCATTAATTCGAATCTACTTGATTCAAATTACATGCTTTTTATTTCAATGGTAATTCGAAACAAGTTGTTTCGAATTACTTGCATTTGCAATTCGAATCGAGTTGATTCGAATTATATATATTTGCTCGTTGGTGGATTGCTGAAAAAATTTTAATTTTGGCTGATTTGGGTAATAAAATTCTTCCATTAGTTTATTTTGGTGTTTTGCCCTTTATTTTATGATGATATAAATATAAAACAAAAATGTTTAGTAATCAAAGAAAATTAGTCAAAAACAATTATAACATTGCTACAATTAAAGAATGATAAATAAAACAAATTCTAACGGTTTAACTACATCTACTTAGATATATAAAGTTGTTTAAAGAAAGATACAGATATAAAAACATGAATGCTAAATGCCAACGCTTTTAGTGTAAAAAAAGGAAAAAGTAGTTAGTGTTAATTTAAATGTAAGATAAAAATAAGAAAAAAAATATTAGTTGTCTAGAAAGTTTTTGTATAAATATTGATAGAAGATCATTTTTGTATTGGGACATATTTAACTTAACTTTTAATTTATCAAAAATAGAAATTAAATAGTAAAAATATAGAAATAAATATTTTCTAATTTACCTTTTCTATTATTTTCAAACTTTCTATCCTAAAGTATTAGTTAAACACATCCTAAATGATATATATACGCATACAATAATGTTACATTTTTAATCTCAAGTTTTATTTATTTCAATTTCGTTATGTTATCAATAGCACTTCTGTCAATTTTTATCTATGATTGTATTTAATAAAAATGTCTTTGTAGATATATCTAATAAAAATATCTTTTTTATAATTATATTTAATAAAAAAATTTTATAGATATAATTTTTAAACTTTTCCTATTTAATTAATACACAAATTTAAACATCACTCCAAGAAAAGGGTTGTTAGACAACAAAAGTGAGACTAAAGATGTTCACTTATGACGCCAACGTAACATGTACCCCAACAAGGAGCCAATTTTTTTGGGTTCAACCATTTTAACTAGTTTTTTAAATTTTTTTATTTTAAATTATAAATTCTAAATTTTTAATCATAAATTCTTAAATTTTCTAAAAATATGAATTAATAAATAATTTAATAATAAAAAATTAATTAATATTAACTAATTAAAAAATTAATATTTTATATTATATAGATAAAAAAATTATTATTAAATTAGTTATTTTTATAAAATATATATTAAAAATTAGTTAAATAATATATTTATTCATACATAAATACTGAAATACATATTTATTATTTAATATATTCACTCATATTTTTTTTAGTTTCACTTAGCCTTTATTTATGTGTGATTCTCACAGATGTGAACATAACAACAAATTTGAGTATGATGCATTTTAAAAGGCTTTAAGCTACCCCAATTAGTGCCGAAAGAAGAGAGACAAAATAACAAATTAATTATACAGCAAATTGCTAATCAATTTTAAATTATATTATACAAAAGAACTTGTTAATTAATACATGGTGAGAAGAAATTACAAGACAATATCATTAAAAATCAAAGAAATGGAAATGGACAACATGGTGAGACTACTGATGGATATAGTTAAGAACCTGTTTTGTGGGAAGAAATCAAAGTTTCAGGTGATGAGCTCTTTAGTAGTGACCACCCCACTCACTCATCAGTGTCTGACCTTGTTTCCTTAGTGTTATGTCTCTTCTTTTATGTTGGTTGATGAGTGATGACTCAAGTGAAGACTGCATATGCCACTTTAAAATTATCAAGCTTTATGTGAAATTCTATATATGTTTTTAGTTGCAAAGAAGAGTTGCGAGTGAGAGGGAGTAGCTATGCGAATCAAAGAAGATAAGAAAAAATGAGAACTAAGCACTGGTAAAACTCATTTAGACGCTAGGCTTCACAAAATTGTTTATATAGAACATTCTAACGTTACATTAACTCAACCACACTTAGAGCTGGTTAAGCTAAGTGTGGTTTCTAACAACCAGAATAAAGGGTTTTTACGTTTTTAATTAAATTAAAAAATTGTGATACTATATGATCAAATTATTTTGATAATTTTTTAGTAATTTAAATAAGTTAAATAAACAACAAGAAAAAAAATAAAAATCAAGAACTGCTTAAATAGAAGGACAATCTCACTTAAGACAACTTTTAAACTTCTCTTAAGAAGAGGAAAGCTCCACTTGATTGAATTGAACTTCATTGTCATTTTTTTCATGATATCTACTGCCGTGTTTATATCTCTCATAATCAAACGAAAGTCAATTCTCTAATTTCAATGCATGATATTTTTTATTCTCAATCATTTTCACACATCTTTTTGTCAACACACATTACAATCTCTGATAATGCAAACAAAACCAACACTATCACCAAAATCATGATAACTAGCATCGAAATTAATCTTGAAACTTGAAAGTACCTATAGATGAAGGATTTCAAGAACCACTTAGAATAAAGGGAAAGAACGTACGTTGTAATTAAAAAAAAAACTCCTAAACTCTTTTTTTGAAACTAAAGCCGGACAAATCACTTTTTTCATAGGGTAAGTCTCATGAGAATTAAAGATGTCATTATTCTTTTTTGATCATATCCACCAAAATTCCGAAAAGAACATGAGCAGATGCTCTCTGTTATGATGTAAGAACCAGTTCTTCAAATCTAAAAGATGACAAGAAATATCTAACATGTGCCATACAAACTAAACTTTCGAACAATCTCGAATACAATGTAACCAATTCCAAACTAGAAAGACATCTTGAGCAATGTGCCGATGATGACATCCCTCTTTTGAAGTAAAAATTTATAGTAGAAAGAATCTCTCTAAGACACAGTCAAACAAAAAATTTGTACTTCTCCAAAATAAGCTGGCGCCAAAGTCAAAACCAATTTTCCTATTCCTCCCAACCAAAAAGTTGCTTACACAACTATAAGTAACCATTACACGAGTCATAGACTTTGGATCCAACTCCATACCAATACCAACCCACTTCCGGACCTATTTGCACATTTAGATTGTAAGAAAAAGTATTATCTTTCATATTCTAAGATAGAGGGAATAAAGAGTCTCCAAATGTCACCTACCAACTAATTAGATATCCTGTATTTGTAGGTTCGAATCAGAAATGTGAACATAATCCATCTCATCAGATAATTGCTATTCTCTCCTCCAACTAGAAAATCAAAAATTCTGGTTTAAATCTCCAATACATTAAGCAAATCCATCCTTCAACACTTCTCAAACCTTGCGAAAACTCTTTCAAATGTGAGAGCCCTTGTTTCCAGGACAACAAAAAACAGTCATCTTGAAATTATCGGTATTCGGTATCTAACAATTGGACCCATAACTTGGTTGGCTGATGAAAAAAAGTCCAAACTAACTTTCCAAGAAAAGTAATATTCGGTCAATAAGGATCTCTAATCCCCAAACTTCCATATTTTTTTTGAATAATCACCACCTTTCAACTAACAAGATCAAATTCTCTTTCATCAGTCTGTCCTTTTCAATAAAAATTTCTCATCATAGACTCCAGTTTATTGATGATCCCTTTGGAAAAAATAGAGACCTGCATCTGGTATGTGGGAATAGTGACTATAACAGAATTGACCAAGTAGAGTCTACCTGTCCAGTTGAGCAAACTTTTTTTTCAGCTTGCTAGCCTATCCCGAATCTTATCTAGGACAATATTAAAAGTTGAATAAGTCACTCTAGAATGGCTAAGGATAACCCCAAGATACTTGCCTAAGTGCTGGACAAATCTGATGGAGGACACCCCTGTGAAAATCTCTTTTCTTGTCGCATAGACATTACTGGAGTAAAGCATTTCTCCACATTAATCTTCATCCCAGATGCTTTGCAAAAATTCTCCAAAACCACCATCACATTTTGTACTTGTCTCTTTGTAGCTTTATAGAATAAAAGCAAATCATCCATAAATATTAAGTGGGATATTCTTGGTCCTCCTCTAAAAATAGCAACCAGCTCCCACACGCCTAGATCCACTTGATGACTAATATAGTATGCCAATCTCTCCATACATACAACACAAAAAGATAGAATGACATACAGTCTCCTTACCTAAGTCCCTGAACTAGAGGTAAAGTCATTCAGATGATTTTCATTCCAAAGAATAGACAAGAAGGAAGCAGTGACACAATCTATAATCAAAATGATTGTAGGACTGAAAAAAGTCAAAAACCAAAGTTCTGAAAGGTATGGGCAAAAAATCTCCAGTCAACTATGTCATAAGCTTTCTCCAGATCAATCTTAAAGGTCAGGTGCCTTTCTTGGATTTTAGTCTTTTTCATAAAGTGAAGAATCTCTTACACAATAATGATGTTATCAGGAGTTCCTCATCTCATAATAAATTGCCCTTGAAGTGGGCCAACAATCTCTGCAAAATGAGGACGTAACCTATTAACAAGGACCTTTATAATGATCTTCTGAACCACGTTACAAACGCTAATTGGCTTGAAGTCCTTCATGGATACCAACATTTCAACTATCGAAATAAGAACCAGTAAAGTCTCCATCATCCTTAGATCAAGAGCAACACTAGAGAACGCCTACTTAATCATATCCCAAATATTAGGACCAATAATCTCCTAATATTCCTTGAAGAAAAAAGCTTGGAACCCATCAGGATCCGGAAGTTTAAAAGAATTCATGTGAAAAACAGTTATCCTTACTTCCTCCATGATAACTGCCGTTGTAAGATCATTGTAAGCTTTCTCAGGCAGAGAAGGAAGAGGCACATCACCAAGACAACCCAAATCAACATCATCTAAACGATAGAGTAAGCTTTTGTAGAAAGACTCTACTTCTTAATTCAGAACTTTTGGATCAGTCTCCCACATCCCATCCTTGAGAAAAAGGCCATGAATCTGATTATGCTTCCTTTGTACAAAAGTTTGAACGTGAAAGAATCTTGTATTTCTATCTCCGAACCTTACCTATTGTTCTTTGGACTTTTGGAACCATAGGAGCTCTTCTTGCACTAGAGTATTATTATAATCATCAATCAACTGCTACTCTTTCTTATGCAAATAAATTTTATCTACCACTTCCAAACGCTTCTGCAAATAATTAATCTGGTGCTCTACTTCACATTTCCTAACAAAAATGTTATCAAACACCTTCGAATTAAACTCTAAGGAATTCTTTTGCACTTCTGAAAGCTCGCAATGAATCTCTCTGTTATCAGATCACCATGACTAGTTCACAATATCCTTGTACTCGAGATGAGTAGCCCACGCAGTAATATAAAGGGTCGATTCCCTTTAGGATTAGGACAACTTTTACAGTGCACCAGGATAGGACAATGATAAAACTGAAGCCTATTTAAAATTTTTGCATAGGCTTATGGAAAGATAGATAACCAACCACTATTTATACAAATTCGTTCAGGCTTTTTTTTTCAGGTCAACATAATTTTTTACCCTCCTGTACCAAGAGAATTGTCTTCCAATAGTCTTCAGATCAAACAAACCATTATCCCTTAATGAAGCAACAAACATGTCTACTCTTTGATGAGAAAATTGGTGATCCTTATATTCATGAGAAAATATGACTTCGTTAAAATCACCAAGAACAATCTAAGGTCCTTGGAAAATCATGAATTGTGCAACAAGATAATCACAAAGAAGAACTCTTTTATTAAATTGGAGGCTACCATAAATACCACTACACCTCCAAGTCAAATTATCAAACTGAACCTCAATCGTAACACTCTGATAAAAGGTATGAATAAACTTACAACAAACACCCTGCATAGATGATAGAAACTAAATGTCCCCTTATGCCCCTCCACTATACCAACAGAGTGATACCCAGTCTTTTCCAGAACAATTTTAAATGTTGAAAAGGAGAGTGAGTTTCAACCACAATAAAAAAAATAAGTCTAAATTTTCTAACAAGTTTCTTACAATACACCTGGACTAACTTATCAGAAGCACCCCTAATATTTCAAACAATTATATTTAAACTATCCATAAGATCACCAACCTCAATTAGTGATTTGTCCTGCGGTGCTGGCACTCTCTGATCCTCAATATTTGTCACCCTTGGACTCTCCAACGTTGCACTTGCCTCCATGCTTCCATCTACTAAGGTGCCCTCTGTTGCGCTGCCATTTCTATCAACTTGGGAGTTCTGCAAGGAGGAAGGTTGCAGGCACTTCCGGAGGAAAATTTCACGACGTGCAGGAGTTCTGTGCGATGAAGATGCACACTTTCATGCTTTTCTTGTTGCCCCGTCCTAATTCCAATTGATTTGCATCCATTACGATGCAAATTGGGCCTTAAGATCCTTTCCAAACCAGACTTGTGCTACCTTTCATCTTGGGCATTCAAACCTGACTTTATGACCCATTGTGAATTTTTTCTTATGTAGAACTTGTTGCCAGCCCTCTCCATCATCCATGCATGTCTCATTAACGTGAACATCATGCACGTGAAGAGCCAATGATCTCGATCTCGTATCTTTTTCTTTAACAACTTCTGATTCCTCGCCCAAATCACGAGAATCCTTGCCCAAATTACGAGCTTCTGATTCAACCTCTTTTTGAATTTTTTTATCGTTGTGTGGCACCAGTGTTGGGGCTTCATAATTCTTTCCATCATCAAAAACATCACCTTTCCCTTCTGAGTATTCCTTCTCCATGTATAATGATTTATCATGCCCATATCATGCACAAGTAAAGCAAATCAACTGTAAACTCTCTTACTCCACTTCATAAGTGACACCTTCCACGATAATATATTTGATTACTGGAAATCCTAGATTAATCTGAACACAAGCTCACGCATATCTCCCTCTCTGCAAGCTTTGTGGCCAAGTCTACCTTCACTGAAATCCCTATTGTAGATGCAATTCGCAGCATTGTTTGTTTCTAGTAGCACAAAATCGGAAGTCCCGAGACCTGAATCCATACTAGCGTTGATTTGAATGATGTTTGCATGGCCTAAAGTTCACATCCCATGGCTTTACTGCGACATAGTCACCGTCGATCAACCAAGGGCCACAAAACATGACCTTTACTGCAGCAGCATTGAATTTAATCAAAAAATATCCAAACCCCACGTCTAACAAATCAAACCCTCCTTTAAAGGGCTATACTCTTCGAAACTTATGCATAAGAGCCATGTAACCATAATACTTATCCATCACCTTGATCATGATGGCTTCCTTGTGTGGTTCAGCCAAGCAGCTCTTTGTCTCTTACGTAAAACTGACACTCGGTGGACGAGAATCACCTTGTTTACTTATCACTATCGCAATATCATCCCCAAATAAAAACCCCACTAATGCAAAGACTTTAGACTTCTATGCACCAATGACCTTATCTCTAAAAGAGAATTTGGGTGACTTTTCTAAATCCTCTCGAGAAAAATTCTCCTTGACACTAGATCCACACCCTCCCATGCTCTCTCCCTTCTCTCTTCCAAGGCATGGTCATCTTTCTTATCATGTTTTTCTCTCAAACTCTTACTCTCGCGCTCTCCGTCTCTCTTTTTTTTAGTACTCAGACATATTTTATAGTTATTTTTGGTAATTAAGTTCAACTAAATTGATTTAAAAACACAATAAAAATCAATTAAAAAATTATATAAAAAATGATTAAATTTAATTACAAAAATAATTTATTCATTTTGTATTTCTCTCTAAAATTATAATTAATTATATGTCTGTTATATTTTTAAATATTTATATTTATTCTTTATTTTTAATATAATAATATTTAAGAAATAAAAAGAATCAACTAAAAATTATCTTATTTAGGAGAAATGAAAGGCATGTTCTCGACTAAATCCCTATTTTGGTCCCTGAGATTCATGCGATTACTCATTTTAGTCCTCGAGATTTAAAATTACCTATATTGGTCCTCCAGATTTAGATCCGGGCACCAATGTAGTTCCTCAGCCCTTTCCGGTGATGACTCAGCAAACGGAGTGCCATGGTGGCACCCTCTCTGCCACGCTAGATCCTGCAACGGCTAGCTGACGTGGCAAGGGTTGTATTCATACCCAATTTAGTCCCTAAAACCCTAATTTTCTCTTATTTATCTGAGTTAGGATCTTCTTCAACTTCCGTCTTCCTTTCTCTTCCTTCCTCTTGTCTTCTTATTCTTCTTTATCTTCTTCTTCTTGTTGTTGATCTTCTTCTTGTTAAATCTTTGTCATTTATCGGTATTAGTTGCAGCACCATGGTGGGTGGTGGAAGCACTGCAGCTGGAAACTCGATTTGCTCTCCTTCAAGCAGTAACTGGGCCAGGTCACAAAGTCGGAACAGAAGTGCGAGGGTGCCGGAATGGTGTGGATATGGTTATCGTCCAATTCTGCAATGGTTTGGAATAGAATCAAATTCAAACAAGCTATTTTTTGGATATTCCAATTATAATGTAAGTTAAATATATGATATTTTGTTCATTTGTTCTTGCCTACTTTATTTCATCGTGTTTTATTGGTTCATTTCAAACAAGGAAAAAGACTTGGTGTAGTATGTTTGTTTGGGCTGATATTGGATAAGAGAAAAGTGCTGGAATAGCAAATTCTGATAGAGTCAATGGTAGAATGAAGATGAACCTAGCATGGAGGGATGGGAGGTTGGAAAATGATGTAAGAAGTCAGAAATTCATGACCAATTTGTTAATAGTAGCTGTGTTTATGATGGTAGTATTTTTGTTAGTGATGTGTTACAAATTTTGAAGAAAAAATTATGGAAAGATTCGTGTGTAATGTAATGAAATGGAATATGTGTTGTGTAAAAATATTTGAATGGAATGAATAAAGAGTAATTTGTGGTATTCCTGTGACTTACACATGATTCAACAAAACTGAGTTATATTTAAATAGGATTACAATAAGCAAGTTAAATAGTAAACTGGATTTATATTAAATTAGTTATCATAGTTGAACAAAAAAGATGCATAACCAAGCATCATGAGTATTAACATCAAAAGATCCACTGTGATATCAAAATAACCAGGACTGATCTTAGTAGTCATTGTCTAAATTTTAACAAAACATTAAAGGCCTAATGCCACATACTAATTTTCATAACCTCCCTAAACACATCTAGCTAATTTCTTCAAGTCTTTTTCCTTGGTGTTTTGAAACCGGGAGTAGGCACAAACTTCATTAAACTTGCCATCCTTGATGTTGTTCCTGAGCTAGCACCCTGCAATGGATTGACTGTGACAGAACTCGGTGGTGGAGAACTTCTTCTTCTTGCCGGCAACTTTGTAGGCCTTATATTTCCAGTAATCTATATCATGTAAAAATATTCAGGTTCCAAAGTTAAAATACAGTAATAGGTTAT
This sequence comes from Arachis duranensis, assembly GCF_000817695.3. NCBI lineage: Eukaryota > Viridiplantae > Streptophyta > Magnoliopsida > Fabales > Fabaceae > Arachis > Arachis duranensis. Next base: position 6,735,743 of record NC_029773.3, on the reverse strand, counting down.
AATATAACAATGGCATTTACATCTTTACCTGCTGAGAATCCTCTTGTTCAAAACAGGTAGGTTGAGACAACTCAAGTTCGACGGGTTGGACATCACTGGCTGCTGAAGCAATAGGTGCTAAATTAATAGGTTGTACATTTCCTCCTTCACCTTGTTGGTTCGTTCCATCAGAGGTAGCAACGCATGTTTGGTTGACTATTGGATCTCCTCCCCCTTCGCCAACTTTGTTTTTTGCAGCAACCTCAGCCGTAGCAGCAGCAGCAGCTGCAGCAGCTGCTGCATCAGCCAATCTCTTCTTTTTGCAACCTTTCTTGGTGTGACCTTTATCACCACAATAACTGCAAATAAATTTTTCAAGCTGCCTTTTCAAATGAGTGTTATTGTTGTTCTTAGTATCTACCCTCGATCTCTTGCCTCCTCCATGTTTTTCATCCGAATCCATTCTTCTTTTCATCTGTAATTTTCCTGGTGGCCGCTTAACCTTTGGTGCACGTGGCTTATTAAATTTTGAAACCTCCCACAGCGGTTGTCCAGGTATTGGATTTATGTGATAGTTATATATTGCCTTGTAGGATTCCATAGTCACTAATGAATGACAAAAATCATCTGGGGACTTATTCACCCTAGACAAGGCAGCACATGCATGTACACAAGGAATTCCTACAAGAATGCAGCAAGTATGAAAATATTTAGACATTAATACTAAAAGAAAATGAAGTAGATTAACATTATAAATATTACCTGTTAGCATCCAGAATTGGCATGTGCATAATTTTTTTTCCAAATCAACAACATGGTTTGTGGGATATCCATGAACCTCAAAATTTTCATATCCATCATCTCCTGTCCATATGGGGTGCCAATTCTTGGATTCCTTCCTCACTTTCTCCAATCTACTCTTGATTACTGGTGGTAGTTTTCCAACATGATTGCTTAATTTTACCTTGTTTCTTGCAATGGTTCTCATGACAAACATTCGGACCTCCTCCAAAAGAGTAATGATGGGTTTTGCTCTTGCTTCTTTAATCTTGGAGTTGAACACCTCACATGCATTGTTGCATATGCTGTCCAACTTTGGCTTATGACTAAATTGGCCCTTAGTCTATGAATCTCTTGGCCACTTGTCTAGATATGCCCAAGCAACCTCGCTGATACGTTTGATCTTGTTCATGGTGTCCCTAAACTCTTGGAATGTGGTGGCTCGAGCACATTCCCATAGTAAACCCCTTAATTCCAGGTCTTTCCAATTCTTGTTGAAGTTTCTTTACAAATGCCAGACACAAAATCAGTGATGCACTCTAGGCATCACCTCCTGCATAGCAAGAATCAGACCCTGCAACAAAAATCAATGTCGTAATATCATATGCATAAAAGTCACCAGAACAGTCCCTAATTATTATTATTGATCCCTATAACAGTCTTTCACTTTCAGTATGACTCCCCATAAAGGTCCCTTACATTCAACAATTATATACATAATAGTCCCTAAATTTTCATTATCGTGCATCATGTCAGTCCAAGTCTAATCAGACAACAACAATACATAATATCAAGTGTATTAAGAATCATATGTATATCAAGAATCAAATGTATGAAGCACAAACAGTATAGCCTAAACGTATTCAGAATCATATACATTACAGTAAAAATTATAGCTCAAATATTAAAAATCTTATGTAACTGTTACCTTTTGCATGTCGGATATGAAGCACCATCCATTGTCTTTGTAATCTCCTAAGTCTTGGTGAAGTAACTCAAGGAACCACTTCCAATTTTCTTTATTTTCTACATCAACAACTGCCCAGGCTATGACATATATATGATGATTGGCATCCTGCCCAACCACGGATAGAATTTGGCCACCAAATTGAGTCTTGAGAAAGGCACCATCTAACCCAATCAACGGCCTACATCCAGCTTTGAACCCATCCTTACAACCACTTAAACATACATACATTTCATCAAATATCACTGTCCCATCTGGTTGAGGAATGGTTGCAATCTGGATAGTTGATCCAGGATTGGCTTTTAGCAAGGTATAGAGGACTCGGTAGTGCTGTTAGGTTTATTAGAAACATTGGTAGGCTTGGATGGTTGTGGTTTAGGTATGGGGACAATGTTGGCAGTAGTAGGAGTGGGTGTTGAAGCTGCACTTAGTCCAAGATTGGAGTTAGAATCTTGTTCATTTGGCTTAGAATTTGGAAGGCGAGCATCAACTAAAGTGGGTTTAAAATTAGTTGGAGTCTCACTTGGTCCCTGCCCAACATCTTCTTCATCATCCAAGTAGACAACACTAGTATCACCTTCTAATACCTCAGGAAGTGAGACACCATGCTCATAATACACTTCAACCAAACCTTTGTTTTTCTGAGCATGGTAACACATATCTATGAGTTCATTATCGCTGTCTAGATTCCTTAAACCTACTTCTAGTTTTCTCTCAGGCACAAGCCACCAACACTTTTGTATTTCACCATAACCAAGTTTTTTGTAGTAGTTTCTCACATAAAATACGTCCAGAGTGTCCACATCAAGATCGCCTAAACAAGCCCTGTTATCCGGAGAATAAACTAATCTGTTGTCTTCAGTTTTTTGAAAATTACCCCCGTGATGTATCATAATATCAATCAATTCAGTCATCTATATAATAAAAAAAAGAGATAATATAACCTTAGCTTATACATTATACATTATACACTATTCTTTGCATACTTCAGAGATGAAAACCAAAATTTAAAAATAAGTTGAAAATTGCACAATCTTAAAAAAAGAAAAAAATAAAAACAAACAGGAATTTATATTTTCTTATAAAGCACATAGGTTCTCCATAAAGGTTTTATCAAATTTAAGTACTCATTTATGTATTCCCTTGCTGGAATTTGAATATAATGTAATTAAGGTTTACATGAAATTGTAGATAAAATATTGCCTTGACTTCTTTTTTAAGTACTCATTTGATACTCTTATTTTAGAAATTTGATATGCTTTAGAAATATAGGTAACACAATTAAAACTTTTAAAAGGTTCTAACATAAACTTTTTATTTTTTAAAAAGTTTAAAAGGTTCAGCATACATCTAGTTATTTTTTTCTAGTAGAATTGACTCAACTATAAGAAGATATATGTAGTTTCAATTGGACAATATAACAGCATGTTTAGTCATGGATAAAATTGTGGTAAAAATTTTTGTAGATAAGTACAACAAATTTGATGGTCAAAATTGTTGTACAGATTTTGGTTTTTTTATCAAAATTTACTGCATTAAAGCATTACTGCAGTAGTAGTAACTGATCACAACAATGAACAATGATTTTCTTCTAACATTTTAACTGCAATTTTTTCTTCAAATTGCATGTTGATAAATCCCCATCAACTTTAATTTTCAGTGTAAAATTCAAAATTGTTCAAAGATGAAAACCAAAATCCAAAAAAACCAGTTTAAAATTACATAGCCCTAACCCTATCAACATCATTCCCTGTTCCATTCATAAAAAAACAGAGCACCCCAACAACCCAACCCAACGTATAAGCAATCAAAGAAACCCTAGAAAAAATAGTTGCAACAAAGCATAAAGGTTCTCCATTGACAAGAACACCAGCACCATAGAGTACAATCATACATGCATTCTAAAAAAAATTAAAAAAAATTAAAACCACTAAATCCCAACATTAACGCTTACCTTGGCTAAGAACGAGAGGAGAGCAACCTCCTTCCTTTGAAACACGATTCCGCTCTAACCTAGCCGTGGGTTAGTTCAACTTGGGTGATGAATGATTTCAGAAACTTTTCACTGGCACCATTGATTAGAGATGAAGAAGAATGATAGAGATAGAGAAGAAGATGAATATTTTGTATGGGTCAAACTCGTTTCTTCTCCTTCATATACAAGCCACAGCGTTTTTTTACTTATTTGGGCGCTAAAGAGGAAAACGACGTCGTTTAGAGAGAGTCCAACGTGGCAGAGAGAGTGCCACCATGGCACTCCGTTTGCTGAGTCATCACCGGAAAGGACTGAGGGACTACATTGGTGCCCGGATCTAAATCTGGAGAACCAGTATAGGTAATTTTAAATCTCGAAGACTAAAATGAGTAATCGCGTGAATCTCAGAGACTAAAATGGGGATTTAGTCGCATGTTCTCCGCACCAAAGTAACAAAAATGCGGTCAATATTTTTGTAACTTCTCAATTGTAATCCATATTTAATGAAAAATATTATTTATATATCAAAATTAATCATTAAAATTAATTATTAATGTATTTGTGTATAAATATATATGTAGTTTAATTTATTTTTATAATATATTTATATTTTAATATGTATTTTATATTAGTAGCTGATTTTAATGGCTAATTTTAGTGTATATATATATACATAATCCTTAAAGAGAAATGTAGACTAGTCCAGCTGACCAGCACAAGCACACCCTCCAATTCCAACTCTATTATTATACGTAAAGAAATCAAAGTTAGTCTTTGGTCTAAATAAATACATAAATAAATAAAAGATCATTTGAGACTAAATGATGGCTGTTGTTAAAGTGAATGCTATTCTTTGGTCTAAACTCTAAATAAATACATAAATAAATAAAAGATCATTTGAGCCTAAATGATGGCTATTGATAAAGTGAATGCTATTGTACGTTGGATCAAGATAAAGCAAGTGACAACGAATTAGTAGGTGAGTGAATGTGATGAGAGCAATTAAAAAAAAAAATTAGGTTTTTCAAATTGAATAACATTAGATAATTAATTTTTAGTCCAATATTTAAATTTTTAAAATTATTTTATTTATCTTAAATTTAAACTTAAAATCATAAATTTTTTACTTATATTTTAAATTATAAAGTTAAACTCTAAAAATGTTGGCTAATAAATTTAATTCCTATATTTTTTTTTAAATTTGATATTATCTGTATAAATGTAATTTATATACATATATAAAAGTAAAAGTAAGTTATAATTTTTTTCTTAAATTTAAAGCTCTGTAATTTTTTCACTTAGTCATACTATTTTTATTATTATAAAACTCATTTATAATATTTATTTTTGTTATTTTTTATCCTTAAACTTTAGTTGTGTCTATTTTATTAAATTTTGAAATAAAAAAATTGAAATTTTATGTTGATGGTTTATCAGTGGCTAAAAAAATGGGAGTTGAATCTTTTGTCTTAGTAACTTTTGCTGTCCTTCAGAACACTTGAGGAGATATTTCTTGTTTTTGTCTCGTACCTAGCCAAGAGACTTTTTCGTTTTGTCTCGTGACCAGTCAGGAGATATTTTTCAGTTTTGTCTTTTATGCAGCAGAATCAGAAATGGAGTAGAAGAGAGAGAAAATTACACCAGATATATCCTGGTTCAGCTGCTAAGTGCAATGCAGCCTACATCTAGTCTCAATCACAACAATGACGGAATTTCACTATAATCATCTTTGATTACATACACTAATTCTCCCTAGGAACTACCCTTCCTATCTGGGACAAGTTCAGAATCTATTCCCAAAACTAAACTTGACTTGGTAACCCACCAAGCTTTCAACTGCAAAGTGCTGACCCAACTTGCAAGGAGATTCCCACAAAATCATGAAACACAACACAGATGTACAAAGGATCTCTAGGACATCTATGACTTTTCTTTTAATTTTGCACACTCTGCCTTTTTCTGCTCTATGGCTTTTTCATACAAACCTCACTGTTTGCCTTTTTTTCCATGAGACTCAAGACAGACAAAATTAAACAGAAAATTACAAAATCAAGAACATTGAAGGAGAAGAACTTCTGTTAGCTTAGGTAGCTATGTGAACACTGTGCCTTGCACTTTCACTCCTTGCTTCAAGCCCTGGCTGTTCTCCCCCTCTATTAAAGGGGGAAGCCTCCACGGTTGAAACTAATGAACCAAGCTAAACTTCTTTTTCTTCATGCAAAACCGGTTCGGCCAGAGAGAGAGGAAAGATAACCGAATGCTATAACTAACATGCAATTACCTCTGTGTATTCCCTTTACACCAAACTTCATCAATCCGGACCTTCCATCTTGTCTTACACTCCAAGACGGATTCCTAGCCCTTGATGAGTCTTGATGCATGACAGCTCTTCCTGCTCCACTTTTGCTTCCTCTTTCACGTAGCCTCTCTAGCTACCTTCTGTGATGAGTGAACACAAAGCAGAGACGATCCATGCTTCTGAGATCTTCTTCCTCTGACCGAAATCTTCTTCTTCTATTTTTGGTATGGAGAGCATGAGCTTACTTCACCAAATCTTACCTTATTTTGGTAAAGATCTCAGCAAAAATATACTTTTTGTTTTTTTTTTCCTGCCATCATTGCAATGGTCTTGTAACTTACTTCTTCTTCTTTCAGATAGCTTGCTATAGCTTCCATAGTTTGTTGAGAAGTGACCGAAAGTTTGAGAGAGAAGAGAGAGTAGAAAGAAAAATTAAAATTGCTTTCAATGAAACTAAGAGAGAGGATGAGAGTAAATTAAGTTTTCATTTTCTTTGTTTGCTGAGTAACATGTAGTATCATTAAAGCCATCAAATCACTTTTTTCTTTTCCTTTCATGTTTCCAATGCAAGTTAATTCAAGTTAATTGAATTTTGAAATCCATCACAAATTAAAAGTGGGATCCATTAGAAGTAATCCTTGCTTTCTCTCTTTTTTTCATTTCGGACCAGCAAGCTAGTTTCTAGCAAGCAATTAATTTTGGGCTAGTTCAACATAATTCTGACACAATTAACCATAAATTACTTCAGCCATAACACATAAACATCTTGAACAAGGCTAAATTTTTACATCTATATTGGGCTTGTAATTTTTTTTTTGGCCTAAATAATATAACCATAATTTCAGCCACCATAATCACAATCATTCAATATCAAGGCTGAGTATTTTGGTTCATGTTGGACTAGCCAATTTTTCGGTAAAATAGAAATCTGCACCAACAAAATTATTAAATTAGCAATTATAAATATGAAGATCTAATTAATAATTTTGTAATTAATTATATTAATAATGTTTAATCATCATCAATTTAAATTAGAGTTTTCCAAACTCATCATATATAAAATAAAAAAATAAATTAAATGTGTAAATATAAAATTGTAACGAAATTTAAATCATCAAATTATCTAACCTAGTAAAAATTTTATAAATTCGATTGACTTATTTAAAATCGTAATATCAAAAAATTTTAAGAGTTATATCAAAACTATTTGGATCTTATAACAATATTTGATTAGCTGACTTGATGACCAACTTCAATTCTACCTTCTAATTCAACTGCAGTATATAGAACTATATGTTATGTTTTTATACATTTACTAGGAACTTTCATTCTATTTTTTAATGAGGGACGACAAATTTGGATCTTAAAATAATCTTTACACTACTAAAAAAATTATTTTTATTAATTATTTATTTTATTTTTAGCGACAATAAAAATCACCGCAATATATTTACTAATAATTATATATCAGTCATCTTATACTTTATCGTTAAAAAATTTTAACGACAATTATACATACAATTACCGACAAAAAAAATTTAATGGCCGCAAAAAATATATAATTATCATTATAACATATAATACTAATGACAAATATATAATTACTGTAAAAATATAAGCTAAATAAATATATAATAACCATTATATTATTGTCACTAAAAATAATTTTTGTTGTAGTATATATACATCATCATTATAAATATGCATGTCATACATTTATTTATAGCTACTTAACGTAAATATGATATATTACTAGTTATATCCCCACTCCCAAAATAATTTTGACCTTACTCCCAAATCTGAAATCCCTATTCCCTAACCTTATTCCTTCTCTCCCTATTCAATTTTTGTTTCTGCTCTCCAGTTCAGCATCATTGTCGTCGGCTTGCTGCCCACCTCCCGAACCGCCCCGCGTCAATATCGCGGTGTCACCAACATAGCTGGCTTGTTGTCTCCTAACCTGCTCTACTCGCCTGTTCCTTGTTTCTGCATTTTACTTTGTCTCTCGTCAGTTGTCACTATGTCATCGTCTCTAAGTTGACTCTGATACTGTCACCACTCCATCATCGTCTCTCGCAGTCTCGTAGTCTCGCCATTCGCCCACGGCCTACTCCATCATCCACAACAAGAAAAATACTGAATACCATTGGATTTAGTGTCGGACATTATCAGCGGATTTACCGGCGGATTTGACAATAAATTTGTCGAATAAAAAGATTACCGTCGGATTCGATTTTTCAACGATAAATTTGCCAGTAATAATTGGAAAGAAAAAAAATGGTGCAATCATTACCGTCATATTTATCGATGGATTTGGTAATCCAATTAGTGCAACGCTGCGTTTGGTCATTCGCAAAGCATTACCGTAAGATTTATCAGCCAGTAAAACCGACGGTAATCTTGCCCTAAATTCGAACCGCGAACCCTCTTCCCCCCACTTTCAATCTACTCCTCCCCCCTCTCTCTCTCTCTCTCTCCCACAAAGCACCTCCAACAACATTCAAAAACTGCATGGACTCCTTGCGTCAAGTTGGTTGCTCTATCACCACCGATTTCGTGGCTCCCACCACTGTTGCTGCCGCCACTGCTACACCGCTATCGCCGCTGCTCCTTGTGTCCCGGAGATGCCTCTTTCCTCCCTCCAGGTATGTTGTCATCGCCCTTCTTTCTATTAATTTTTAATTTATTTTAAAAAAATCCTAATAATGCAGTCCTGCTGCTTGGTCACCGTCGCCACCATTTTGTTGTCTCTGCTGCCACCACTTTGTCGTCTCTGCTGCCACCACTTTGTCGGAGATGTCTCCTTCCTCCCTCCATGTTATGTTGTTCTCCTCCTTCTTCCTATTATATTTTTTTCATATTTAGTTTATGTATTAGTTTAGATTTAGAATTTTTTAATTATATTTTGATTTAGGTTTTTTTTATTCTGTTTATTTTGATGATTCTGTATATGAAATTTTGTTTATAATTCTAATGTTGAATTTTGTTTTGATGATTTTGTGTTTATTATTATGATTTTATGTTTATTATTCTCATATCATGAAGAATAAAAGTGATTGTTTCTGTATTGTTAAGGGTTTCTTACTTGAGTTTGCATTAAAAATGTTGCTGATGTATTGAAAATTTTAGGAATGAAAAATGGCTTACGTTTGAATTTTCAAGAATTATTTTGATTATAAATAACTTTTTTATATGTCAAGTGACACGTCAACCAATCATCTTGTGACACATGGCATTAACCTACTATGTCATCACGCCACGTGGCACTTAATGTGACACGTCATCATCTAACTAATGTAAGGATCAATTTGACTTACGTTTCATCTTTCAAAAACAGATATGACTAAAAAAATCTTTTGAGAACTAATTTGAAAAATGGGTAATTTTTTAGGGACAAATTTAACTATTAAAAAAGTATTGAAAACCAAGTTAGAGTCTGCCAAGATTTGACAATAACAATTAATTATTAATTTTAAATTAAAAAAACAAAATTTAAATAATTAGCATTAAACAGAATTTGAAATATAAGGAATAGGAAAATAGTAACCTCATCATAAAGGTCTCTATCCCTTCTCATCGCTGCTTTGGAAGTGTCTTGGCTTCTATCGCGGAGACCTCCGTATTGCCGTCTCTGCAGTGTGCCATGCACGTTGCCACTCACCTATCGCATCGCCGGCTGATTTGCGTCACTCGCACCTACGCCGCTCGCGGCTCGCATACCCAAAGCCAAGCCCGCGTTTGCGCCATCGCGGCATCTACCTCGACGATCCTTTGTATAGCGCCAGTGCCCTCCGCAACCAATCCCCATTGCCGCAACGCGCTCTCTGTATGTGCTGTTTCCTCCTCTGCAGGATCACCATTGCTGCCGACCACCGCAGCTCACTCCCTCTCTCTCGTATCCACCTTCTCAATCCTTTCTACTTCCTTTCCGGTGAGCCAATTCATCGCTTCTTACTTTTTCTTTTTTGATTTCCTTCTCTTTCCTCTAATTTAATTAAAAAGTCAATCTTTTTTTAAATAATTAAAATAAATATTAGAATTACTGATATACATTATTTCCATAGTATTTACTATTTTTCATATTTAATCTTATCTCGTTTACAGTGTAAATGAGATAAGTATAACTGTATCTCATTTATTGATATGAATTCATAGTTTAGACTTTAGTTGCATTAGTTCTCTTTATTTTTTATTTGCATTTTATGATTTGACTTTATGTTCTGTGAAAAACTAGAAGCTTTTATTAATTTTTCGGGTGTTTCTTTCAAAATAAATGGATGTTATGATGTATGAATGTAAATTATATATGCCATTTGAAACTTGGTTGTTGCCTAAGGAGTTCAACTCTCCATTTCGGTATGAAGATAAGTGGTTCAGGTTGATGATTATGTTTCATAGTTCTGGAATATAGTTGGTGCTCGATTACATAAGTTACTAACATTTAAATTTAATTTCCTTATCTGTATTAGCAGATTATATGTTGAGAGGGGCAATTGAATCAAATAGATCAATGCATCCTAATTCATATGAAGACCCTGCACTGCCCTCTGATGCTGAGCGCCTGACTAAAATAATAACTAATTGATTTGTTTTAAAATGTTTCTTAAATCCTTTAGTCATATTTTTTTTCGCTTTTTGTATAGGTGATTGTGAAGTTGTTAATATTTTTTCGAAATTAGATGTCTAAAGTATGATAACTACAATATATAGTAGTGTTGTTTACAAATCTTTTATTTAGGTATGTTGTTTGCTCATGTATTATCAACTTCGAAATATGACATAATATAGTGGTGTTGCTTACAAGTCTTTTATTCAGACATGCTGTTTGTTCGTGTGTTATCAACCTCGGAATATGACATAATATTCTTCTCAAATTTAAAGTTTATTGTTTAGTTTCAAGAACTGTGAACTTTGGGTTGTAGTTAATTATGTTCATATCATATGACAAATAATTATTTTTTTTATTTTTGTAGTCTTGATCAAAAGTTGGTCCTCTTTACTAAAGGTACGAGGTTGTATTCAAAGATTAGATTAGGGTGCGTCAAAGCAAATCTAAATCTTATCTAATTTTAAATAGTTATGAAATTAATGACACATTCAATCAAATTTCAAACAAAAACACATCCATCACAAATACAGCCAAAATAGTTTGAAATACAAGACACAATTATTAAGAACACATCTAAACATTAAAGACACATTCAAACATTAATCGATTAAAATAAAACAAGTGTTTAACAAATGTAAAAAGACATATCAATGTCTTAATAGAGGAGACACATTCACACTTAAAAAAATTCATAAGAGTCTCAATAGAGACACGCACTAATAAGTCCAACAAAAAAAATTCGGGTCATAATTAACCAAAGAAAGTTCACAAGTCTTGAAAAGTAATTTTGAAGTTCTAAATAGAGAATGTATCCATTAAAAAGATATTTAAATAAGTTTTAAATAGAAGACACATCAATTAAAAATATTTTCAACAAAAAACATATTTATTAAAGACACATCTAAACAATATTTAAATAGAAGATACATCTATTAAAAATACATCCAAAAATTAACCGACTAAAACAAAACAAATGTTCAACAAAAAAGCACATCTCAACAAGCATTCCTTAACATATAAAAAAAATTAGATATGTACAGTGGGTATGATTCCATAAGTTCTAAGGATAAAGTTCCACATGTTTAATTAAGGACTTGTAACATTTTGAATCTTTGAATTAATTATTATAAAAAGATTTACAATATTATTCTGTAACTTTATCTGTTACTAAATTCAAAGTACGTCAAACAAAGCAAACACTATTGAGGTTAATTAAAAACAAAAATATAAATTTGTCATATTTTTTTTAAAAAAATTTTAAATTAATCAAACAAAGCATCTTAAGAAACTATAATAAAATAATTTAATTAAAAATAATGGCTCTACTAAATTAGTACCATTTCTGCCTAAATGAATTCAAATGACACAAAGGAATGTTATGACATTCTACTTCTCGTTCCGAGAAAATATAGGGTGTGTTTGGATTTGTGTTAGAGAAGAGAGAAGCCCGTTTGAGTTCCTTAAACGCTTTATCTTGATTTACCAAAAACTAAAAATTCTTTCCGTTGATCTTTATATTCTATGTACCAATTATATCTTTCATATTCATATGTTTATTTTTTTATAATATTTTTTTCTAATATTCTCTTATGTAAATTATTATTTTTTATAAAAATTCTGATTTTTTTATATAATTTTTTTATTGTTATTATTAATTTTTTGTATGGAATATTTTTTTATTTTGTATTATAATTCTATTAATCCTATTAGAGTACTAAAGAATACTAAAAGTACTAAAAAAATATTAAAATTTATTTAAATATTTAAAATAAAATTATAAGATAACATAAAATAATTATTTAAATTCATGCCCTTTTCTATAATTTTTCATCTAAAGTAATTTTGAATAATATAATCCAAACAATATTTAGTTTATTATAATCCATTTTAAATAAAACTTACCAAACATAAACCACGTTAATACTAACTCACTTTTGATCAAAATCAATTTTACAAAATTAATTTTATACAAACATCCGTTTGCAAACTGTAATCCAAACACACATGTACAAGTTGGCTTTCAACAAATTTTTTGAGCATCTCATCATTTGTAAGATCAGGTGAGACAAGAGTCCTATCAAAAAATTCTCTATATTACACAATTTTTTGTTTTTTCTTCATCTATACATCTCCCAAAAAATTGCTTTTTCTTAGAAATTTATGTCAAGCACCATGTGATCAACCATTTACAAGTTCTTACTTTGCCCCTAAATTAACAACAGAAGAAATTTATCATAGTTATAAATAAAGACCAGCCATTCATGACTAATTCAACATCTCATCATAAACATATAAAACGTATAAGCATACTCTGCAAGTGGATGAATTAGGTAGATATTAGTAATAAAGCTTTCCAAAACAAATAACTTAAATCTTAACTCAAATTGACACATCCCAATAGTCTAAACTAAGATGGTAGATACTTGTCATGATTCATGGTGGTCAATATTTTCCCTTAAATGGTGATGTCAATTATCGATTTTCTTGAATCAATGACCCCAATATACACTACACTGAAAACTTATTATCTGAATTCTAAATGCAAATGCTACTACACAATTTTAAGTTCTAACACTTGGATAATGACAGATTTTAGCTTGTAACTAGCTTTTGTGTTTACCAATTAAGAGTATGGACTATAAAAACAAAAAAGTGTACATATATGATGATCAATTTGAATAAGAGCAATGCTAAGGAACCAAAAGAGTATTAGCCAAAAATCAGTCAAATACTTTTGGGTGAATTCAAAATCTATACGGGTTAATATATATAGATGTTTCTTCTGCTAAGTATCAGAATATTTCTTTTTTATACTAAATGGATGTTCTTTTATATATTTTTCGAAATTTTTTGTATTGCAAATGTGAATGTCTCTATTTTTTTAAGAATTTCATAATTTTTTTTAAATTTTATAGATATTTAATTATTTTTGCTAAAATATAATTGGATGTTTCTTTTGTTAAGTATTAAGATGTTTTTTTCATATTAAATGAATGTTTTTTTATAATTCTGTAATTGTGTAGTTTGCAGTCTCTTTAATCATCAAAACGGCACTTAATATCGCAAAACGCAGAGAACAACATCTGCAACAAAAAAAAAACATGAAATAAAAATAAAAAATAAAATTTTATTATTTTCACTTTTTTTATAAAATTTAAAAATAAAAAACACTAAAAATAAAATAAAAATAAAAAAACAAAAGCGCATCCTTAGATTACTATCAATTGAACTCTACAAATCAAAGTCAACATTTTTCCTATACACTTGTTACTCGGATTGAACACACAACACCTAATCAAGTGTTTAAAGATTAATGAAACTCAATTGTTTCATCTTTCTTTAATCTTCATTGATTCAATTAAAGCATGGCGGCAACTGTGTCGGAGAGTGGTGGCTCCTCCTCGAAATCGACATTGATATTCATGGGGACAGGCTGCTCCAGCGCCATCCCCCTATCCGAGGTGCCTCATCTCTCCTTCTCATCCTCCCAGTCACGTTTGCTTCCAATCACTCTCTCTCCCTCCCAACCGAAACGTGGAGCGCATCATCGCGGTGGAGCTTGCAGAGGCGCGTGATAAGGGAATTGAACGTATTCTTGCGAGTGACGTCGCGGTTGAGGGTGGATAGGGTTTGAAGGAGGTGGTTGAGGAGGGAAGAGGAGAAGGATTCGTCGATGACAAAATCGAAGGTGGACTTCGTGTTGAAGCAGTTGTATTGGATGCGCTTGTTGAGGACGTCGTGGAGAGTATGGAAGTCGCCGGCACTTCTAGCAGCATTGGTGAGAAAAAGATCTGTGTGTGTGATTATTGGAGGTTGATAAGTTAATGTGAGAGAGAAAATGAAGGCTTTTATAGATTTTAATTAGGTTTACCTAATTAATTTTAATTTTTTTAAATTTTAAATTTAAAAAATTTAAAATTAATTATTAATATAAATTAATGTGGTTTTGTTTAGTTTTTTGCTGATAACCTCTTAGTTCCATATACTTTTCCTTTGAATAATACCCAAAAATTTTCCAAAGAACTTACCCGAGGCAATGTAACCATATGATCCAGCAACCTTGGACATGTCATCGGCACCGGCACCAGCACCTCCTCGCCAGCCTCACGCTACAAGATCTTAGCAAGCTCAAAATCCGCATCATGAGGCCTAAACTCATGATCAAGCAATATGTTATTGCTCTTCATATCCCTGTGAACTATAGGAGGCACACAATTGATCTAAAAATCATCTTGACGGAAAAGTTAAAAAATTAGTTATAGTTATTTTTATTGTTCGTTATACATCAATCTTTTATAGACATCTACATCTAGGTTTGTGTGTCATTAAGACCCATATATCATTACACGCACAAATTAACTTGTTTATCCTTCACCTAAAGAAGGAAATTAAAAAATATATATATAAAAACATGTTTACTGTGTAACTTATTAAGTTGGTGTCGTGAATATAACTACTTTCTATCTGCAGATCCACTTCTTTTCAAGGTAGATTATTGAAGCATAATCTTGATTCAGAAGTTGTGGGTGCTCATAATAAACCAATTTCATGCTAACAATTAAATTCAATTCATATATCAATCCCCCTAAAATTACATAAAATTAGCATTCACAAAATCAAAAGAATAATCTTGTATGAAAGTGAAACCCTGTGACATGCACCCAAGATAAACCAGGAACAATCTCTGTTTATCACAATCATGAATTACCGCTAACCTATGAACGTGACGACGGCGGCGGAGGAGGGACACGCTACGGGACGCGTCTCGGAGGCAAGGCTGGGAGCGTCGCTGGCAATGGCTGTGCAGGGCGAACAGCAGCGGCGCTTGCTAGTGCTTCGACGATGCAGGGAGACTTCCACTGCAGATGGATGCGTCTTCAAACGGGGGCCGACGGCGACATGCAGGGGGCGGCGGCGCTGGGGCGACTGCGAGGAGCAACTCACGAGGGCCGCTGGCTGGCGTTCCGGCGGCGTTGACTACTACCGTTGACGACAGCGGCCGTCGACGACTCCGCTGAAGAGGGTTTGCGCGACGGTGAAGCTTGAATTTGGGAGTTGGGGGATAACACGGTAAAATAATTGGTAAATTAGGTTTACCATAGAGTGAAAATTCAGGGTGAAGTTGATAACTAAAAATTATTAAATGATTTGATTTTTTTTTGTGACTATTAGATGATTTGATTGATTTAACTAAAATTTTATCTAATAATTTTTAATTATTAACTTCACATAAAATTGACTCATCTAAATTTTTCATTGTTAGTAACGTAGCAAGATTGTTGACCATTCACCCGATAAGAAGTCTAGAAATTTTTACAAATATATAACGCAATTAACAATAACATAGGCATAATTATGTATGCTGCAATCTATTACTCTACCTACTTATAAATCGCACCAATATTTAGATAAATACAACTAATTAAGGATAATTTATTAAAGTAACTTGCACTGTGGCTTACACAAGATTTATTCATACATAGATAGATCATTAACGTGAAGAATAGTCAAGTAACTAACAAAGGGAATCCACGAAGAACACGATAGAAGTTGAAAATGGCGAATATAAAGACAGCAATGCCAACAAAGGTAGAGCTACATCTCCAAAGATCACGAAAGTAAACCCTCCTGAGTGTCCCCATTGTCCACTTCCAATTGCTGTTATAATGTTCATTCAATTCACCCATTAACTTATGGTAACATGTCTTATTCGTCACAACATGCATGCAAAGACTATTAACCAAAGTTGCTACTTCATTATCACTTCCAAGTTCATGCACAATAGCCTCCTTCTCAACCAGCAACTCTGCATCATCTTTGGTGTGAATCAGAGAATCAACCAAGGAAACATAGTTGCATATGTAAGGCTCCTCAGGGTAGTGGCACTGCTCGAACGCAATCAGGTTCCGAAGAACACATTCGGTTCTGTGGTCTATTCTCAACTCCGGGAACTGAATTCGAGCCTTGAAGAACTTAGACCATGGAAATGGACAGCAGCCAAAGCAGAGTAGGTAGCCGTAGAAGGGCCTCGTCTCGAACCTGATGTCCAGAAGGCGTCTGTGTCGAACCTTCTCGAAGCTTACCCCGGCCTGGTTCAACTTGCTTGCTGTTCTTATGAAACAGCAATCTTGATGAAGATCCTTCTTCTTCTTATTATTATTAGGGTTTTGGTTATTATCATCTTTCATATAACCCAGATCCTTCGGGTTGTGAACGTAAGCGCGCCGGATCAGATCAGTGAAATGCAGAATCTGGTGGTGGTCGAGGTCTTTGGATTTCTCTGTTAGTTCGGAACAAGGGTCCCACGATCGAAAGTACTTTTTCGCGAGATCAAGAAAGGTTGCGTGTTTCTTGAAATCCACAGCAGCCGTTTTATAGAGCCTCTCAAGAACATACATTGGGATTTGATTCTCGAGAAGTAACAGATCCTTCTGAATGCTTTTGCTGAGACACGGTCGAGTTGTTATGTAATCATCTTCTTTGTTTATGTGATTCTTGCACTTGCAGTGGTAGTCATCATCTTCTCTCAAGAACAGCTCCATGATGAAAACAGAGTCCAACTGCATCATCTCTACAAAGCTATCGCTTTTGATAGAGTCGAGTAGTTGTGATTTTTGGTAACAAGATCTTATGGTTGTCTCTTCTGATTCGAGGAAGGCTTTGTATTCCTCTAGAAGATGATCTTTCCGGAGGGAGACTAGGCGGCCGCGAAAGGAATCGAAGTAGCGGCTTTTGAGTTCTTCCATGTCCTTGAATTGTTTTCTGCCATAGTGAAGAGGACCAATGGAGATCAAGAGAGGAGTATAGGCTTCTCTTTTCACAGTGAAGAGACTCTTAGGAACCTTGTAGATGCATGGACGAGAAGCAGGACACTGTGAATGATCAAACTTTTCTGATGTGATCTATAAGTAGACAATGAAAATACTAAATAATGTGAATAATGGATATATCGGATATTCATTTCACTACGTGTGTAGATGGTTATTCTAATATTAAAATTTAAGTGGATAATTTGGAGGTGTAGTGTGTTTTTATTTTATTGGTGGTTATTTATGTTGTTCAAAAAAAATCATTGGTTACTTAGCATAACCCTTCTATTAATAATTAACAATTTAATTGCAATTAATTTTTTTAAAAGGAGTTGAATTATCACTAATTGTATAATTATTTGATTCAATCTAAAACTAATTCAGTGATTCAACAATTTCACTGAATTTGTCAATTCCATTTTAATATTTTTATTGCATGTATACATTTTTTTTCTTTTAAATTTAAAAAAAAATAGAAGATAAATTTGTCTTCTAAAATAATGATAAAACAATTGACCTCTTCTTCTAGTAATAGAAAAGATTTTTTTCAATGCTTGTTGAAATAAGAATAGTGGTTGGTGTTTGAAAATAAGCATATATGCATATAGTTAGAGATGAGAGGGAAGGAAATAGAAGTAAGAGAAGCCTTTTGTTAAATAATAATTTAATCAAATCTATTAAATTATTTAACAATTCTCACTTAATAATTTCATTTGAAATTAACTATACCTAAATTTTTATCTCTATATATTCACATGACAAAGAAAAAGTAAATAAGTGCACATATATTATATTGCTAACTATGACTCCAAGCTAAGCTGAAAAAATAATGAAGGACCTGATGGAAGCTAATGTGGTTTAGTCAATAAGCTAAGCAAATTCTCAGTCCCACGCTGCTCCTTCTATCTTGAGCTCTCTCTAGCTTAATTTTTGCTTTGAACAAGGACCACATATAAGAAGAGTATGCCTTATACAAGTAGCGTGCTATTATATATTTTAAATGAAACATAGAAAATAACATTTATTAAGAAATGAAATAAAAAAAGTGGCAGTATTTAGATCGACGAGAAGAAGCAGAATAATCAAATGCAAGAAAAACAAAAAAAATCACATAAAGCAAAAATAAAGAAAGGATATTACCCTTTATTATATATAGGATGAGAGGTGAGTGTCCTCCAAGAGCAAGAGTTGCCTACATGATAATTTTGCTCCACGGAGAGAATAATAATTGAAGGAAAAGGAAGAATTTTGTATGTGCTTTTTAGTTGAGCGAGGTTGCCACTATATTTATATATACACTCATTTTGTTATATTTAACTAATCCCAATAATTAGCTTACAATAGCACCTTAATACTCTGATCTACTACTATACTAGATATTTATCTATATATGTATGGAGTGTGTTCATATATATTATATTTTATAATTATAAAGGGCTCATCAAATTCTAAATAATGTTGACCTTTTTCCTTAGCTATAATGCAGATAAACAGAAACGATGAATAAAATTTATGTCCAGAACCTACTAATATGACCCACAGGTGCAAAAATAAATAAAATGGGGACAATGAGGTCACAAGGAAACGCAATAGCCATGAGGTCATATATCACCAACAATGCGTTTAAATTTATTTATGTTAAATATATATATAAAAAATTAATCATCAAATCAGTTATTTATATAAAATATTATTAAAAATAAATTAAATAACACATTCAACGACAAAACAAAGAGGTCTAAAGTGACCATGATCCTCAGATCCTTCTAATTTTTTAAAAAATTATTATTATATATAATATGTATATCATTGATTAACTACAGGTTAATATATTAAACATAAGAAACTATAGGTAAAAAATTCAATATGTATAATATATATTGCAATATAGCAATAGCAAGTAGCTTTTTGAAAAATAAAATAAAAAAGTATAAATGTATTATATATGCATATGTAATAAATATAAGCCAAAATAAAAATAATAAGTTAGTTTATTTAAATATTAAGATGGTCTAAACAAAATAAAATTGTAATTTTTTAATAAAATTTCATTCTTTGATATTTTTCTATAAGCTCCAAATAAAAAAATTTAAATTTTTTTTAATCTTCCTTTGATAGCAGCATCAATTAATGAACTTTTTAGCTATGAAAATTATTTAAACAAAGTTTTAAAACAAGATAAAAGATTTTTTTGGTAGAATATTATATGATCATATATATTAAAAATAAAATTGCTTCAAAATGTTGATAACTAATGATTTTAATTCCATAAAATATTGGAAACAAATCTAAAAATACTAAGATCTTAAAATGTTTAATTTTGTATTTAATTTGGTCTCTTATAAAATTTTTCATTCTATCCTTTAGCACATATATTTTTGTATATACATAATATTTATATTTTAAGTAATATAAGAAACTTTAAGCTGTAATCGTTACGTTATTATACAAGTAAAACTTTAATTAAAACCTCGTCATATTAAAAAAAATAAGAATAATTTATAAGCATAAAAAATTAATTATCAAGTATTTATATATATTTGTGAAATTTAATTATAAATACAAATATAAAAATATTCTGTACTTTAATAAATAATTAATTAATCACTAATGTTGAGTCTTTATGTAATATGATTGTATTTAAGGAATGTATTTTAGTCGTAATTTTATACAAAGTAGTATGAACATATAAAATATTGAAATTAATATAAAAATATTAAGTATCCAAGTTTTTTGAGTAACTAAGTTTAATTAAGTTGTCAATGAGTTATAACTCAAATAGCATAGTTTTTCCATATTCATGTAAGAGGTAGTAAATTCGACTCTCCTTATCTTTTGTATAAAAAAAAAAACTAAGTTTAATTAAGTTGTTAAAATTTAAAAATTATTCAGGCGTCACTCTCTCTTTCTCCTTTAATTTAAAAATAGTTTATTTTGGTGTATAATACATAAATTTTAATGTACAGCATACATAAATTTTAAAAAATTACATACTTAAAATATTAATTCACCCAATTATAAAATATATTCACAAAAAAAATTTGTGTGCAATGCATAAAAATTTGTATAATTTCAGTTTCATTAATCTATGACCAAATTATAATGAAAGATTTTATAAGGAAGATAATAAACAAGAAACCTTTAATTTGTACCAAAGTAAAAAAAAATAAAAATATAAAAAAATAAGTTAAAGTAAAGATAAATAATGATATAGAGAAAAGAGACTGAGAGAGGAGAAGAGAGGTGGAGAGAAAGAGGAGAGATGAGTTGAATCTGATTTTTTATATATTAAAAACTAATTTTAGCATATAAATTAGTTTAAATTAATTTATTAAATTAAAATTAATTTTATTTTTATGAATTGATTTAAATTAGTACACTATAGTATAAACTGGTTTAGAATTAATTTTTATGTAAATAGTTAAATCACATGAACATTCTTAACTATATCAATGAATTTGTGTAAAACTTTATGTGTTATATTTTGAAAATTTATGTACTATATTTTAAAAATTTATGTACTATGTACAAAAATTTATAGATTATATCAATAAATTTGTGTTATGTGCAAAATTTAATATAAAATACTTCAAAAATTTGTGTACTTATACTTCAAAATTTATATATTTCTAACAAAAATTTATGTACTACAAAAAATACAAAAAAATATAATACACGTTCTAATTAAACACATATACGTGATATTTTGATAATATCTTTTATTGTTAATGAACTAACTTAAATTTAGTTACTAAAATAATTTGTACACATAACATCACTGAAATTAATATGCCTATTAAGAATGTGTCCTAGGTGGGTGGGTTTGGTTCATTATTTATTCCACATGACCCAAGTAGAAAACACGTTTTGATTCTGAATCAAGATATCAAGCTAGAAACCAATTAGGGGTGAAATTGGAAATTAATGGTTGTACTGTTATGCTGTAAAAACTTAGTATTCTTCTCAGATCCAGTACAAACAGCTATTACAATTTACATACACTCCTGACCTCTGTACATTTTTTTTTAATTGAAAAAGGTTAATATATTATTTTCTTTATAAAATTCGTAAAAATTAATGATTTATAAATAAATTTTATTTTATTTTATATATATAAAAATATTATGT
>NC_029773.3:6684579-6714039 GCF_000817695.3 Arachis duranensis | reverse complement strand
TTTTTTATATTTATTTAAAAATTCACAGATTTGAATTTCTTTATTATTTTTAGTAAAAAAAACTATTAAGTACAGTTAATAATTAAAATAAAAAGATATTATTTTATTAAAAATTGATACGTTATAAAAAATAAATTATATATTTTAAAAATATTGGAATAAAATTTACCTTAATATATACGTACTGAGATAGAAACATGTCTCTAATAATTGGTGAGACCCATATAATAAAAGGTGAGAAAATGAGAAATAATGAGAGGAGGAAGAAAATATTTTGTCCTAGCGGAGTAAAATTATCACGGATCAGAGGTCTTCTTTCTTAATAATGGTGGAGGCCCAGAGGCTCAGAATTCAAGGCTCATGACTCATTCATGAGTTTGTCCCTTTCTGTTTAGCCATCGGTTCCACATCATCATGTATTATCCATAGATGCATATTACAACGAAGTTTTATTGTTTTTATGTAAAAATATTTTTTTTTAACTTTTAGATCATAGATTATGTTCTAATATGGATGGATAAGGATGAATACTTATTTATGGGTGAATTTGATTTTTTATGTTGGAAAGAGCAAATTCACATGACATAGTATAATTAATAAAGTTTAAAAATTAAAATATATTTGTCTATAAAAATATAAACGAGACAAAAGGATTATACACATATAATTATAACTATTTTTCTTTCTCTCTCTTTACAGCAATAAAATTATCTTCTCTCTTTATACGCTATTAATAATTTCTTTCTATCTATCTTTACGTTACTGTATATATATATATAAATTATTTTATCGAGTTAATTATATTAATATTAGAGTCTTCTATTTACATATCTTTATTTTATATTTAGAACATCTTTCTTATTTATTTTACAACACGTTATCAGCACGAGACTCTGATCAAATTTTTAGGAAGACTCATATAACAAATTTTTCATTATATCGAAGCTCTCTCATCTTGAATTCAATGCTCTTGATATATCTGGAAACAATTATTTATCATAGATATTAGATGTTGAAATCCATCTTGATTCAATGGATCTTGGAGATACCATTAAGGTGAAAATAATGCATTCCAGAAGGATAAAGCCAAAGCCATGATTTTTCTTCGTCGTCATCTTAACGAAGGGTTGAAAAATGAATATCTCACATTAAAAGATCCTGCAGATCTTTGGAAAGACCTTAAAGAAAGGTACAATCATAAAAAAACGGTGATACTTCCTCAAGCTCGATATGAATGGACGCACTTGCGTTTACAAAATTTTAAATCTATAAATGAATATAATTCTGCAATGTTTCGAATCACCTCACGAATGAAATTATGTGGGAAAAAGATAACTGATCATGATATGTTGGAAAAAACTTTCTCAACCTTCCATGCCTCGAATGTGCTCCTGCAGTAGCAGTATCGAGAAAAAGGGGTTTAAAAAATATTCTGAGTTAATTTCTTGTCTTCTTGTTGCTGAACGCAACAATGGGTTGCTCTTGAAAAATCATGAAACGCGCACAGTTGGCGCCGCCCCATTTCCTGAAGTAAATTCGGCAAATCATTACCCCAGAAGAGGTAAATGGCAAGGTTTTAATAACAAGAAAAATTATGGAAGAAAAAAGAATTATATTCAAAAGAAAGAATCTCACCAGAAGTGGGATAAAGAAAGAAATATTGGACAGAATAAATCAACAGAGGATAAGTGTTTTCGTTGTGGTGGAAAGGGCCATTGGTCATATACCTACCGTACCCCAAGGCACCTGGTCGATCTTTACCAAGCATCCTTGAAAAAGGACAATAAGGGAAAAGAGTCGAATTTTGTTTCAAATGATGCTGAAAATTCCACCACTCATTATGATGTATCTGATTTCTTTGAGGATCCTGAAGGAATGATTGGATAAAATGAAAAGAAGCCATGAAGGCTGAATTAGACTCACTTACAAAACGTGAAGTCTTTGGATCTGTAGTCCGTACACCAAAAGATGTAAAACCTGTTGGATACAAATGGGTATTTGTGAGAAAACGAAATGAGAAAAATGAAGTTGTGCGCTACAAAGCCCGACTTGTGGCACAAGGTTTTTCACAAAGGCTCGGTATAGATTATGAAGAAACGTATTTCCCTATAGTGAATGGGATAACATTACGTTATTTGGTCAGTTTATCTGCATATCATAAACTGCATATGCATTTAATGGATGTGGTAACAGCCTATTTATACGGCTCATTAGATCAGGATATCTATATGAAAGTCCCTGAAGGACTAAAGATATCTAAACCATCCAATTAATATTCGCAAGGGTTATACTCAGTCAAATTGCAAAGATTTTTATATGGTCTGAAACAATCTGGACGATGTGGTATAATCGTCTTACTGAGTATCTGGCCAAAAATAGATTATTCAAGAATGATGATATCTGTCCATGTGTTTTCATAAAGAAATCTGCATCTGGATTCATTATAATTGCTGTGTACGTTGATGATTTAAATATCATTGGGACTCTTGAAGAGATTCCAACAATTATAAAAACTCTAAAAGAAAAGTTTGAGATGAAAGATCTTGGAAGGACTAAATTTTGTCTCGGCCTGCAGATCGAGCATATAAAAAATAGAATCTTTATTCATCAAACAACATACACAGAAAAGATCTTGAAAAGATTTTATATGAATAAGTCACATCCCTTAAGTACCCCAATGATCGTAAGATCTTTGGAAATGGAGAAGAATCAATTCCGTCCTAAAGAAGAGAATGAAGATATCCTTAGTCCTGAAGTACCATATCTTAGTGCCATTGGAGCGCTAATGTATATTGCTAATAATACGCGACCTGACATATCATTCGCGGTGAATTTACTAGTAAGGTATAGTTCCTCTCCAACTAGAAGACATTGGAGTGGAATCAAGCAAATCTTTCGATATCTTCATGGAACGGTTGATATGGGATTGTTTTATCCCTATGGATCCAAGTCACAGCTAGTTGGCTATGCAGATGCTGGCTACTTTTCTGATCAACATAAAGGGAGATCTCAAATAGGATACCTGTTTACATATGGTGGAACAGCTATATCATGGAGGTCCACGAAACAGACGATTGCTGCAACATCCTCTAATCATGCTGAAATACTAGTGATTCATGAAGCAAGTCGCGAGTATTTTTTGGATCCGGAGTTTGATCCAATATATTTTGTTATCATGTAGACTGATTGATCATAAGATAGCTCCAACTGTCCTTTTTGAAGGTAATACAGCATGTATTGCTCAATTTAAAGGCGGATATATCAAAGGTGATAGAACAAAACATATTTCTCCCAAATTTTTCTTCACTCATGATCTTCAAAATCAAGGGACAATTGATATCCAACAGATCCGCTCAAGTGATAATCTGGCAGATTTGTTTACAAAGTCACTCCCAAAATCCTCCTTTGAAAGATTGGTACATGAGATTGGGATGCACCGATTTCGAGACATTAAATGATGTCGGCAAAAGGAGGAGACTGTACTCTTTTTTCCTTGGTCAAGTTTTTTTCCCATTGAATTTTTTTGACAAGGTTTTTAATGAGGCAGTCCCCATCACAAAGGATATTGTACTCTTTTTCCTTCATTAAAGTTTTTTTTCACTGGATTTTTGTTTAGTAAGGTTTTAATGAGGCATATTCCTAAATGAGCATCCAAGGGGAAGTGTTACAACGTGGATGGATAAGGATGATGCTCATTTATGGATGGATCTGATTTCCTATGCTGAAAGGAGCAAATTCACATGACATAGCACAATTAATAAAGTTTGAAAATTAGAATATGTTTGCCTATAAAAGCATGAACTAGGCAAAAAAATTATACACATATAATTATAAATACTTTCCTTTCTCTCTATCTTTACAGCAATAAAATTATCTTCTCTTTATACACTATTAATAATTTCTTTCTATCTATCTTTACATTACTGCATATAAATATATAAATTATTTTATCGAGTTAATTATATTAATATTAGAGTCTTCTATTTACATATCTTTATTTTATATTTAGAACATCTTTCTTATTTATTTCACAACACGTTATCAGCACGAGATTCTGATCAAATTTTTAGGAAGACTCAGGTAACAAATTTTAATAAAAAATATAAAATTTAATTAAAAATTCAATAAAACTATAAAAACAAATCGAATAATTAAACATGTATAGCTAGGTCCGTAGTAGGTGTATACGGATATATGTCCTCCTTTGTTTTATTATTCTTATGGTGGAGCATATGCACTTTGCTGATAATTAACCTAACCATCCATATATAAGATTAACTAGCTTGGTTAGAGTTAGACAAACGATCTTTATCCCTTTTTTTTTTTGAAATTTTTCTATAATATAAATTATAAATTTCGGCCTTGAGTAGTAATAGTATTATCCATTCTGTAAACTAGGTAACAAAATTGTTAGGCGACTTCAATGTAAATCTTCAAAGTATCTAAGTTTTTAGTGAAATTGTTTTGCTTTAATTTGAAGAATGTATACATTAATGTTTTTTTTTTTTGGTCCATAGTATTAGATCAAAAACTAATTTAATTTATGATGAATTTAAACTCTATTTAAAAATTTATTGTTAGCTAATAAATTATTATATGTATAAAGTAAAATTTAAATTTTTGATACTTATTTAAATAGACGAATAAATTGACTATTCTGACCAACCTAATTAGTTCATACATGCATATTGTTACTACTAATTAATTACAGCATTCTTATTAAACAAAATATTTTTATAAGTAGTACTAAATAATAAAAAAAAATAAGGATCCTAAACTTGGTTGTTTTGACAAGTTACATACATTATTCATTTATAGAATAATATTACACCACATAAATGTCATTAAACAATTTTCCATTTCTGTTTAAGAGTAGAGAATGCCTTAGTAGATGAACCATTTTGAGTGAGTGCAGCAGCAGCAGCATCACTCAAGTGTTTGATTCTCTTTCTAATTTTCAAACCTTCTTCATTCTCCTCCATCATTCTCTTTATAACTCTTGCAATTTCCTCTCTTTTCACTATCCCATCTCCATCATTATCAACAACCTTCTCTGGCATGAGTGCCACTTTAAGCACCTCTTTGAGCAACACTGCATTCATTCTCTGCTCAGCAAACAATGGCCATGCAATCATGGGAACACCATGGACAACACTCTCTAGAATTGAGTTCCAACCGCAATGACTCAAGAAAGCACTTGTGGATCCATGACCAAGGATCTCAACTTGTGGGGCCCATGATGGAACCACCAAGCCTTCTCCTTTGGTTCTGTCTACAAAACCTGATGGTAAATGGTGTAATGGATCCTCTTTTTGTTCATCAAGATAAGCACCTCCACCATATTCATTTGGAGCTCTCACAACCCACAAGAACTTGTGTCCACTCATTTCCAACCCAAATGCAATCTCATTGAGTTGCTCTTGAGAAAATGTTCCACCACTTCCAAAACAGATAAACAACACTGATCTTGGTGGCTGATTATCCAACCATGTTAAACACTCTAACCTGTTTACCTCATTACTTGTCTCACTTTGAATGATTGGTCCAATTGGGTAAACAAAAGGAGGAACTTTATCAGTGTTTCTATCATTGGCTTCTCTTTGTTGTTGTATGGCTGCAATGGCTTCTGATTCCAAATGTGTGAAGGTGTTCACTATGGCACCATCAACCAGAGAGTGTGTTCTGCATACATTGAGAAATGATTTGTAGACTTCACTTGATCTCTCATAAAGAACTGGGTCAGGGAGATCCTTGATCTGAAAAGGGACAACACAACCTGGGAAATTCACAGTTTCTTTTAAGGACATAGTATTATTAGTAGTAGAGAAAACGGTTTGATCAAGATATGGAAGATAAAGACAGAATGATAGAACTGAAGCTCCAGAGGCAAAGAAAACATAGGTTAAGAGATTGAATTCCTTGGCAAGATCAAGAACATCGGTTGCAAAGATGCTGAAGACAAGAGCAACTATGTGATGAGTAGTGGAACTCATGAATGAGGTAAGTTGTTGATGGATGAGTGGAAGAGAATGCTTCACTGCAAAGCGTATTTGAGTTGAAGTTTGAGACTTCACAGGAAGGTCTTCAACGTTGACTTGGGGAAGAACAGTGAAGGTTATGTTTGGTGGGAGATCAGAGTTGTTAAGAATGGAATTCATGGAAGAAGAAGAAGAAGAAGAAAGTGTTGGAACTATGAACCTCACATTTAACTCATCATCATCATGAACAAGCATCTTTGCAAACTCAACAAGTGGAATCAAATGGCTGAGACCAGGGGAAGGAACCATCACTATGCATGGATGTTTCTTTTCCATCATGGGAATCATAATAATAAAGATCAGAGAAGTTTTAAATATATAATTTGTTTCCAAGTGAAATTGCTAGCTACTTGCAACAAATTAAATAATGAAACATTATTAATCAAATGACATTATCTCTCCGTACTCATCTAAGAGGTCGCGAATTTGAATATTTGTATCTTTAGTAAAAAAAAAAAAACTGTAGAAGAAAAACCGTTGCTATATACAAAGGATTCATTGCCTGGTCCACTGCAGATACCACACACAAAATATGGCTCTACCGCTTTGTCTAAAGCCACTATTGTTGTTTTGCAAATTAAATTTTAAATCTTAATAATATAAAAATAAAATATTGACCAATATTATCAAAAAGTATTGGCGTCTAATATTTCTCATAAAACTATTATTAAAGATAAATACATGTAAAAAATTATTTAAAAATTATTAAATAATCTAATATGTTTAACAAAATTATTTAGAGTTGTGATTAGGAATTTTAACTTACCTTCTATTTATGTTCTTATTAATATTTAAATAAATAAAAATTTAAATATATATTATTTTTTAAGAATGTTAAAAAATAAAAAATCAAAATTTTTCATTAAAAATTAAGAAAATAATTTAAAAAGTAAACTAAAACTTTTAATTATTTTTTAATTACTTAATACAATATTGCCAATAATTTAACTATTATTTTTGTATAAAAATATCTTTATACATGAGTAGTCACTGTTATTAACTAAATACCACTTTAAAATTAGAGCAAAGGGCAACCCTCAACAAATAAAATAAAGAAAAAATTATGGAAAATTATTAGTTTCAACATCAACCGATTTTAAATTTTAGAATTTATAATTTAAAATGTATGGTTAAAAAATTATTATTTAAAATATAAAATAATTTTAAAAAATTAGTTAATATTGACCGAAAAGAGTTCGTTAACTATTATTACTCTAAAATAAAATAAACTATGACGTCGATTTTTAAAAATGAAATAATTTTTTTAACAAAACATATTAGTATTTCTTTTTCTCTATAAATTTATCTCACAATTCTTTTCAACATATACTTATCTTATTAATCTTTAATTAATTAATTTATAAACAATATTCATCGTTAGAAATGATATACGTGTGTGTGTTTATTTTTTTCATGAGGTGCATGGTTAACACGTTACAATCAAGATGCCATCCCTACCTTACATACAGCCACAGATATATAAACTGGAATAAAAATAATCAAATTAAAACAACATAAAAAGCCAGAATATACAGCATCATCAGTGTACTCATCAAATCGCGGGACCTAATGATTTGGAATTGAAGGGACCATTTTCTCCAATAATTATAGGTGTCGATGATGATGATAAACCTGAAACAACTTGCACTACTGATAAGCCTATCTAAAACCGAGCTTTATTTAAATGTGCATTTGGTCCTTCAAGGTTGAAACTTGAAACAATAGTGTGTTCCATCCAAGTTTAAGATTTTTATTTAATTTGTTATAAAAGTTTGGGTTTAACCATCTTTAGGGTATAAGATAAGGTTATTGTTAATAGTTTTTTTTATTTTAATAAAAACACAATATATAAAATGAAATTTTAAATTTAATTTTTTTATAATTTTTTAATTAAAATCTTTGTTAAAACTTTTTGTATATTAGGAATAGATTTTTTTTCTAGAAATACACTTTTTGTCTCTCAGTTATGAAATCATTTTAAAAAAAATTAAATTAATAATAAAAGAAATATAAATAATTATATTTTTAAGTATTTTTTAGATTTTTTGATGATCGAAGTTCGAATAGTATTCCTTAAAATTATTTTTCTAAAATATTTAAACTAATAAAAAAATACCTGAATAATAATATTTTATATGAAAATGCAAACATATATTAATTATATTTGTATTTTTAGTTTTCGGTATTAAAAAACTCATGTTAATAACACTTATAAATAAACAAATCATGTAAATACAACATTATTTTTCTATGTACAAGCATCTAGAAAGGTTTGTCGTTTCCCTTTCAATGGCGATGACTGATGAAGGGAGGCCCATTAGTCCATTACTGTCATCTTACCCTAGAGAAATTATATCTTTTTTATTTGCTGCACCTACCTTTTTTTCTTTTTTTGATGATGTTACAAAAGGGAATTTGACCCCTTTCTTTTCGGAGAAAAAGTAATAATTAAAAATATTAAAAATATAATTATTTATATATTTTTTATTAATTTAAAATTAAAAAATAATATAATAATATAATATCAAAATTTTTATAATTTAAAATCTAAATTTAGGTTATTATTGAAAAGAAAATTAATATAAGATCATAAGAAAAACTAAAAAAAGGAGTTCACAGCAAAACAAAAAAACGCTAGGGTGCCTCCTCCTATCTTTCACTGTTGAAATCTCAACGGGATAAGCTAAGGCCCCACGGCTATTGACAGGCGTATTCAATACAAGGACCCATTCCATATAAACACAGCACTACAAAATTATCGAATAGGGTTAGATTTATTGGCGAATTTATTAAAAAATCTAATGGTAATATGTTTACTATTAGATTTAGTGACAAAATAAATTTAATGTTAAAAATTTTGTTGGTAATTATTTATTAATAAATTTTTTTATTTGTTATTGATTACCGATGAATTTAGTGGCAGATATAGATTTTTATTTGGCAAAATTCTTGAGTTTATTATCGTCGCATTAATGCTTTGGTAAATCCGACGATAAATTTAAATTTAATTTTTTTTTAATTTGAATGATAAAACTTCTTTAGATGGTAACATTTTTTTTACAATCTTAACAACTAGGGCTGCACACGAGTCGGATCGGATCGGATATAGCCTAAAATTCTATCCGATTCGCACTGCGCCCATCGGATCGGATCGGATCAGATACGATATCCGCATTTTTTCAGGTCAGATCGGATATCGGGTATATCTGCATAATTCAAAAAACCTATTTTAAGATTCTGTTTGGCTGTTTTTACAAAAAAATATCAAAAAATTTATTTTTCACCTGTTTAAGCCTATTTATTTCTAAAATATTATCAATATAAAAGTTCTCTTAAATAACAAAAACAAAATAATAACACAAGATTTAAGTTTAATTATTTTAAGTTGAAGTACAACATAAAAAATTAAAAACAATATATCATAAAATTCATAAAATAACACACTAAAATTCATATCACATTATGATTTACTTTATTAAACTATGTTATTTATATGAGATGTGTGGATATGCGGATCAGATCTGCGGATATCACTACTAAATCCGCAATCCGATCCTATCATAGTACAGATCGGATAATATCCGCCAAATTTAGATTGGATGCGGATAATTACTGCAGATATGCAAATAGTATCGATCTATGTGCAACCCTATTAACATCTAAATAACAATATTAAATCTCACTTGTATTCTAATATAAAAAAGATAAGACAGAACTTTCATTTTATTTATTTTCAACCCAACAAAGCTTTATTTCTCTCATTAGCTCGCTCTCTATTAAGTAATAGTATGAATTATATGTAGCAGGGTTAAAATAATTATAAAGCATCATAAATATATATTTTTTAATTTAATTCTTTGTCCTATATCTAATTTACTAACTTTGTAATAATTACTCATAGACAATTGCTCTTTTAAAAATGAGGAAGTCACTAATCAAGTAGTGTTTCAAGATCTAATGGTGAGCACATTCAAATGTAGAATAAATTGATGTTCAATGTTAATTACTATAGCAACAACATTAAATTATGTCATTAAAAAAAAATAACAAGCTCATATTTGTCAATTCATTCAATTTATTTGTTTAAATTAGGTGAATTTTTATTTTTTAAATTTTAAATTAAAGTAACATGAACCTTTTTTAAAATAGTATGAATAAAAATAAATTATCAACAATTTATTTAATTCTGTCAGTAAAATAATATCAATTCAACTTTTTTCACATAAATGACATATAATTCAATAACAACAAAAAATCATTCATACATTTTTTCATATCCAAAATTTTAATTGTCAATTGAACTAAAAAAATTAACATATTTAATATTATTACATACCATTCACCTGAACGTATCACAACTCATCAGTATCCTCATCTTCAACATATGGTTCAATATTTAATTTGATAATACCTATATAATACTTAGAAACAAACCAAAATAACTTAATACAAAACTAGAATAATCTAATAAGCAAATAGTTAACAAAAATGACAAGAAATTATCCTGTTTAAAATAACTCAATAGCAACATGAATATTAAAATGATAAGTTGCCCAAAAAATTACAGCACACAAACAACTTATTTAAAATAATTTTAGGTTAATGAATAAGAACACTAAAATAAAATTTATTATGATAATAATAAAGAAACATAAACACACATTAATAAAATAGAATTAACCGAAAAAAGTAAAAACGGGATTAGAGTAAGGATTCAAAAAGGGGTTACGGTTTTTTTTTTTATTGAAAATGAAGTAAAAACGAGGATGGAATAGGGAGAGGGATGAGAACAACCTACCTAAAAGAAGGAGGAGAGACGCAGCTCCGGCGATAGAAGGTGCAGCAGCAGCGACAGAGACAGAGAGAGAAGCTCCATTTAAGACAACAAAACAGAATCACGATGAGTTCATGAAGTCTTTGGAGAAGAATGCAGGTAGCCGATGCTGGCAGAGGGTGGGCAGAAGGGCTGTCAGAGGTAGAGAGAAAGAGAGAGGAAAAGAGAGAGAGTGTGTGTGTGTGTTTCGAAAATGAAGGGGGAGGTTCACGTTTTGAATTTAGGGCAAGTTTACGGTCAGATTTGTATTGCGGATCACCAAAACACAGTGTTCCACTAATTAGGTTTACCGACAAAAATTTCTGCTGGTAAATCCCACACTAAATTTCGCGTCTATTTTTTCTATTTTTCCTTCAATTATTACCGAAAATTTTACCGTCGAAAAAAAAATCTGCCAATAACAATTTAACCTGACGAATTTAACACCTAAACTGTCGATAATAAAGTCAATATTAATGTGCGACGATAAATCCGACCATATTCAATATTTTTTTTACAGTGCAGGTTTCTACTTTTCACTACCCTTAATTATTAATGTAAGTACCAAGTATATCCAATTGATCGAGTGATTAGCATTTTTGTTCATAGTAAGTATTAGAAATTTAATTTTTATTTTATATATATAATAATTTATTAACTAACAATAAACTCTAAAATAAAATTTAATTTTACAGTATATTAATTTAGTTTGTCAAACTAGACGATAAAAAAAATTATTGATGAACATATGTCACTCCTTTTATTTAACTTTACAGCATATTAATTTAGTTTGTCAAACTAGACGATAAAAAAATTTATTGATGAACATATGTCACTCCTTTTTCTTTTTTTTCGTCTCCATTCAGGTGATGGAAATATATTTGTCACCACAAGATTATTATCTTTATTTTAAATTAATTTAAATTAATGGAATGATCAATTCATTTATCTGTTTAAATAAATATTAAAAGTTTAAATTTTATTTTATATATATAGTAACTCATTTATTTATCAACAATAAATTATTAAATAAAACTTAAATCTGTAATATATTAATTTTTGATTTGCCGAACTGAAAAATATCATGAGACACTAAAAAATTCTTTATTTTAAATCCTCGATCTCGTATAATTGTATTTAGGATGTCTACTATGTGAACGTTATTTTTTTTATTTTTTTAACAAATACGTAATGAATATATTAAAATTTTAAATAATAATTTTAACAAATATTCTAAATTGAACTGCATGTATTTATCTCCGTTAGCAAGTTTCATCATATCTAGCTAGATAATACATCGTCAAATCATTTAATATAAATTTTTTATTTAATCAATTTGAGTTAGACTAATAGTTAATTTATTAATTTATTTAAATAAATATTAAAAATTTAAATTTTATTTTATATATACAATAATTTATTAGCCAATGGCATATTTTAAAATAAAATTCCGATTCACATCAAATTAATTTTTAACTTGCTAAACCGAAAAATACCGTTAGAAAAAAAAAAAAACCTTATTCCGAGACAGTATTCATCTACTTTTTTCCCCTTTCCTTTTGGTTCGAAATATTCTTCTACCTTCGTCATAAAATTGTAGGTTTTTTTCGTGGCCCGGTGACATAACATATATCTGTAAAGTTAATGTTAGTGCTTCAATAATGAAAATCACCCTTCAAAAATCAAAAGCAAAGCAAAGCACGGGACCTTGATCACTTATTTTATATATTTGCATGCATGATAGGAACTTCACGTCACTTTATCTTTGTATATATTATTATGATTAGCTAAAATAATTTAGTTAATATAAAATATTATTTTATACTGCTACAGCATTAATATTAAATTCAAAGAGTATCACAATCAATTAGAAAATGAAAAAATCTTATATGACTAATGATTATTTTTTTAGTCAATAGTTAACAACCTCATTTATTTTTTTTATTTACAAAAAAGACATACTTGATTAATAAATTTATTATTTATTATATATTATTAATTTTACAATTAAAATGTACCACATGCCACTTTTTTATTATAATTAAAATCAAAATTTTTTTTAAATTAAAGAGTTCTCTCTTCCTTTCTCTTTTTTTTCTATCTCTCTCATTTTTTCACTCTCTCTCTTTCTCTTATATATCATTATCAATGACTAATTATAAATTTGATAATTAAAAGATACAATATGACATTCTTTAATTGTAATTAAAATTGAAATTGAAATATAACTATATTATATTATTAATTTAACAATTAAAATATATTACATAATACACTCATTAAAATTAAGATAAAATGTTTTTTTTCAAAATTAATAAATTCTCTTCCTCCATTATATTCTCTTATCTACCTCTCTCTCATTCTCTATTTCTCCCCTCTATTATTCTCACTCTATATATAATTTATAATTTGACAAATCAAAATGTGTCACCAGATATTTTTTTTTTTTCTTTTAGAATTAACAAACTCTCTCTCCCAAACTCCCTCTCCCAATCTTCATCTTTATCTTTCTCTCTCTCTTTTCTCTCATTTTCTATTTTTTCTATCTTTTTGTTCTACAAAAAGTAAAATTAACAAAATAATATAATTTAAATAAAAAATATTATTATTATTATTATTATATGCATATTTTTTTTATTTAGTTTTAAATTTTTACCATTTATGATTCTAAACGAATTTTCATTTCTCTTTCTTTAAATATTTATTACATATAATTTATAGAGAATACTAATGTTGTGATTAATAATTACTAATTAGAGTCAAGATTCAATTGTTTCAAAAAAATTAATTTTGTGTTAATTTTATAACTATTAATATAAATTTTTTTATTCTAATATGTAATTATATATATATATAATATTATTTTTAAATAGCAAGTATGGAAATTAATTATTTTTATTTATGTAATAGACTTAACACCTAATTAAATATAAAAGTATATACATTAACTTCTTTCGTAATGAATGTTAAAATTAATTATTAGTAAAAAATTAAACTCTTTCACATACAAATTAAATAATAACTAAAAAGTTTATTATTTATTTTTTTATTTACGAAGATGCTGTTCTTCTTAGTCGACGAAAACTTTTGTCCCCTGCAATCTTTTTATAAAAGTAGTTTAATTCTATAAATCTTTTGTGCTATAATATATAATGTCATGACAAAAACAACTAGTATATTACTAATTTTACAACCAAAATATGACACATGTCAATCTCTCATTATAATTGATATCAAATATTTTCCTTCAAAATTAAGAGTTCTCTCCTCCTCTCTCTCCCTTTCTCTAGCTCTCTCATTCTTTCACCCACTCTATTTATTTTCTATATCATTATCAATGACTAATTATAAATTTTACAATCAAAATGTGCAACATGATATTTTTCAATTATAATTATAATTATAATTATAATTGAAATATAACTAACTATATTATTATATTACTAATTTAACAACCAAAATGTATCAATAACATTCTTTCGTTAAAATTGAGATGAAATTTTTTCTTTCAAAATTAATAAATTATCTTCATCCATCTTCTCATCTATCTCTCTCTCTCCCCTTCCTACTATATATATAACTTATAATATATATTTTATATTACTAATAATTTGACAAATTAAACCAAAATATGTCACGAGATATTTTTTATTACAATTAAAATAATTTTTTTCCTCCAAAATTAACAAACTCACTCTCTTCTTTTTCTTTATCCTTCTCTCTTTTTTCTCTCATTTTCTATTTTTCTCTACCTTCCTATTCTATAAAAAATAAAATTAATAAAATAATATAATTCAAATAAATTCATAAAATTATAAAAATATATTAAATATAATTAAAAAATATCCCATAATACTATTCATATAAAAATTATATTGTTATTTTATATCTATATTTTTAATTTTTTATTTAATTTTAAATTTTTATCACTTATCTTTTTAATTTATATTTTTATCCTTTTCTTCAAATATTTATTGTATATAATTTAAAAAATACTAATGTTTATTAAAATTTAATTATTTCAAAAAAAATTGAATTAATTTTATAACTATCGATAAAAAATTTTATACGAAAAAAAACTAGTGTTCTCTATATCGTTTACCAACTGTTGGTGGCACATATCATACATGAATTTCACTTGACTAAAGATGTGTCAAGGGCATAAATCGATTATCTTATAAGAATAATGTGCTATATTTGATATTAATATAATGTGTTGGGAGCAAGCTAGCGAGATGTGCTTACATCTATTATTTTACATTGCAAGCTTATTCAATTTCACATAAATTTTAACGTGATTACTCAGATCAATATTTTCATATAAATAATAGTTAAAATATAAATACATATTATATTAAATAATTTTTAATAAATGTATTAAATTATTTAACATTTTTAAACTATCATGCATCACCACATAAAGATGACGTAATCACCAACTTTAACAACATAATATTTTATAACTACTTTTAAACGATCAATTTTGTACGTCAAATTCAAGTTTCTTTTATGGCATACTTAAAAGTTTTTTTGCCAATATATATAACTAATTAAGTAACTAACACTCATAGATGCAAAATATAATAATCCATATGTGTATGTTCTTGTGTGTTTCAAGATCAAATAAACCCACACTTGTTTTGTTGTTTCATCTCAGCAATGTGAGTTAGTTTGAAGGTAGTTTTTATTTTATTAATATTTTTAAATTTAAATTAAAAATAATAATAGATCTATAATGTTAGCGTAAAAGACAATTAATGGATTATTAAAATAAGAGCACTAATTTCTCTCTAAATATCTAAAAAATTTTCAACTAGACAACATGGTTATATTACAATTCAGGACATACGCATAATAAAATAACTAGCATTTTTTATGTATATTGTTTTCTTTTTATCTTCTCTCGTTTTTTATTAGTAATTTCTAATATCAAAAATAAAAAATATATAGAAAGAGATATGCAGAAAAATATAAATTAACTAAGTATGTTATTAATTATTTTTAAGATATATTTTATATTTTAATATATATTTTATATAAATAACTAATTTATTGACTGATTTTTTATGTACATATAAGATATGCACAAAAATAAAACATATAAAGTGCCTTTGAAAGCTTTAATAAGATGGAATTGAATTGAATTCTAGAGAGAATTCTCACACCAATTCTTAAATTTGAAACAAAAAAATTAAATGAAAAAGAAATGGTTGAAATATATATAATACTACTATGTTGCCCTCTAGCCTCAATAAGAGGGATCGGATGAGAAAAAGAAAAAAAAATGGGTATATTTGAAAAATCAAATTATGTTAAGGTGGATTTAGATATTTTAACTTCAAATACAAATTTTATTAAGTTGGATTTACAAAATCAGTAGACCTATTTGATTTGATTTATTTTTGTCTTGAAAATGAGAATTAAAATTTTCAAAAGAGTTTAAATTTATGTCTTTTTTGTTTTAAAGTAAGAAAAAAATTCAATTCTAAAGATAATTCTACTTCTATACTTTCCAAACACAATAGTCACATTATTATCTCTGTAATATATAATCCAAACTCAGTCTTCGTTAACAAAAGAAAAATCTTAAAAAGGCAACGCTATTTTTTATTATTAATCTACATTTTAGAACAAGGCCTTATTTTTATATTATTAAAATTTAAAAATAACCAAATAAAAAATAATAAATTTTGTTCATTACTTACCATCACTCTTAACGAAATAATTAAGAACCCGGAGGAAGTTGAAGACAGCAAAAACAAGGACAGCAATCCCAACGACGGTGGAGCTTGCTCTCCATG
The DNA here is from genome assembly GCF_000817695.3 of Arachis duranensis. NCBI lineage: Eukaryota > Viridiplantae > Streptophyta > Magnoliopsida > Fabales > Fabaceae > Arachis > Arachis duranensis. The sequence continues at coordinate 6,697,387 of NC_029773.3, read as the reverse complement.
GATCTCTAAAATACACCAACCACAAGGCAGCCATTGTACGGTTCCAAGCGTTCTGATAATGCTTGTTGAGATCATTTATGACACCATAATAACATGTCGTGTTGGCCACAACATGCCTGCATAGACCATTCACAAGAGTCGCAACTTCCTTGTCGCTTCCAAGCTCGTGCACGATCACTTCCTTCTCAACCAGCAACTCCACGTCCACCTGCGTGTGGATCAGCGAATCGATGAGTGACACGTAGTTGCATATGTACGGCTCTTCAGGGTAGTGGCACTGCTCGAACGCGATCAGGTTCCGAAGGACGCATTCTGTTGTGTGGTCAACCTTCAACTGCGGTATCCGAAAGCGTGCCTTCACGTGATTCATGTATGGTAAGCATCCAAGGCAGAGGAATGAACTCAGGATTGGTTTCTTCTCGAAGGTTATGTGTAGCAACCTTCTGTTGAGAACTTTCTCGAAGGTTATCCCAGAGTCTTGGAGCTTTGTTGCTGTTCTTAGAACACTCTCTGGGCAACCACTCTCTTCAATTTCTTTGTCCGGAAGGTAGAAGTACCTGATGATAAATTTTTATTGTTCAATCACCTTGCTACAAAAATACATTGTCCCTCAACTTTAGAGAAATTATTTTTCCAATAAATAAAAAATTAGAAAAATCTTGTCCAAAATAAAATCATTTTACTTATATATAAGCAGTAGATATACATCTCTTATTATTTTTTAATAAAAATGTTATTTGCAAATAAAAAAAAAGCAATTATCAAATCAATCACTACATATTTGTGTATAAATAAATATAATTTAATTTATTTTTAATATATATTATTTTAATATGTATTATTTTTAATATATATTATTTCAATATGTATCTTATATTAATAATTGATTTTAATGTGCATTTAACACAATTATTTTTTTAATGTACCTTAAAATCAATTATGTTAAATGTACATAAAAAATTAATCATCAATAGATCGCTACATATAAAAATAGCGTATTTAGTATCTCACAAAAATTTTTATTATACTACGGTGTAAATAAATTTGGTTATTCGTCTATTATAAATTTAATTATTTTACTAACATATTTGATTATTTTAGTGATTGATTATTCATGATATACACATAGCAAATTTGCTCAAAAAAACTATATACATAAAAAGTTTTTAAATGTACCTAAAATATTGGTATTTCAATTGTAACTATTAATTTTAATTAATATATATTATATATATTTTTTATAATTGAGATCTGACTATTAAAATGATTAAAACACCAATATACTTAATACACTTAAAATTCTGCGCTACATACATATCTTTAAAGATATCTTCTCATTAAAGATTTAGTGTGTACTGTAGTGCTTATAAATTATACATGTTCCAACTTCCTAAAGAGTGAGCTCCATGATAAACAAATATATTACTTTTATACTAAAATTAATATCAAAATCTAATTTTAGTAATTAATTTTAGTGTACATCTAACATATAATTTTACTTTAAAGATTTTATTTTCTGGAGATGTAATAATTGTGACAAAATTTTTCCATACTTGACAGATAATGCATTTCTCCATTTAACGGTTAAACTATTCTGAACTAGTTAAGAAGAAAACGTACCTGATCAAATCAGTGAAGTGCTTGGGGTTGCTGTAGCCATTGTCTCTGTCCATGGACTTAGTATTAGCCTTCTTTCTAGAACCAAGAAAGGATCCATTGAGGCTATCCTTTTTCTTCTTAGATTGATTCCTCTCCAATAACCTCTTGGTCTCTTCACAAGAAGACATCTGAGTATCATAGAAAGCAAAGTAATGAATCGCAAGTTCAACAAAGCAACTATAGTGCTCTGTCATTTCTCTGTTCCTATCATTAGGGACAACAACATCATCGTAAAGCTTGTTCACCACAAAGAACGGAATCTGGTTCTCAAGAAGAATCAAGTCCCTTGTTATGTTCCTGTTAACCCAAGACTGTGTCACAATGTAATCATCACTGTGATCGCTCTTGAATGATTTCGTTGCACGGTACTCTCTCTCGTGTTTCGATCTATCCAGCTTCCAACAACTGTTCCTCAGAAGCAACTCCATTATGAACACCGCATCTAGAAGCATCATGTCCACGAACTTCTCCTTGCTGATCTCCGGGAACTTGTGCGCGTAGCGCTGGCGGATGGTTTCTTCATTGCTTTCGAGAAACTCTTTGTATTTCTTCATGGCTTGTTCGTTGGAGACGCGGTGCCAGAAGAAGTGGAAGTACCTCTGCTTGTGCTCTTGCATTGGCTTCAGTCTTTCTTTGTTGAAGTGGATGGGACCAATGGAAATCATCTCAGGGGTGTAAGCTTCTTGATTCACCTTCCTAAGGTTGCAAGGGACATTGTAGATGCTGCACTCTGATAGCTTCAAGTCTTGAAGGACTCTAACATCGATTACATGTTTCACCATCTCATATTCTGTTTCGGATAATGGGAATGTTGAACCGGTTTCAGTAGCAGCAGTAGTTGCCATCTTGATGCAATTAACCAAACTTCTCACTTTCTATGGTCCCTATAGCAGTGGAGAAAAAAGATCACTTTAAAATAGAAACAACAAGAATGACAGTTCTAGTTTTATTTCAGTAGATGAAGCCAGCTATATGAATAAAAAAACATGATTATGGTACGTGTACTCTAAAATTAACTACCAAAAATAGTTATTAGTATAAAATATAGGGTACCAATATATTATCTATTAATTTATTATTAACAATAATTAATTATTATATTTTAAACACATATATAAGGAGACACATTCAAGAAATACATCTATAAAGATACTTCTATTAGACACAGCTATAAAAAAACATTTTTATTAGACACATCTACAAAGACACTTTTATTAAACATAGCCATAAATAACAGTTGGCAAAAATCAACAAAAATGCTGTTGGTAACATAACGGAATTGATAAAATATATGTTAGAATATAAAATATACATTAAAAATAAGTAATTAATTTTAGTGTATAAATAATATTTTCGATAAAAAAATTAAATATTATGTGCACAAAAATAATTAATATATGTGTAATTTAATTTATTTTTAATTTATATTTTATATTATAATATATATTTTGTATGAATAATTAATTTAATAGTTAATTTTTTATATATCTAGTATGATTGATTGAGAAATATAAAGTTATCTAAAGGAAGAAACAGATATGGAAGTAAATATAGTATTATATTCTTGTATAAAGATAAGTAAAAATAGTAAAAACAAAAAATGAAATAAATATCTTATCTTTGTTTCAATATTTTCATCCTAAAATATTGGCTAGTTAAACACAGCTTAAATGAGTGATATGAATATATATATATATATCTGGATTATAATAAATGGAGTCAAGACTTTGTGTTATATATATCCAATAATGTTCACCTTTTAAAATCACTTATTTAATATATACAAATACAAACACTGTCACACCAAATAAAATGGGCTGTTACATCACGGACAAAAGTTAGATTAAAGATATTCAATTATGGCAGAAACATTTACCCCACAAGGAACAAACTTTCAAGGGCATTATATATTCAGCAGTAGCACTGAGTCTGACTTATTGGTATACTATAGAAGACATGAAGAAAAAAAGAAGGAAAATAAAGCAAAGAAAAAATAAAAAGGTGAGGAAAAAATATATCAGTTGATAATTGATCTTTAATAAACTTTAGTAGACCATTTAACCAAACAGAGCCTTTATGTGTGTGGTGAACATAACATATCAGAAAGGAAATTACTTGATATGGAAAAAAAAGAAAAGAAAAAACATTGAGGAGATCTTGCATTAGATCTCAATATAATTAAGAACAACAAATTGAAAAGTAATTAATGCATTTTGAAGGAACTAATTATGCAGCAAGTTACTAATCATCAGTTCTAAATTATAAAAAGAAATTACAAGACAATATCATTAAAAATCAAAGAAAAAGAAATGGACAACATAGTGAGACTACTAATGGATATAGACTAAGAACCTGTTTTGTGAGAAGAAATCAAAGTCTCAGGTGAGCTCTTGAGTAGTGACCACCACACTGAGTGTTTCTGTGCTTGGTTCTTGTGTTATGTCTCTTCTCTTATGTTGGTTGAGAGTGATGACCTCAAACTCAATCACTCAAGTGAAGACTTCAATATACTTCATGCCACTTTAAATTATCAAGCTTTATGTTTGTTTGGTATCTGAGCCTATCAATCTTTTTTTTTCCAAGTTTTTACAAAATAACATTTTCATTGAAACTTTTTTAATATAAACATTAACAATATTTTACTTTTCTATATATTCTAAAATTATTAGTAACTTTAGAGTATTTGTTTACAATCTTTTTTGTTAATTTATTTTCAAGTATATTCGGTCAATGATCTAATATCATTTAAACTATTTTAGTGAAAATGACAGATGTTCATAGTCGATTAATCAATTTTGTTGATGATGCAGGTGGTGATTTACTTCAGATATGCATCACATTATATAAAGAAATAATTTACTATTAAATTATTAATCTATCATTCATTCAAGTCTATAAGTCTATGGGTAAACATTATTTAATTAAAATAGTAGGTACATACAAAACTAAACACTTAATCACAATTTTATATATACAATAACCAATTTGATGGTTTATTTTTTATACACATAATATTTTTATTATTGATATTGGGATTTGGGAGTCTCTCATTGTAGTGTCATTGTTCCCTTTTTTTTTTATTTCTTTGCCTTTGCTTTTTGAGTGGCATTGACCGCTAGCCCCTTTATTTTGCACTATTAGAATAGTATATACGAGTTAATGCATTTTTAGGTGAAGCCTGAAGATAGAAGGTGAAATATGGATTTGATTTTGATGAGCTGGGTGGTGGGTGTGGAACGAAGCATGTGTTGCGCTGCGAATTGAAGAACTCATAAATATATTACTGGCTATAATAATATATAGTACTCATCCATAAATGAAAATCAATCCCTTCAAAGTCCAATCACGTGTATCTTCCACCTTCCATGAAATGATGCTTAAACCATTGTTTAATTTATCACTACTTCTAATCTAAAGCAGATTGTTATAAATTACTATTATCTATGTTAAAACGTGTTTTTTAACCTTAAAATTAATCCCTCAAATCGGTAGGACTGAGCTAGTGGGCTATATATGTGGGTTTGGGCTCGTATGCCTCTCTTCTGTATGGTATTTGAGCTTCGTTTGGGCTATGAGTTGTTTTGTTAAGAAGAGAAAAGATCCAAGATTATACCCGTCCAAATAAAATAAATAAGTTCACTATAACCAAAAAAATAAAAAATAAAGAAGTTCACTAAACAAAGTTGGATTAGTCTAGTAATTTTAGTTTACTAATTTGTTTAAATAAGTGTTTGGAGTTTAAATTTTGTCTGATGTAGGCAATATTTTATTAGCTAATGACAAACTCTTAAATAAAATTTAGTATTTTGTCAGATTATTTCTTAATCTGTCAAATTAAAAGATACGATGAAAAATCAAAAAATAAAATAAAGAAGTTCACCAAAACAAATAAAGAAAGAAGAAAACAAAGAATGAAGATGATAAACTCTTATGAGCAAAAGAGCAAAGATTATGACATTATGCATTAATAAAGTTTCTTAATGCATAGAGACCAAGGAAAAAGGTCCGTTACATTTAAAAAATGGTATAATAATAAATAAATGCTATAATACTTAAGATATGGTGTCTAATTTACTAAAAAAATAAAAAAATTAATATTTAATAAATTTAAATATTTTTTATTTTATATATTTTATTTTTTATTTATAAAAATAAGTTAGACAATTTAAATACCACAATAAAAAGACACCATAAAATCTACCTAAATTCTAATAGTAGCGATTGAAAATAAAAGTTGATGTTTAGAATTTTAGGAAAAATCAAAGGCATGTGCTTCACGACAAATTAAAGGTGCATATTTAATTATGAAACTGTTCATCCTTAGACATTGTAGTCCAGCTGCCCAACTCAATGCACACACTCCAATTCTATTACTATATTCTGAAGAATTTTCAATGCACATTTGAAAATTTTTTCTATAGTATATTCTAATAATCAGTTGCATACTTGCATCTTTCATTCCATGTTTTTTCGTCAGGGACGACGACAACTTGGATCTAATTTAATGAAAATATTTCTAGCTGAGTTGACTATCTTCACTTACGTTCCCTCTTTGTACCTTCTACCTTGTACATGCTAGCTCACACTATTTTCACATACACTAGCTAGATATCTATATTATCAATTATATTATGTGTACATTAAATTAGTCATTAAATTAAAGTTAGTCATTAATATAAAATAATATATATTAAAAAAGTTAAACTATATATATATATATATTTATACATAAATTCATAATAATTAATTTTAGTGACTATTTTTAATATATAAATATTATTTTTTGTTATATTATATATCATAAAAAAAAGACCAATACCTAAATCAATCAATTTTAAATAATTTTATTTAATATTTATTAATTTTAAATCATTTTTTAAAATCAAAATCTGGTTAATTGGCATTAATAACATTTTTGAATAATAAGAATTTGATAAATTAAGTGCACTCTAAACACTTCTCTCTCGTGCATACTGTGACTTTGCTATTGTTGCAGTGCACCATTGTTCTCGCCGCACAGACGATTGTGTCGCTGCTTCTGTGGTGCACCGCCGTTCTCACTAGTAGAGGAAATTCTCACACGAGTTGTGTCTGTGGTCCGTCACGCATTTCACGTCACTGCTGCAGTGCGTCACCATTCTCGTCGCACAGACCGCCGCCTTGCTGCCATCACATTGAGCCGCACAGAACGTAGTTCATGTTGCCGATGCAGGGATAAGAAACATCCAATCTTAATAAAAGAAACATCCACTTTTGAATAAACATCTAATCTCGAATAATAAACATCTAATCTCGAATAATAAAAACCTCTCATACGAAGCATTCTACCTAGTTTCCGAACCTCGGAATAGAAAAGAAACATCCAGTGAACCAAAAAAGGAACATCTACTAACCTTTGGAGTGATACAGTTCGACGGCGTGACGGAGTTGAAGGAGGACGCGCTGGGCGGTGGAGACGGGCGAGGAGTAGATGTGATGGCATGGCGTGGAGGTGGAGATGCGGCCCGATGGAAAAATGGAGGCGGCAGCACGACGTCGCGGGTTTCAGGTGAGGAGGAGCCCCCACGGCGACATTGATGTGCGTCAGATGTAGCGGTGGCGATGCTGACTTGCATCGTTGACAATGACGGCGTGCTCACGGGTCTAGGCAATGACAGCATGATTGCGAGTCTGGGCGATGACGGCGTGCTCGCGTGTTTGGGCAACAATGTCGTGATGTGCATGAAGCGGCGGAGACAGCGCTGAGCAGCGTTGTTGACGGCGACGGAGATGGCGTGTGAGGGAGGGTTAGTAATGCGACTGTAGTAAAAGAGTGGAGAAGATGAACAGCACATATGTGGTGGTGAAAAAGGGGTAAAGTGAAAAAGTGAAGAGTGAAATCTGAGTTAGGATTTAGGGTGGATAAATAGGGTTTTTTTGTAGTGAGCTTTGAGGTCCAGCCCAATAGGAGTTGGCAGGAGTTATCATCGAGCTCCGTTTGGCGTGAGTCTCCACTGTCTGAGATTGTTGCAGAGTGCGATGGACTGCGCCACCGTCCTCATTCCTAATCGCTGCAACGCGCCATTCTCCATGCAACATATCTTCGGTGCGATTAGTCCCTCCCCGTGGAGCGCCTCTTGCTATTTTCAGGTTGTCGCATGAAGCAATCACAATTGCAAAGGCTCCATAGACAAGGTAACGCTGTTTGTGTGGCGTTTTTTTCTTGAACTTTTTACCATTGATGGTTTCAGTGGCTAAGAGAAGGGAGGGTTGAATCTTAGCCCCCTTTTTTGCTTGTTAACACTTGCTGGACTTAGAGAAAACTTTTCTGTTTTTAGCTCGTCCCTAGCCACGAGACATTTTCATTTTGTCTCGTCACTTTACACGAGACATTTTTGATTTTTCATCTGAACAGTAAAAACAGAATTGAGTAGGAAGAGAGGTAGAAGATTACACCCAGATATATCCTGGTTCAGCTGCTAAGTGCAGTGCAGCCTACATCCAGTCTCCATCACAACAATGATGGAATTTCACTATAATAATCCAGATTACAAATTGTAAAGTGCTAACCCAACTTACAAGGGGATTCCCACAGAATCATGAAACACAACACAGATGTACAAAGGAACTCTAAGACATCTATGGCTTTTTCTTTTAATTTTGCACTCTCTGCCTTTTTCCGCTCTATGGCTTTTTCTTACAAACCTCACTGTTTGTCTTTTTCCATGAGACTCAAGACATGACAAAATTAAACAGAAAAATACAAAACAGAAAACATTGAAGGAGAAGAAGAACTGTTAGCTTAGGTAGCTCTGAGAACTCTGTGTCTTGCACTCTCAAATCTTATTCCTTGCTCCAAACAGTGGCTGTTCTCTCTTTTTAAAAAAGAGGGAAGCCTCCACACTTGAAGCCAACACCCAAACCAACTTCTTCCTCCTTCAAGAAACAGAACCGATTCGGCCACATAGAGAGAGAAGAGATAACCATGCAAAACCCAACATGCAATTACCTCTAGTCCTTTCTTGATCATCACTCTTCATCAATCCGAGCAAAATATGATTAACAGAGCAAAATATTCATAACAGAGTAACAAGAGTGTATCAAAGTAACACAAAGCAGTGAGTATCAAGTCATGCTTATACAAAAAATAGATTGAGCCTAATGAAGCCAATATCAAATAAAAGTAAACAGCAGCCATCAATCATCAGAAAGATTGAATTCTGAACCGGAATCAGCTTCAAAATCCCCTGTTCCCATTTCATCATCAAAGCTCTTTACCATGAAGCCAACTCTATCATGGCATTTCTTCCAGGCCCTTTCCTGTTCATATTCCAATTTTCTGGCAGTCTTGTGGGATTTGAACATTAACTTGGACATGTTGCGCATCTCATTGAGAACCTCTCGGATTGATGCAGTAACATTTGAGGGTTCAGGATGGCTCTCCAGATCACTGAGAGATGGTTCAGAGGGAACAGATTTCTTGCCTTTCTTGCCCAAAATTCCTCCTCCTTTAATCATTGAAATCTTGTTCTCAACAGTTTCATTAGTCAAATCAACCTTAAAATACTCAAATATACATGTGAGAAACATGCCATAAGGAAGATTAGCCTTTTTGGTACTTTTCACTGCTTCCCACATATGACGTATCATAATATAAGCAAATGAAATTTGGGAAGAAGTAAGAAGTGCAAATAAAATTATAGAATCAGAAACTGTTACTCTGTGGTGAGAACCGCCTTGTGGTGTGAGAATGTGACTGATGATACGGTGCAACAGAGATTTCTCAGAACCGAGTGCTCGATGAGTTGGAATTAGTCCATCCAAACCAGAGAGATTTGCACAGATGTGTTGCAAGACCGTTTGTTGTGCAATGCCAACTTGATCATCCCACTTATCAACCATGTAAACTTTTGGCCCTTCTTCTTCATATCCAAGAGCAGCGCCTATGGTTTGAGGATTGAGGGTCATGTAAACACGTTTGACATAAGAGTGAATTGAGCCATCAATCAAACGCATGTTTGCATAAAATTCCCGGACCAGCCCCGGGTACACAAGTTTCTGAATGTGAAGCAGTGGAGTCCACTTCAGAGCATCAAACATGGAAGAAAAGTTGATTCCTTTGGTTGCCAGTTTCTCAAGATTTACCAGGTATGAAAGACAAAGAGGGCGTTTCAGCAAAACCTCTTTATGAAATTCATAGAAAGCACATGAGTAGAACCGAGAGGGATCAAAATGGGAGTGTGTTTTGTGAAATTTGTTCTTGAAGTCGAGAGACTCCAAATTTGCAGGTTCTCTTGTATCATGCAGATCAAAGCTTTTCGGCCTTTTCTGAGAGCTTTTTGTGGTTGAAGTAGGTCTTTTCGGCAGTGATGGTGGTGGAGAAGTATGTGATTCCTCTTCTTCTTCTTGAACGCTAGGCTCCTTGTTCTTTCCTCTCCCTGAAGATTTGTGAGCGATGACTTTGCGACGCATGGTTTCGGTCCTTTTAGAAGGAGGTGATGGAGTAGAAGAGGAGGTAGAATGAAGATGGATATGTGTATGAGTTTGAGGTGATGAGAACGGTGGACTTTTTGGAATGGTGGTTTGGCCACTTCTCTTTTGTGCCGTTTTCTTTTTCATGTTAGGAGGAATGGAGAAGTTGAATATGAAAGGGTGGGAGTGCCGAATGAGAGTGAGGAGAGAGGAGGTTAGTGGTGCAATTAATGAGGATTGGAGAGAGATGATGGAAAAGTTAATAACCATAATGGTGCGGTTATTAACCAAGGGGTTTTGAAAAAGTGGTTTCCTAGTTTCAAGGGATTAGATGGAGAGAGGGATTTGATTTGACAATAACCACTTCCAATGAGATTTGAAATGACAATCAAAAGATTTGATCATCATAAAATGAGGAACCAGTAAAAATTCAATGAGGGGTCAAACTTGAATATGTGGGGCCCATTAGAAGCAAAGTCTGCGCAGCCTCCCCCTTAATCATAGCTCCTCCAGCATGCCTTGTTTTTATCTCGTCCATTCCTACGAGATAAAACTGGACAGAATCAGAAATTCAACAATTTTCAACATGATTTAAATCAATCATTCCCAAACTTTTCCTTAACAAATAGAATCTATCTTCACAGAGGGGTTTTGTAAAAATATCAGCAAGTTGTTCTTCAGATTTTACAAATTGAATATCAATAGTACTCTTTTGCACATGTTCTCTAATAAAATGATATTTGATTTCAATGTGCTTTGTTCTTGAGTGCAGAACAGGATTCTTGGAAATATTTATTGTACTCATGTTATCACAAAATAAGGGTATGCTATTGATTTTTAATTTGTAATCTTCCAATTGAGTTTTTAACCAAATTAATTGTGAACAACAAGCAGATGCGGATATATATTCAGCTTCAGTTGTGGATAGAGCCACTGTGACTTGTTTCTTGCTTGACCACATGTTGAGTGAGCTTCCAAGGAAGCAACACATGCCCGAGGTGCTCCTTTTATCCACTCGATCTCCCGCATAATCTGCATCACAAAACCCTACTGCACAAAAATTATCAGATTTTGGATACCACAAGCCATAATCACATGTTCCCTTAATATATCTAATGATGCGTTTAACTACCGATAAATGGGATTCTTTTTGGTGAGATTGAAATCTTGAACATACACCCACACTTTGAACAATATCCGGTCTAGAGGAAGTAAGATACATTAGTGAGCCGATCATTCCCCTATACCGTGTCTCATCCACATCTAGGCCATCATCATCCTTTTCAAGTTTAGTGTTAGGATGCATTGGTGTTTTCATTGGTTTGGAATTTTCTAAGCCAAATTTCTTTATCAATTCTTTTGCATAGTTTCCTTGGTGAATAAAGGTACCACTAGGAGTTTGTTTAAGTTGGAGGCCAAGAAAGAAAGTTAGCTCTCCCATTAAACTCATTTCAAACTCACTAGTCATGAGTTTTCCAAACTCTTCACACAAGGACTCATTGGCCGATTCAAACACAATATCATCAACATAAACTTGAACAAGAAGGATGTCATCATTAGAAGCTTTAATGAACAAAGTAGTGTCAGTGGTTCCCCTTTGAAAATGATTTTCTAATAGGAAGGCACTAAGCCTTTCATACCAAGCTCTTGGAGCTTGTCTAAGGCCATAAAGAGCCTTTGAAAGTTTAAACACATGATTAGAAAAATCTTTATGTTCAAAACCAGGGGGTTGAGCCACATACACTTCTCTATCAATAAAGCCATTAAGGAAAGCACATTTAACATCCATTTGAAACATTTTGAAACCCTTATGGGCAGCATAGGCAAGAAGCAACCTAATTGCTTCCATTCTAGCTAAGACTCATCAAAATCAATTCCCTCTTCTTGATCGTAACCTTGGGCCACTAATCTAGCCTTGTTACGAACAACTTGTCCATCCTCACCAAGTTTATTTTTAAATACCCATTTAGTACCCGTTACCTTCTTACCATTCGGATGAGGTACTAATGTCCAAACCTCATTCTTGTCAAATTGAGCAAGCTCTTCTTGCATGGCCTTGACCCATGATGGATCTTCAAGAGCTTGTTTGACATTGTTGGGCTCCACTTGTGACAAGAGGGCAAAATTGCTTGGTTTGAATTGCCTTTTGGTTGAGGATCTTGTCGTTACACCTTGAGAGGGATCACCAATGATAAAGTCATGAGGATAACCCCTCATAGACTTCCATTCTCTAGGCTTCCTTTGTGGTGTTGAGCTTTGATGAGTTTCTGTGGGTCTCACTGTTTCAGTTTCTCTTGCTGGCTCAGGAGACAAAATGGAAATGTCTCCTCCAATCTGACGAGATAAAACCGGGCTGACAGATTCTTCATTTTGCACAGATTTGGGATTTTCTTTACATGTTCCATCCTCTTCACAATCTGAATCATTATCCTTTACAATACTAGGAATTAAGTTAGAATCACAAAAAGTAACATGTATGGATTCCTCTATGGTTCTATGCTCTTTGAGATAAACTCTATAGGCCTTGCTTGTGGTGGAATATCCAACAAACATTCCTTCATAGGATTTTGGATCAAACTTTCCAAGGTTTTCTTTATTATTAAGCACAAAGCATTTGCATCCAAAAACATGAAAGTACTTAAGATTTGGAGGGGTTCCTTTCCATAGCTCATAAGGAGTTTTCTTTAACCCTTTTCTA
>NC_029773.3:6682240-6684234 GCF_000817695.3 Arachis duranensis | reverse complement strand
TTTAAATCCTCAAGAGTTAATCCATACACATTATTGCATCTTTTAGCTTCAAATAGAACATCCCCAGTTTTCTCACAAACAACTAAGCAAACAAGCTTCTTAAAAATAACTTCAAAACCCAAATCACACAATTGACTAACACTAAGTAAGTTATGTTTCAAGCCATGTACAAGAAGGACAACATTTATACAAGATGAGAGATTTTTACCCACTTTCCCAACAGCCACTATTTTTCCTTTTGCATCATCACCGAATGTGACAAATCCTCCATCATATTCATCAACCTTTATGAAGAAGGTTGTCTTTCCGGTCATATGCCTAGAGCATCCGCTATCCATGTACCACATATTTTCCTTTTTCTTGGATGCTAGGCATACCTGCTCTACCTCATTTGCCATGAGACAAGGCTGTGACTTAGTCTCAGATTCTTCATCATCATCATCTGAGTCATTTTCCAAATCTTCCTATGAAGCCATCAGTCCCTTTTTCTTTCCCCTTTTTGGCTTTTCTTCCTTTTTTAATTTGGGACAATCAGATTTGAAATGCCCCATTTCCTTGTAATTGTAACAGATTACTTTGCTAAGGTCCTTCTTCATCTTCCTTGAGCTGCTGCCTTTGCCTCTGAGTTTCACCATTTTCCTGAATTTTTTTGCAAACAACACAAACTCATTTTCAGAAGAATTATCACTGGATTCATCATCCAGAGGGTTAGTCACAGAAGAAAAAGCAATTCCTTTCTTTTTTGAATCCTTTTTTAAATAAGTGTTTTCAAAGGCAAGAAGATTTCCTCTCAAATCATCAAGTGTCATGGAATCAAGATTACTGCTTTCAGAAATAATTAAAGCTTTTGTTTCCCACTCTTTAGTGAGACATCTCAACACTCTTCTCACAAGCACAGAATCAGAATGTGTAATTCCCAGAACATCCAATTCAACAATAATAGTGTTGAACCGTTCAAACAGTTCATCAATGGACTCTCCTTCCTTCATTGTAAACATTTCATATTCTCTGTTCAACATATCTGTCCGAGTCTTCTTTACAATAGTGGTTCTTTCATGAGTGATTTGTAGCTTGTCCCAGATTTCCTTTGCCGTTATGCATCGTGATACCCGTCGGTACTCCTCAAAGCAGATTTACTGCCTTGGAATTTAACTCTACCTTCTTTCTATCTTCCTCGGTCCATCTTGCTTCGGGTTTGAGAGAGACTACCCCTTCAGCACTTGTAGTAATTGGAAATTGAGGCCCTTCAAGGATAATCTTCCAAAGTCTGTAATCTACTGCCTGTACAAAGATCTTCATCCTCTCCTTCCAATATGTATAATTTTTCCCATTGAAAAGGGGAAGTCTGTTGCTTGATTGACCTTCAGTCAGACTGTAAGACACCACATTTGCGCCATTGTTTTCCGCCATGAGGATCTTTACTCTAAGATGCAAAGCTTGATCTCTTTGAGACCAAGCTCTGATACCAATTGATGGTTTCAATGGCTAAGAGAAGGGGGGTTGAATCTTAGCCCCCTTTTTTGCTTGTTAACACTTGCTGGACTTAGAGGAAACTTTTCTGTTTTTAGCTCGTCCCTAGCCACGAGACATTTTCATTTTGTCTCGTCACTTGACACGAGACATTTTTGATTTTTCATCTGAACAGTAAAAACAGAATTGAGTAGGAAGAGAGGTAGAAGATTACACCCAGATATATCCTGGTTCAGCTGCTAAGTGAAGTGCAGCCTACATCCAGTCTCCATCACAACAATGATGGAATTTCACTATAATCATCCAGATTACAAATTGTAAAGTGCTAATCCAACTTACAAGGGGATTCCCACAGAATCATGAAACACAACACAGATGTACAAAGGAACTCTAAGACATCTATGGCTTTTTCTTTTAATTTTGCACTCTCTGCCTTTTTCCGCTCTATGGCTTTTTCATACAAACCTCACCGTTTGCCTTTTTTCCATGAGACTCAAGACATGACAAAATTAAACAGAAAAATA
>NC_029773.3:6662208-6682235 GCF_000817695.3 Arachis duranensis | reverse complement strand
CCAACATGCAATTACCTCTAGTCCTTTCTTGATCATCACTCTTCATCAATCCGTGCTCTCCATCCTTGGCTTCCTCTCCAAGATGGATTTCTGGCCCTTGATGCTTCATGATGATGATGACTTCATCTGCTTCAATATCTGCCTTAGCCATCACTTCGCCACTCTAGCTACTTCCTGTGGTGGTTGAGCAGAATCAAAGACAAGCCATGCTTCAAGAATCTCACCTTGCTGGCCGAATCTTCTTCTTTCCTTTTTGAGTATGAAGGATCCGAGATTACCTCACTAAATCTAACCATATTTGGTGATTATCTCAGCCACAACATACTTTTAGTATTCTTTTTCTTGCCATCATTAACTTGATGGCCTTGATGCATGCAACTTCTTCTTTTTCTTTTTGGTAGCTTAGTGTAGCTTCCATGGTTTCCTGTGTAATAACCGAAGAAAAGAGAAGGAGAGAGAGAAGAAAGAGAAAACAAAAGCAAGGCTATGAGTGTTATGATGAATAAAGTAATTAGGTGCACTTCTCCATGCTTTTGTGTAGTAGCGTGTAAGCTACCATTAATTGCCATCAAATCACTTTGACATTTTCTCTCTCATGTTCCCCATGCTAGTGAATTAAAATTCAAATCCTTCCAAAGAGTGAAATGGAATCCGTTGGAAGCATTTAGGCCTTTTTCTTTGTTTCATGGATTCGGATAAAGCATGGAAACATTTATTAATGTTGGGCTTGGTAGCAATAGATTTCATTTTGGCCCAACTTCATTTTTCTTTCGGACCATAGCATGCATAAAACACATTGGGCTATTGAACTTTGGCCCACTAAAAGCATTTGCCTTCCTGGTAAGTTTGGTTTCGGATCAAGTACAGGAAGCTTTCATCAAAAATAAATATGGGCTCAGTTGCAATAACATTTTGTTTTCCGGCCCAATTAAGAAATTGCATCACAAAATTTTCAATTAACATATGATTAATGAAGATTGAACTAATAATTTTGCAATTAAATATTTTAATAATGTTTGTTCATCACAAATATTAATTTGGAGTTTTCCAAACTCATCAACCATTTTTTTGAATGTTTCTTTCTGAGTAAATAGATATTTTTTATAGGGTTTCGAATGTTTATTTTCGAGTAAATAAATATTTTTTAATGTAAGTTACTAGATGTTTCTTTTATATGGTTGGGATGTTTTTTTTTCGAGAGATTTGTTCTTTTTTTTAATTCTTTATTTAATTATTTTTTCAAATATTTTTTTTGAGTAAATGGATGGTTTTTTTATGTGGATTACTAAAGGTTTTTTTCCTAGATTTTGGGATGTTATTTTTGGGGAAAGGATGCGGCGCACGATGGGTAGGGGTGGTAATAGGTAGGATAGGGTAGGATTTGGAACTATCCTAACTCTATCCGTGGATTTGGAAAGTGTTCGAGAGGAATTATAGATGAGTGCATGACGTCGTGAGAAGAGCAAAAAAAGAAAGAAAAAAAAAGGCCGATGAATTCAAAACTAAATAATTAAAATATAGTTATTTAAAATTAAAAATTTTTAAAATTTAAAAAATTTATTTTTATTGGTATCCAAATTAATTATCTAATAAAATTATTATATTTTTAAATAATTATTTATATAATTAATATAAAATATAGTTATTTTTTATGTAATATTATATAATTAAATACATACATAAAATTACTCGACAAGGATCAAAATTAAATTTATATATATAATTGGTATTTTACCTATTATACTTATTACTTTTCTCTATGAAAATATTTTAGTTTAGGCACTATTATAAGTAAACTAAATTTCTACTTAATTAATAAATAATAACTAGAGAGAAATTTAATCATCACATACATTAATCATTTAGTAATTAAACTGATCACACAATTATGCATAGTTTCATAGCTAACTGAAATTTCTTAGAACATACACTTTGAGTTTTAGGGATGAAACACACCAATAACCCTGAGGAAATTGAAAATAGCAAACAAAAAGACAGCAAATCCAACAATACTGGAACTGAACCTCCAAGGATCTCGGAAGTACACTGATCTCAGCATCCCCATGTAGTGCATCCAACAATTACTATAATGACTATTCAGTTTCTTGATAGTTTTCCCATAATAGTTTGAAGAAACCACAATATTCCTGCAGAGACAATTCACAAGTGCTGCTAATTCAGTGTGGCTCCCAAGTTCATGAACAATGGCTTCTTTGTCAACAAGCAACTCAACATCCTCATGAGTGTGAATCAATGAGTCTATCAAAGACACATAGTTGCATATGAAAGGTTGATCTGAGTAGTGACACTGCTCCAATGCAATTAGGTTCCTCAGAACACATTCTGTTATTTGATACACTTTCAGCTGAGGAATTTGCAAACGTGCTTTGAAATATTTGGTCAATGGTAAGAAACCAAAGCACAAAAACCAGCTTAGGATTTTGATCTTGTGGAACTTTATGTCTAAGTAGCTTCTACCTTGAACTTTCTCAAAGCTTACCCCAGCTTCATTCAATCTTGTTGCAGTTCTAGGGATATGATAGTCTATTGGATAAGGGGTAAAATCGTCTTTTGGGTTCACACCATTTGTCTGAATTTTTCTGGGTAGGTAGGTGAATCTGATTAAATCAGTAAAGTGTTTGCAAGTTTTGTAATTTTTGATCATATCTGCTATATCACGAGGCTCATTCTGTGGATAAAAATCTTCAAAGTATTTAAAAGCAAGCTTAAGAAAATTAGCTTCATGGTTTTTCTTGTTGTCACCATCACTTAAGAGTAACACACTATTGTATAGTTTCTCCAACACAAACATTGGAATTTGATTCTCAAGTAGCAACAAGTCCCTTTGTATGGCTTTGCAAATCCATGATGTTGTGAACATGGGATCATGTTCATCTTTTTTCTCTTCTGAATTTCTCAGAAAGAGTTCCATGATGAACACAGAATCAAGTAGTATCATGTTCATAAAATCATTATCATTGCAAGGCTCAACAAGCTCTGAATAAGAGTCTCTTATAGTTTTCTTTTCTTGTTCAAGATAGATTGTTCTGTATCTCTTCAAAGCTAAAGCCTGTGAGTTATTTAGGCGCTTATAAAAAGCATGGAAGTACCTTTGTTTCTGATTCTCTTGTCTCAGTTTTGAATCTTTGCTGTGAATAGGGCCTATTGAGATGAACTTTGGTGTGTAAGCTTCCTCATTTAACTTGAACAGATGAGAAGGAACCTTGTAAATGCAACATTCATCAGACACCAATGGTTCAAAATGTTCTGGAATGTTAATCAATATTTCCTGAATCTTAGGTTTTGTTTCTCCTTCTAAAGCATTATTGTTGTTAATGTTTGGAGAAGCCATTGCAACCTAACTTTTCTTCTTGCCTAATAGAATCCATCACAAAGTGAATATTCAATAAATCACTTAGCTTCAAATATATTATTAACATAAATAATCTTGAAAAGGTAGAAAACTAAACTGAATTTCTTTTAATTTATACAGATTAGACATATAACAAAAACAGATAAACTTGAAAAACAAAGAAAATAAGCATATATAACAACCCCAAATAATAATGAAATTTGTTTCTTTTTCAATGAAAAAATAACCAAGCAGCAAGCCTTAATAGAAATAAATAGTAATATATATAATTACCTTGAATGAAAAATATTCACTGATATGGTTGGAAGGAATGGAATTATTTCTTTCAGAATATGTTACTTAGATGTAATGCTAATTCTCTCAATCTATATGCTAGTGCATGTGGTGATGTGCATCAACTTCTCTCAAGTGTGTTTCAAAAACTTACATAAACATATATTGATTTGATGCATCAGCACTAGCTTCTATTTATATATATACCTATATATGTTGGATTTGGTAGTTAATTATGATGGCTTTACTTGTTGGTTGATATTTATGATGTTACTTCAATTCATTCACCTATTGTATTAGTTAGTATTTTAATGAAGGGCAAAAAATCAACAAAGACTTCTAGACCAAAGAGCAAGACTTTTAGGTAAACTGAAATATTGATATATATGTTTTGTATGTACTGTGTTGTTTTTGTCACCATCTATGATGGATCATGGAACCTTGTTACAATAATGAGTCCCCCACAATTAGTAGGTAGTAACCACTTTTTGTGAATATTAATACACGATTCAAACAACTCTTTTTGAATTAGTTTCACCATAGCCAGCTGAAACTTAAAATTATTTTTATTATAGATGATAATAAAAAATACTATATAAATTATAGATATAAAAAAATTAGTCATTAATATATATGATTATATATTTTTTTACATAAATATATATTTTATATTTTAATATATAAAAGAATATTAGAGAATTAACAAAATTTATTGTTTTTAGTCAAAATTTAAAAGTATAGACTAAAAATATATTATTAAATTATTTTACTAAAAATATTAAATTAATGACTAAAAATAATAAATTTTACGATCCATAAACATTTTTTAATATATATTTTATATATACCTAATAATATCATTGTTACCAGTAATATTCTCCTTAATTAGGATTGCTGTGTGAAGCATGCATGATATATATCATTATCATGAGGTGACTACTTTGGTGTAAATTTAAGGTGTTTATTGATTTGAATTAATGAGTACATACAAGTTAAAAGAATTAAATAAAGGATAATTTAGGTTACAACCGGGACATGTTTAATTTAGACGTTAAACCTCCTTAAAATAAAAGAAGAATGATATGTATGTATGCCATAATAGCAACAAAAAAGAAAAATAATAATGTGATATCTATCTCAGCTGACTTAAGAAGATAATGATATATTTATAACAGTAGAATTTCTATATCCGTACTCCATTTCAGATTATTTATATTAGCCCCTATCTATCCTCGGTCTTTGTTTAATTATATATCCATTCTCTCTTCCCACATGCATATATAATATTTGTATAGTTCATCTCAGTATTCTCCTAGTTGCAATTAAATTTTACCAGAGTTGTCATTTTGTTTAGTGTTATTCAAGTTGCAAATTTTACCAGGTCAGAGTTGTGTTATTCACTCTTAGTTAAGTAGTTTTCAATGCACTGAATTATATTAAGTTGATAATCATCTTATAACTTAAGTTGGTTGATTGATTGGCTCACTTATTAGTTTAGTTAATTATTAAGAAATTTAAATTTTATCTTGTACATGTAACAATTTATGTGATTGATTGATTGACTCACTTATTATTAGCTTAACTAATTATTAAGGGATTTAAATTTTGTCTTATACATATAAAAATTTATTAATCAACAATAAATATTAAAAAATTTTATTTTCTTAATCTTATAGAAGAGTTATTATTCAGCCTCAATAAAATTTTATTAGATTTTAGTTAAAAAAATCAAATAATAATTACATATTAGGATTTGGAAAAATAAATCAACATGATAATCAAGCTAAAAACTGAGTCTAGATAAAGAATTAAATTCTTTCAATCATACTTAAGAGTCGTAACAAATTAGTTCTTGTCCTACTAAATTGAGAGACATCTTGAAATTAAAAAAAATCTTAATTAATTGTTGCAAATTTTCCCACTTAACTTCTGTCAATTTGTTTTATAGCTTTGTGTTCCTACATGCATTTTTAGTTTTTTTTTTTTTTTTACATAATCATTTGTGAAAAGTAATGCATAATTCACACGGGGTCATTGTGCTGACTTTCTTCGAAACTAGCTAGGTAAATAGTTTAGGTTTACTTTAAAATTTAAATCATGGTCAATGCAGATTGATGGAATGGTGAACATATTTTTTAAGAGTATGAACTCATTCATAAGAAGGACATGCCTGTAATATAATGTCAAGAATTAATTAATAATCCGCAACTTGTTTGGCAAAGAAAAATCAACCATTTTATATGTGAGGTTATTAATCTATAATCATTATTTTACTTTATATATATATATATGTACACTTCTTTTTATGTATTAAATTAGAGTGCACTGTTATGAAACGGAAAAAGTAATTAAGATTGCAATGCTGAATAGCAAATAAAAAAGAATAATAATAATGTTATATTCATAACCTACCTTATAAAATTATTTTACAAGACTATAGACGACATCATTTGGTTCATAAAAAAATTATAAATAAATTATTACAATTAAGTTCAACTTGTTAAGGAAAAAGTAGTATATAGATTATTTATACTAACACAGAACCCCGTCGAGTGTTTATTAAATCAACGATTATGATTACACATTTTTACTTTTTGAAAGCACAAAACACTAGAAAAGTCAAATTTTGAAGGTACTTACTTGTTGGTCAATATTACCAACCCTAAATTTGTCCATTTGTGTGGAAATAGATAGGAAAAACTTGAATCAAATTCTTCAATTTGTGTTATTCAGTTATTATTATTTCTTTTTTATGGATATTCAGTTATTATTTTTGTTATCCAAATTTTTATATTTCAAAGTTAAAATAAGAGTTATGCATTCTTCATAAATCATAAGATAATGTTAAGGAGACAATCACAATAATTTAAATTATTTTATTTATAATTTAATAACAATTAACTCATGAGTTATTAGCACTTAGCAGCCAAACATGTTCTAGATTTCCTTGTTTTTCGTCACTCTCACATGTCATTAACTTTCCTTGTCAACGCTGCTCACATACTCTCTTCTCACTTTGTCCAAAATAGAAAATTTCATATTAGATCTCACGCGTTCATATTTTCCTCAAATCCTTAATCAATGCAACCTCAAATTCTTAACTTGAAAGCGTGGCTGCAAATACCACATTCAAAAATGTAAATGCTTGCGCTATATACATAGAGCAATGTTACATCACTAGTAAATATTATATTTTTATCAATATTTAATTTGGTCAGTAATAATTTATATTTATATTTATAGACATTTTATGCATAAAAAAGTATATAATTTGAATTTATATTTATCAAAATTTTGAACACATAAATCTATATAATTTTTACTTACGTTTTTCAGAGTTTACACATATAAATTAGTAAAATTTATTTGTCAAACCCAATTTAATAATTTTACTGGTTAAATAATAATAAAAAATGCTAAAAATTATGATTTCCAAAAATTTCTAATACACATATACTACTTTATCTTCCTTGTAATGAAAAAAAAGGATTATATTTACTAGAATAAATGTTCATTATAATAATAAAAGAAAAGTGTACATCCAACAATCATCTAAAATCTTACAAATAAAAGTGTTTGTTATAACAACTAATTTAAATTGATATAATGATTAGTTTATTAGTTTTTACTAGTCTGTGTAAGTAAGGGTCAGAATATTCGAATATAAAGCAAGTGGATGAGGATGTTAGAGTGAGGGTTGAATGTGATGGGTTGTAAGGGTTGAGTACAAGAGCAGTGAGAATTTTGTGACTTGAACGATGTGAATGAAGTTAGAGAGGAAACATCGCAGATGGAGTGAATGACTGAACGTGTACACGGTGTTTTGGGGGTTTTTGGGGAAAAGGTTTTAATGGATTTGAAATTAGTTTTTTTTTTTTTACTGTGAATTGGATCCCAAGACAATTTATTGGTTGAATGTTGCAAAAATTTTCCTCAATAAATAAAAAATATCTAATCAAGTTTTCAAAGTGTGATACTTAGAGTTTTTAGAATATTATTTTAATACTTTCAAGAAGTGAATTGATTTATAATTGAAATCCTGAAATTGAAATTAAAACTAACATTAAAAATACTTTTAAAATTAGGTTACAAGAATGTGATTTTTTCTTTTTTTTTTTTGTCCACGGTATTCCTTAACCCAATTTAAATCCCTAACACTTATTTAAACAGATGAATAAACTATCCCTCAACCCAATTCAAATAAACGGATGAATAAACTGATCACTCAAAGTTCGGTCAATTGTGAACTAAGTTACACACGAAATGGAATCCTGTCGTGTTCTTCGTGATAGTCTTTAATTAATAATTTAGATGGTGTAGTGTTCTTTGCATTTTGGTTCTAACTAAAAAAAGTAAAAATTACACCACATATATCACTTTCTTTATTTTCAAACATCACTTTTTTTAACACTATAAAAAATTCTTTATTGTTGTAACTAATTTTTTATTTCCTTTATTTAGGTGAATCAGCCTGAATATTGCAACCAGAAATTCGTTTTTTCTAATGAAATTGAAAACCTTTTTATATTAACTAATAGTTTATATAATATAGTGGTAGATACATATACAACATGGTCTTAGAAAGGACCCCAAATCCCAGTTTAATTCCCAAAGATAACAATACTCGAGAGAGAAACAACTAACTAAATACACCTGAACGAATAATGATTTGGAAGCCTTTATATTATTTGATTCATACATGATTTGAAAGGCCTTATATTTGACCAGATATTACAGGAAAGATATGAGGATCAATAATAACATAAATTAAATAGATAGTTCAACTCCCTAAATCCATGCCTTCCCATTGGTTAAAGCTTCTACTTGTAGTTGCAAAGGCATGTTTCTGAGACTCACCTTCTCATTATATTGTGATTACTCCCTGTATTTCAAAATAAATATGATAGGACCAGTAATAGCAGAACGGTCAAGCTTTATTGATATACAGGGATGGTCAATTAGCTCTCCCTAAAAGGTTCTACACAGTTGAAACTATCAACTTAGTGAGAGATTCTCTCTAACTTCTAACAGGATTCCTAACCTAAAAATCTCCTCTACTAACTATAACCTAGTTATTTATAGGCAATGAGCACTAGGGTCTAAAAACCTATCAGCTAGCTAGACATGCTAACAATTCCTACTTGACCTCTACTTACCTTTCCTTTTGTAACACAACCCAAATCTGTTAATAGTAGCCTTTTTATCAATACTCTCCCCTTGGACAACCACCTTGTCCTTAAGGTGGAACTCCGGAAAGGTGGCCCGCAATGTCGCCGCTCGCTCCCAGCTGTCCTCACAAGGAGAGAGGCCCAGCCAGCGCACCAAATACTCCAAAGCCCTGTCCTTTGCGTTTGTGATGCCACGATCTGAGATGGATGCATCACCAGCTCGCCATCCTCAGCTAGCCCCGGTGGAAGCGTCTGTACCTGCTGCTGTGGCGGAATGGCCTTTTTCAACTTGCTAACGTGGAAGACCGGGTGGAGCCTGCACCCTTGAGGCATGGCTAACCTGTATGCCACTGCCCCTATCCTCTCAACCATCTCAAACAGTCCATAGTAACGAGGGCTTAGCTTTTCATTGACCCTCCGCGCTAGTGTCTGCATCCGATAAGGTTGCATTTTCAAATAAACCCACTCACCCGACTTGAACTCGACATCCCTTCGATGTCTATCTGCTGCTTGTTTCATCCGCTGCTGAGCCTGCACCAAGTGCGTCTTCAGCTCTGCCAACACTGCATCCCTGGCTGCAGTCAATGCTGCCACCTTATCAACATGCGATGGAAACGTCTCTCCACGGAAAAGAACAGGTGCTGGCACACCATAAAGTGCTTGAAATGGAGTTGTTTGTGCTGAGACATTGTAGGAGGTATTAAACCAAAACTCCGCCCATAGTAGCCATTCTAACCATTTCTTTGGGTAGCCCCCCACAAAACACCGCAAATAAGTCTCCAAACAGCGATTCACCACTTTGATTTGGCCATCGGTTTGCGAATGAAATGTCGTGCTGTACTTCAATTTTGTCCCTGCGGCTTGGAATAGTTTGGACCAAAACTTACTCGTGAACACCCTATTCTTATCTAATATGATTGACTTGGGAAACCCGTGTAGTTTAACCACCTCCTTAATAAAGGTTAGTGCCACCTCCTTGGCTGAAAATGGATGAGCTAAGGGGATGAAGTGAGCATACTTAGTTAACCGATCGATCACTACCAGGATAGTGTCCATGCCTTAGATTTTGGCAATGCCACCATAAAATCCATCATAATGTGTTCCCAGACCCTCTACGGGACTGGTAGGGGCTGCAACAGCCCTGCCGATTTCATCGCTGCATGCTTGTTTTACTAGCAAGTGTGGCAGCCCGCAACATAATCCCTGACCCGTTGCCTCATGCCGCGCCAATGAATCGCTACCGCCAGCCTCTTATAGGTTCGAAAGAAGCCTGAATGTCCACCTGCCCCACTATCACGAGACTCAACCAGCAAAAGTGGGATTTGAGAAGAATTTGCAGGCAACACTGCTCTCCCTTGATAAAACAATCGACCCTTGTGTAGAGAATACCCTGGATATCATCCAGCCCCTGCTGTAGGGCGGCCACAATCTTTTGTAGCTCTTGGTCGTGAGCCATCTCCTCTTCCAGAGGTTCATGTGCACTACTGAGATTGTCCTTGCCATCATTTGTCGTGACAACGCATCTACTGCCTTATTCTCAAGGCCTGGCCGGTATCGGACCTCAAAATCCAAGCCTAACAATTTAGTGGTCCATTTCAAGTAAGCTGGGTCCATGAGTCGCTGGTCCGTGAGGAACTTCAGACTTCGCTGATCTGTGAGAACAATAAAATGGCGACCCAACAAGTAATGCCGCCACTTTTGGACAACGAAGACAATGGCAATCAACTCCTTCTCATATGCAGATTTTTGCCGGGCCCTTGGAGATAGTGCTTGGCTTAGGAATGCTATTGGTCTGCCTTGCTGGGACAGCGCTGCACCCAACCCCTCACTCGATGCATCAATTTCCAACATAGTCTTGATTGAAATCCGGGACTGTTAGAGTCGGTAGGTCTGCCATCAGTCTCTTCAATCTCTCAAAAGCTTCTTGGGCCTTGTCATTCCATTCAAACGCATTTCGCTTTGTTAACTCCATCAATGGCTTGGCGATCATCCCATAGCCTTGCACAAAACGCCTATAATAGCCGATAAGTCCCAAGAATACCCTTAACGCCCGCTGGTCCGTAGGCACCGACCACTCTAGCATCGCTGTGGTTTTGTTAGGATCCGCCGAGACCCCTTGTGCCGAGACAATGTGACTCAAGTATTCCACCGAGCTCACTGCGAATGTGCTTTTCTTCTCATTCAGCACCAGCCGGTTCTCCATTAAAATCTGGAAAACTTGTTGGAGGTAAAGGGCATGGCTCGCCATATCCTGACTATAGATGAGGATATCATCGAAAAAGACCAAGACGAATTTCCGCAATAGAGGCTAAAGAATGTCATTCATCAAAGCTTGAAAGGAGCTCGGGGCGTTGGTAGAAATTCATAATGGCCCTCATGAATGCAGAAAGCGGTCTTGTGGATGTCTTGATGCCTCATCCGAATTTGGTGGTACCTTGATTTTAAATCCAGTTTAGAGAAAACTGCAACTCCCATCAATCCATCGATTAGCCTATCAATGACAGGGATAGGAAATTTATCCGGAACCGTAATACCATTTAACGCCCTATAATTGACACAAAACCTCCCGATGCCATCCTTTTTCTTCACCAACAATATCGGGCTAGCGTAGGGGCTGGAGCTTGGCCGAATTATCCCTAAGGCTAGCATTTCTCGCACCATTTGTTCAATCACTGATTTCTAATGGTGCGGGTAACGATAAGGTCTTATATTCGAGGTTGCAGCTCCTTCTCTCAATGGAATGGCATGATCATGGCGACGATGCGGTGGCAGCTCTAGTAGTGTCGGAAACACCTTAGCATGAGAAGCTAACACCGATTTGATCACCTGCTACACCTGTGATATAGTGGCCGCTTGCAAAGTCATGGGCCACAGTTGGACCATTAATCCTTCTCCCCCTTCTTGAATGGGCAAAACTGCAAATTGAAGGTGCATACCTCCATAGCACAGCTCTGGGTCCCCCTGCAAAGTAACCATGTTGTCCCCATTCCGAAATTGAACGCATGATTTTTTGAAGTTTACGATGACGTCTCCCAACTTATCTAGCCATGCAAGCCCCAGGACAAACTCCGCTTCGTTAGTTGGGAAGATGAAGAAGTCTTCCTTGATTGCCAATTCCTTGAATTGGAGAGTGACACCCAAACACCATCCTTGTCCCCCTTTATTGTTGTTGTCCGCTACCCTGACCTGGAACTTACAGGTGTTGTCAATCCTTAAGCCCAACTCGATGACGATCTCCGGTGTCGCGAAATTGTCCGAAGCTCCACAATCTATGAGAACGCGTACACTGCGGCCATTTATCTCTACCTAGGCTTTGATGGACTTGTGATGTCCACTCAAGCTCACGAATTTGAGTTCCAATTGTCCCTGCTCCCCTGTTTCCAGAACTACCTCATGCTGTAACCAATCCGCTTCAAAGTCTGGCTCCATGATTAAAAGCTTGAACTCCCTATTCTTGCAAATGTGATATGTGGTGTACGGTTCATCACAGAGGAAGCATTCCCCCCTGGCGCGCTTCGCTCTATACTCCTCGTTGCTGAGATGTCTCAATCCGCGCCGTCGCAAGGGATTTATCGTCAACTCTACACCGTTGCTTGCTGCAGAGTTGGGCGCTGTAAAGGGGTGCACTGCTTTGGTGGCGGTTGAATTGGCGATGACGAAGTTGGGAGCCAGTGGTTTACTGCGTCCCAATACCCCTCGCAAGGCAGCATTGCGGTTTTCTACCTTTTGTGCCAATTCCATTAACTCGTCCACTGACTGGTATGGGAACAGTTTACATTCTTCCCCCACTTCCGGTTTCAGCTAATTCAAGAAGAGGTCCATCAGCAATTCTGGCGCAATTCCGCGGAGGGGCCGCGCGTGAAGCACGAACTGGTCACCGTAGTCCCGTACCGAGTTCATCTGTTTCAGCTTCTGCAGCGCTTGATATGGGCTCTGCAACCGTTCCGGTTGAAAATGCCGTAGCAGCACCGCACTGAGGAACCACCGCTACAGCACCGGCGTCGTCCCCTCCCACCACCTAAACCATGTGAACGCCCTTCCTTCCATTGCGAAGGTGGCAACCGTGAGCCATTCCTCATCTGGCACTGTGCGCAGCAAGAAGAATTGCTCCATGCGTTCAATCTAAACCACCGCGTCATCTCCGCATAAGATCGGAAATTCCAGCTTTTGCCATTGCTCCAGCGCGCCGCGACTTCCGGCCGACGAGCCTATAGCCAGGTGCTATCCCGTTGAACCACGCTCCTTCTGATTAGGCGCGCGATTTTCGAACGAATCCATTCGGGAATCGAAGCGCTGCAGCGTCTCCTGCATCGATTGGAACATCTCCATGGGCGACTCGATTGTGTCAAATCATGTCTCCATTTTCCTCGATCTCGATTGGACCATTCAGCGTTCGGATCCTCAAGCTCTGATACCAATTGATAGGACCAGCAATAGCAGAATGGTCAAGCGTTATTGATACACAGGGATGGCCAATTAGCTCTCCCTAGAAAGTTCTACACAGTTGGAACTACCAACTCAATGAGAGATTCTCTCCAACTTCTAACAGAATTCCTAACCGAAAAATCCCCTCAACTAACTATAACCTAGCTATTTATAGACAGTGAGCACTAGGGTCTAACAACCTATCAGCTAGCTGGACATGCCAACAACTCCTGCTTGACCTCTACTTACCTTTCCTTTTGTAACACAGCCCAGACCTGTTAGTAGTAGGCACCTCTCTATCAATATGTCACCTTGAAACTTTGATAACTTGAAATATCAATGTATTCTAAACATATAACAAAAATATAAATAAAGGTGGCGTTTGTTTTTCAAAGGGAAGTAGTACATCTGAAGAGTCAACAAGTAGCGAAACCAACGATTGAATCACTCTCAAGAAATGCAGCATCAGCTATTTTCCTTTGGCCTTTCACATGAAGCGCACAAACTCGAAAAAGGTTTGATCTGAATAACAAATATAGAAAACAATATAAACACTGAAGAAGCCAGATTTCATCAAAATATGGAAATGGTATAAAAGTATGAAAGTTGGTCATGGAAAGAATAGAAGGCAAATATGGAAGTATCATTACTTGGATATCTTTCTAAAAATCTAATAGGCCAAATATGCAAGGATCCGAATATAAGTATAAAATATATGACCATAAAATACTACTAAACCCCTCAAAGTTTTAACATTTACAATATTTACACATATAACATCTTAGATTATGCATCCATCTCATACAAGCGCACGAAATCCTGGCCAAAACATTTTTAGGACCAACAAGAACCAAAATGGAATAAAATTTAAATGTATATACTTGATTGCATTACTTAGTTTACAAGTTTGGCAACCAAATATTTTACCGGTTGAGGTGCAGGAATCGTAGTGGCATTCTTATCTGCATGTTATTGATAAGCTGCAGCATCAAGATTCTTGTCCATTGTAATCTAGAATATATTTGATCTGATGGAACAGAGACAGAAACTAAACATACTAGGTAAGTTTTTAACTTCAACCAAACCAATAAGAACTTAGAATGCATTAATGCATACCATTTCATAATGAACTGTGTTCAATGGCAAACGCGCAGCACATGAAGAATTTGAAGCATCCAGTGAGCAAAGAATAGATCCATCATTCTGTCATATCAACCCTATTATACTTTCTCCATTTGCTACAATCAGAAAACAAGTACATGTTATCCTCGCGGCGTTTCATAGTATGATACATTATAAATCCTGTGCACAAAAACACATCATTGACACATGATGGCTAATATCAAAAGTTCAAAACAAAACAAAACAAGTATATATTATATCATATACTTGAAGAGCAACCAAGGACTTCATATTAAACTAGTTATTAGCTACTAAGCCATTGTTATTAGCTATTATGCCATCCAGAAAAATTGGATAACAATAAACTTTTTACATCATTTAATCAATCTTTGCAGGTTACTCATTTATGCAGAGGCATTGATTAGGAGAGAGAATGAAGCACAATGGAAGAAATTTACTAAAGAGACAACAATACAATACTTCATGATGAATCAAGTTTAAATTAGGGTTTTCATATAGTTTTCTAGGCCTTCCTCTTCCTCTAACTATGGACTACTCTCCATCTGATTCACTCTGCTTGCTAGGGCTTCTACAGGCCTTTTCTTCATATGTCCAAACCATCAAAAGCAGGACTCTACCACCTTTTCAAACAATAGGCAAGAACCCCCATCCCCCTTCCCCCCTTTTATTCATCAACATAGCATCCTCATTTCTGTCATATTTATCTTATTTTCTTGTTAATTTCCTTTTTAGCCACCTGACAGTTAGTCTCATGATACCATTGGTCTTATAGTTGGTGCCATTAAGAAAAATCTTAAGATTTTCTGATTCTTATTTTTAATCACAAATGATGAGCAAAGCACTCATTCTTTTCAACCACCAACTTGGATTCTATAGTTTACAATCTTTATTGAGGAAAGGACAATGCATAAACAATCCAAGGGCAATGAGAGTATATCCTGCAAACAAGTAAAAATAACAGACAAGAAAACTAAGAATGCAACTCAATGACAACAATTATGCGTATCACACAAGAGTCAAGAATGAAAGAATACTTTAAATAGCATCAATGTACAAGCAATTTCTTTGTCTTGTCTCAAATATGATAAAAGAAACAAATATACTATTAACAGCAAAAGATAAAATGTTCTGTGGTTTACATATTCGAAAGTGCCAGACAAACAGGCCCTGATATCAAAAGAAAACTATGCACTAAAGGAACTCTTTCAGATGTCAGAACTATTTAGTTTTCTTAAGGGTTGAATGTAACAGTTAGATTAGATGAATGCACACGGCATAAGTAAAATTACAAATTACATAAAGTCCAAGAGTTATAGTGTTTTGTTTCCTGGCATTAATGTGCCAGCTCGTTCAAGCAAAAAGTTAGAGAGAAACAATGTGGAATCTAAAGCCCTTAGATTTTGTATAGACATAAACATGGTGATGACATCAATATCTGACAGCGCCAAAATATTTTAAAGAGATATAGAGAAAGATTGTGCAATTAGATTCACGCGCACATTCCAAATACCAGAGAAAGGGAAACTAAACAAATCAATACCATCCTCATCCTCCCATTAATACATTGAAATTTTACTGGATCCTCTCTAGTATGTCAAATATTTAAAGTTATACTCCTTTTATTATTTCTAATAAAATTAGCCCATGAACACATCAATAGTGATATGCTTGCAAGTAAACCACGATGTCAAAAGATAGGATGAATTATAGGGAAAAACGAAAATATATAATATATAGATATAGATAAAGATACTACTAGAAGTCCATAAATTATAAATACTTTGACAAAGAAACCCGACGGAAAAGCATAAATAATGTACAATGCTGACTGACTACTTATAACCACTTGACTACTAGAACAGGTTGGTTGTTTCTTATTAGGTGCCTCGAGGAACAGATAATAGGCACAGAAACAAACATTTATTTTCTCTTCTTCTTATGATCTGCACTATATGGTAATACCTTCTCCGGATGTCACTAAGACAGAACAGTTTGATATTCGAAGATGTCAGAATTTCAGAGAACATTCTGATCCCAGAACTAGCAAGTGAACACCCTAACCCTGTAAAAAACAAACAGATTATCAAGATGATCACCATATTGCTCCAAAGAGTAACAATATCATTTAGTGAGAACTTGAATGAACACTTGATTGTTGCTAATAAAATTTTAACACATCAAACAATTATTTTTTGTTCTCTTTTTCGCTCTTGGAACAAGTGGTTTAGATTAGCTTGGTGCTTATTACAATAAACACCAACCACTATGTTCAAATAAAGCTCATCTAAAGTGAATTTGTACCAACATGAACTAACAAGGGTGTATCCACCTTTAATTCAAGCCAAAGTGCATCAGAATCTTAAACCATACATGATTGAAAGGAGGATACACCTTTATATTTTCCCTTTAGATACAAACTCACTTTAGATACGTATTGTATTGCCCCAGATGATCAGTTAAAAGCACAAGGATCTTTTTCTTCTTCCTTTTCGCGTTCATATTCATTTCTTCATCATCTAGGCAAACAGTCAGAGAAGTAAAAAGATATATGAAGGTGAAAACCTTAAGAGGTGGGTCAGGAACTTGGTATAAATCAGGGGTCACACTCACACTTGTCAACCAAAGGCCAGGAAAAACTGCCTGCAAAATCACAAACATTAAGATCTGCATTATCATCCTCAGGAAAACAAACCAAACAATCCTACCCCTACCGTCATATATCATATAACACAACACATCATATAAACACAAGGAAAACCAAATCATCATCACGTCATGATTATATAATTAAACAAAGGGTTTATGGTTCAAATAAAAAACAAGCTTCAGCACATGAAATCCAATATAACCAGCAAAATGGATCAAATAAAAAATTAAATAAAGGGAATTGGTGAAATTGATCGATGATTACATCAACACCAGCATTATCATACAAACCAAACAACATAATTGTCTGATCATATCAAGCATTGGGGGAAAATATTTAAATTCATCAAATGAATACCACAACAGCATCTAATTACAGATACAACAACTAAGCATGTGAGGTTGGCTACATAAATCACACAAGATTTAAGAGTATCATATTCTAAATCATATCAGCATCCAAACCAATAACCATATAATCAAATAGCTACAAGGGTAAAAGCTTAACAAAACAAGCAGAAGCAGCACATGAAATCCAGAACAACCATAAAAAAAAAAAAATAAAGGATGGCAATGGAATAATGAAATTGAGAGAATGAATGTATGATTTTACATCAAGCTGCTTCTGAACAGCCCTAGGTCTCTTGTTGGGCTTCTTGGGGGGTTTGGCAGCAGTGACCTTGAGAAAATCCTCCTCAATCTCCTCTTTTGTCAGTGTCAATGAGAGCATTGCCGTCTTCAACACCACCCCCTCTTCCTCCTCCTTCCTCCTACCACCATTCTCCTTAAGCTCCTTAAGCCCCCCATTCTTACCCCGACTTGATGAACCATGCCGCACCCTGCTTCTCGTTCTGCCAGCATCATGGCCCAACGAGCCACCATTCCTACCCTTCACTGCAGTTTTCTTCTCCACAACCTTCCTCGGCCTTAAATTCCATGTCTTCACCAAAGGGTTACTTTCTCCTTCCTCCAAAACCTCAGCCTCCTCAACCTCAGCCTTAGCCTCAGCCTGGGGTTCAGGTTCAGGATCAGCACTGGGAGCAGAAAGGTCCCTCTTTTTCACACAAAACCGGAGCAAGAGGTTGTTTGTGCCCTTATCCTCAGGTGTATTCTCCGAACCCTCAACCGGTTCAACCAAAATTTTCTCCTTTGGAGGAGAAGAAGCGAACCGGTTCGGGTTAGAGTTGGGTTCAGGGTTGATAAGGAGAGCGCTACGTCGAGCCGGGTTCAGAGGCGACAACCCGAGTCGGAGAACCGGGTTGACACCTCCGGTGGTAGGGAGTGGCAGCCTTCCGAATTGGAACCGCCTGGGGATTTTGGCGTTGCGGTTGCGGTTTCCGAGCGCCCACCTTAAAGAGAAGGAGGCGGCAAAGGGCCTCGGTGGCACAGGTGGTGGTGGCGGCGGCGGTGGTAGCTCGGGGTGAGAGTTGGGTGGGTGATGCACCATTGGAATTGGGATTGGAATTGAAATGAAACGATGAAAGTGAGTGAATGAATGAATGAGTTGTTGTGTATATATAATAGTGAAAATGGAAACATTGTTTATGCATTGAATTGAATTGGATTGGATTCAGAGAACAGAGAGAATGAATGAATGAATGAAAGAAAGAAAGAACGAAGAGTGAAGAGTTGGCATTTGCCATGCAAACCTTATTAATGACACTTTCTTCTTCTTTCTTTTTTTTGTTTTTTTCTTATCTTTTTTTTTAAATATTATTTGACTTTTCTCATTCAAAAAATATTTTCTCTTTCTTTCAAAATAAATGCTGTTTTGAATTTCATCATAAAACAATGCTGTTTTAAATAATTTATTTACATTATTAAACAACAAATATTTATATATGACATTGGTTTTCTTTCTTTGTTCGACAATAAATTGCCACTCTTTTTTTTATAAAAAAAAAAAACTTATTATTAAATTATCAATTATATCCTTGTTCAATAAAAATCTTGAAATTGAATTTTATCATTTTCTATTTTCATTAATTATGGATTGTTTAATAAAAATTACTCTTAATTCTCAATTTACTAATAAATTGTATATTCAATCAAAGTGAAAGATAAATAAAAAAAGTATATATTCAAATATACATGTCCAAATACATAGAATTAAAGATGTATAAATCCAAATCTGATTTATAATATTGTAATATTTATCTATATTTGATTGTAATTCGTAAATATAATCCAATTTACTGGTTTATTGAATCGGATTTCGATCTAATTTACAATTAAATATGGTTAGATACAGATCCACAAATATGAATAATAAATAAAAATATAAATAATAGGATATTGCACTTTTTTTGAAATGTTAATATTTTAAAATTTGTATTATTATTTGGTTGTTGTTGGAATTCGAATAATTCGATTTGGTCGTTTTATTTTTATTATTATTCACATATGTTTGATTGTTTATTTCTATCATTTAAAAATATTAATAATATTTTAAAAATAAATAAATCTAAAAAAATCATTTTTAAATTTGTTTTGAATTTTTTAATAATTTTTTTAAAAAAATTATCAATAATATCTGATATCTAATTTGATTAAATCTATAAATTTTGGATCGGATTTGAGCCTAAAAATTAATAACAAATTAATCATTTGATGATTTTTTTATTTTTTTAAAATATATTAAATGCTCCAAACAATGAATAAATCTATTTATAATTTAAAAAATTTAATTATAGTCTACCGCAATTTAAAGAAGGATTCTAGTCTACCAAAATTTTAATTATAATTTAGCATTAATTATATAGGTCAAGTCAACACAAGTATTTAATTCGAACTTCCGACATTTATTTAAGCGGACTAATAAATTAAATATTAAATTAGTGCAATTTAATTAAGTGAATAATTATTTATTAAAGTAAATATAATATATCCTATTTACTTGTGTAACTTTTTATTGCAGAAAAAATATTTAAAAATGATTTATGTTAAAGAAGATATTATTTTAAATTTTACATATAATATTTATAATTATACATGTATTG
>NC_029773.3:6661835-6662171 GCF_000817695.3 Arachis duranensis | reverse complement strand
TAGAGAAAGCAGCAGGTAGCCGATATTATTGCAATATTTAATTTCTATCTCTCTTCAATAAGTGCTGGAATTTTGAATATTATTATAACCACAATTTTTGTAAAACTTCATAATATATGTGAATTATTACTAGTGATATTTTATTAATGACGAGTGGTAGCCTAGAGTAGAGAGTAGAGACCCCGCCTTGATTGAACTCACTCTTTTTTCACTCGAAATGTTGACATGTTTCATAACTAGGTCAGAAAACATTATTATTATTATTATTATTATTATTATTATTATTATTATTATTATTAAAGTTATTTTTCTGATGTTTGAATTAAGGAAGAAGAT
>NC_029773.3:6637085-6661739 GCF_000817695.3 Arachis duranensis | reverse complement strand
AAAATCGATACCCATTTTTTTTTATCTCTTTATATATACTAGAGTGTTAATAGACATTATTAATTTATATTTTATTTATTGAATATGTAGTATAATAAAAAAAAAACATATTGTGATTACATGTTATTATAAAAGTCTGATAATTTTGTAATTTACGGTTATGAGTTTAGGGGTAAACTAAAGGCAATCAAATTTTATAAGATTTTATCAGGATTTAATTAGGTTGTGACCATTCTCACTTGGTAACAAAATATAACTCGTTTTTGCTAGGGTAAAAACCCAATTATGGCAATTAAAAAAAAATGTCTAAAACATTGTTACCATTATCATGGAGACCGCGTATTCATTTAATAGCTAGAATGTTTTAAGTGTAGAATAAAGAAAGAAATCTCATTTCACTATATTATGTATTTATGTTTGTAAAACATAAATTCGTTACGGATTTCATGCCATTTATAAACGTAGAAGTAATTATTTACCATTTTATTATTACCTAAATTTTTCATTTGTTAGCACACTGATTATAACAAGTTATAAAATAATATGATTCTATTCCATAAATATTTTCTTCATGAATTTATTCGTGACCTTCAAATATTTTCCCATAAAAGAAAAAAAGAAAACTTCAGATGTTATATACGTTAAGGGGGAAAGGAAAAAGCAATTGATCATATGAGGGGCAGGGAGAAATAGATTAAAAAAAGTATTTGTACTTTTTAGAAACATACAAAATATCTTAAAAGTTATGAATACTTTTAAAAATATCTAAAAATATATTTTTTAAAATTAATTTATGGGTATCATAATTAAAAAATTTAATATAATTTTATATATTAATAAATATTAAATTTTTTATATTTATATTTATTATGATATTTAAATTTTAAAAATTATTTTATTAAATATAATTATTATTATTGTTATTTGTGTTTATTAAAAAAATTTACTTTAATTTATTAAGTATGCTATAATTTTTTAAAAGGTGTATTTAACAAATTAACTTTAATAAATTATTTTTAAAAAATAAAAACTTTATCAAAATAAGCGTTAAAGTACTATCGGTTGCGGTTGGAAAAATAAAATATAAATCAATATTCTTTAAAGTGAAAAAGTTAGTATAAAATAATAAAATAAAAAATTAATTACTTTTAAATTAAGATAATGTCATATATATTTTATAAAAGATATAAAAAAATCAATAATAATTAACTTCACAAGTTATCACCTAATTTTTTTATTTTAAAAAATTTAAATTCATAAAATATACATCAACAAATAATATATAATATTCAATGCTTTCTACTTGTAATAAACTAATAATATGTTAATATGATTGAATTATTAACTTTCATAAAAATTAAATTAATGAAAAATTTGAATTTTTCTTTTTTTTTTTTCTTATGGAAACAAATTGGATTGTTTTAATAAATTACGTTCCTCACTATATTGTTCTCGTAACGTATGCACAAACTAATGCATGTTACTTTCATTATTCATATTTTTAGAAAGGCACTTATTTTCTAAACTTTGTAATTTTTTTATTTTTATTTCTTGCCATACTCATTACATGTATGACACTTACGGAGTTATGGCGTTATACATTAGTAAGGGCTATGCTACACCGCACCGGATTCGATGATCTCAAAACGTTTGGACTATTAAATAGTTATATAACAAAACATATTTTTAAGTTTTTTAATAATTATTAAATAAATTATGTTTATTAACAATCAAAAACAAAAACAATAACGAATTAAATCTTCGATTGGTCGTAATAACTTTTTGGCAATTCTAATCGATTAAAAGTTTATCTTTGATCCGTTACATTCCTCGAGCGTTATAAAATCGTGTTGCAGAGAGAATCAATCAATTGGATTAACAAAATAATCGATTGAATTTCAGGTTTCCTATAACTCGATCTATTGGATTGGACTTCAAGTTATCACAAAACAATCTATTGAAATTGCAAGGCAGTATGGTTTTCGCAAAAATCAATCGATTGGTCATACTACCCAATTGATTGAACGATGACTAGAATGTGGGTTTTTTATAATTCAATCGATTGTTTATATTACCCAATCAATTGAAAGCTTCAAAGCAAC
This sequence comes from Arachis duranensis, assembly GCF_000817695.3. NCBI lineage: Eukaryota > Viridiplantae > Streptophyta > Magnoliopsida > Fabales > Fabaceae > Arachis > Arachis duranensis. The sequence continues at coordinate 6,659,637 of NC_029773.3, read as the reverse complement.
TTTAGGTCTCACAGTTCAATCGATTGGTTGTGTTGCCCAATCGATTGAAGTTTGTACGTGACTAATGGTATATTCCAATTCAATCGATTGGTATGAGAATTCAATCGATTGGTATGAGAGTTCAATCGATTGGAATGTGATGTAAATAAGTTTTTTTCTGCATCCAATCGATTGGTAAGATAATCCAATCGATTGAATTTTGAATTGCGTTATATATTAAACCTGGTAATCATGCGTATTCAGACTCTCTCCCCATTTTAAAACATAACATCACCATTTATGCACCTCTCTTCTCTTTCTAAATCCAGAAAGCTTCTCTCTTCTTCTTCTCCAATCTCACCAATATCCACTCCAAACTACATACATATTATTAATCCTCATCCAAATCCTTACAAAATCCACCGAACCAATATCCCCAAAATGGTCAGAACTAAGAATGCCAAAAGAGTTAGAATTGAGGGTGAAAGTTCTGCATCCACCAGACTAGTTGTTTCATCCCATTACATGGCAAGATGGCTGCCGTCTCCGAGGATATTGAACAACTATGTGGAGAAGTTCGAGTCAAGGGCAATTGTTCCTCCCAGTTACATAACAGTCGAGTTCATTCATGATAGACATTATAATTTAGTCTGAAATACATTGCAAACACAGCACTTGACTGATTTTGTACAAACTAAGGATGATTATTATCCGCACTTGGTTAGGGCTGTTTATGGTACTTTAAATTATGTTGTTCCTGAAACTAATGAAGATGATGAGGAAGTAATGTCGCTGATTGAGTTTGATTTAGGGTCACGACATTATAGAGTTACTTTGGAACAATTAGCTAAACAATGGAATTTAGTTTATCATGGGGCAAAATTTATTGGAGGTATTGCGGCAGATGAGAGATGGGGTGAATATAATAGATTGGTTGGTTTGCAGAGTTTGCAGTATGAGAATCCACATATGGATGCTAGAGGTAATATAAGTTGCAGTGGTTTGGGTAATGAGCAGTGTGTATTTTGATGTATTTGTTTTTATACATGTTGATTCCAAGAAAACATAATCATGGAATCTTGTTTAATAAAGATATTCTAGTGCTTTGGACTATGGTGACTGGAAAGGAGATAAATTTGCCTTATTTTATGGTTCATCATATGCTTGAAATGAAGAAAGAAAAATCAAGTGTTGGTTTAGGATATGCTTGCCAATGGACTAAGATTTTCAAATGGCTTGGAATTGACTTGAGTGAAGAGAAAAGTATCGTCTTGAGTAATGTAGCCAAGATTGATGACATCACTCTAAGACAAATGGGAAGAGATTCGGATGTCCAAGAACCTCAGATCCAAGGGCAACCACAAGACCTTGAGGTGCAAGCACAATCCCAATAACCCCCACCACCACCACCTCCTTCGCCAACAATGCGAGATTTGATGGATGAATTGCGAAGCATAAGATTATATATGGAGGGGCAATTTGCTGATATGAGGCAACGTCAAGACAGGCAAACTGAAGCTATCAATCGTCATGGAAAAGTAATTGATCTTCTATACACTAATCTAGACATCACAAACCCAAGGGGTATCATCCCAAGGCCTGGACCATGAAGAAAATGTGTCGAAGAATGAAGAAAATCTGTTTCAGGATCTTGAAATTGTTTCAGTTGTTCTTGAAATCAATTGATATGCATTCAATTGATTGAGTTAGGAAACCAATCGATTGAAGAATGCTTGCAATCAGGAGTTTGTATGTATTCAATCGATTATTTTGTTAGTGAAATTGATTGATGTATCGTCAATTGCTGATTCAATCGATTGTTTTGTTAGTGCAATCGATTGAAGTATCCATAATTACTGATTCAATCGATTATTTTGTTAATGAAATCGATTGAAGTATCTAAAATATTTTGTTTCAATCGATTGGTAAGTGCTTGAACACGTATAATGCTATTCAACTAGTTTAATTAATTATTAGTGATCTCTCTAATCTTATTATTATTATTATTTGAGTATTTATTACTTAAAAATAATAATTTTAACCAAAAGATAAGATAACATAAAAAATTTTAGAATTGTTCACTTAATTTAAAAGTTTAAAAAAAGATAGAATTAAAATTTGATTATTTTTATTGAGTGTATATATATGTGCTCACTCCGACTAATTTTTTATACTTTGACTAATTATTTTAAGTATTTGCCTTTCAACCAAATTTGCTCATACAATATTCTTCAGTTCATAATAATCATGGATATTCCTCCTAACGAAGATTCAGTCCCCAATGATGCATGTAATACATAGAATATGTCACTGGCTACAGGCTGTGATCTTATCACACTTGATTTTGGTGATCAAATTGGAACTACAATTCCTAACACTAAGGTAAGACGTAATGGGATTTTAATTTTTAGTAGAATATATTATGAGTAATTTAATCTATTATGTTTTCTTTTTACAGCATGACCTAGTTATCAATGACGATGTTATTCAAAACAAGGATCTAAATAAAAGTGAAGAATTGTCTAGTAAAGTGGAAGAGGTCCTCCTTAACATGCATGTAATTTAATTTGGCAAATAGTAATGCAATTTATATTATGTAATACATTTTATATATTATAAATATTTTTAGGCTATTAGTTGTGATTAGAGAAATCTTTGTCTTATTTCATTGACAATCTCATCAGAACAACCATAACTCTTTTTGTATTTTTATATTTATATGAAATTATTTTACCTAAAATATTTACAGTCAATGAGAGTTGTAAACATGGCTCGAGATGAAAAAATTGATTAAATCCTTAATTTTGTAAGCCGCATTAAGACAATGATATCACAACTGAGTCTGAACAATGATTTCGAGACTCCGACAAAACTTTCTTCATAAAAGACACGTCCATTCTCAAATAGATTGAAGGCTAAGAGTTCGAATATTGATATTCATACTGCTATATCAGACGATGAGGATGATCTTATTGAACTGGACAAAAGGACTTTCACTCACGATGATGCGTTCAACATTAAAATCAATATGGACACACCAGTATCCCCAACTATAAGAGCCGCAACGAAAAAGAAAAATATACCAAAGGTATATGCATGTGTAGTAAAATTCATGCATCATATTTTTTACTAGTATATTCCTAACATGATAATAAGTGTTTATTGACCTATTATTTTTCTTAGGGTAAGACTATTATAGGGACACAGAAAAAATTACTGTTCACTCCCCTAGCCAGAGTTAGAAAGCTAAAGATTGAACCCAAATCATTCAATAAATCCAAGGCGTCTTATGCACTAAGCCAACCCACAAAAGACTATAGAAGACCTATTTATTTCTTTTTCATCACCAACGTAATTATCTCTTAGGCACCAATCTTTAATTATCTAATTTGTTGTGAGTAGTGCTAATTAATCATCTAGTCTACAATGAGTATTGCTAATACTCTTGTGTTAAACCTTGTAGTCAATGAAGTGTAAATTTATGCCAACTCCAACCATACGTCTTTTAAAAGATTAGATAAAGGCCTGTGCATATGCATTTTCAGTCTCGCTAGATCTATCGTAAGTTATTTTGATATTATCCGTCTTGTCGATCAATGAGGACCCATCTAATGTGTTTTGGTTTTTAATTGAAACAATGAAGAACTTGTGGTAACAGACACAATCAGAGCTACTAGATCAAACTTTGATCATTTTCTACTTGACAGACCCATTACGGATAAGGTACATAAATTATCTATTAATTAATTTACATTTGATTTTTCGCTCAATTCAGTAATATATTTGGATTATGGTTCAGATTCTTGAATTAGTGGCAATGAGATGCACTGATGAGCAATTTGATGTAAGTTTTAAGACAACATGGCAATTTCCACCGAAATTTGTGGTATGTTCTATAACACCTAATAAGATCATTTTACTGATTATAAGTTATAAATGTAATGCTGATAAAGAACCATGCTTTGTCATGTAGTAACAGTTATATGAATGCATTAATGTTTTTAGGTGGATGTCTCCAACAAGAAACATTTAGAACAAAAGATTCAACACTATATATACAAATTTATGCACCTTGATTTAAAATTTGTAAGATTTTTTTTTATATTTTTTGTTGAATATAGTTTTCCTTATCAACATACATAACACACGGGTAAATTTTATGATCTAGATATATGTTCCTATTCAAGAGGATGATCATTGGTATCTAATGGTAATCTCGGTTGACGATCGTACAATCTATCACTTGGACACCTATTTTAATGATGACAGAATTCACTATCATGAACGTGTTATCAAGATCCTAGTAAGGCCATAAAAAGTTTTTATAAGCTTATTTGCTTTGTATTTTTCATTTCTATTATTTAACTAGTTAATTGAAATCAGGCAAACGTACTATAGCAAATCATCATGTCAAAATTTTACAAAGATGATGGCATTTAAGAGTATAATAAACAATTTCATGACTACAAAATTATAAGGCCAGAAAATATACCTTAATGTAGTTCAAGCTAAAACTCTGTAACATGGATAATGAAGTGGATGGATATGACTTTTGAGTTTAAACCAAAGGTTAATAATAAGGTGAGTAGCTTTTACAAATCCTTAATATTTATACTCTATTTTTTTGTCCTAATTCATAATAAATAAATTACAACTTGAGGATCATGATATTCGCATGATAATCACCGTGCATTTACTCAGGAGTCGGATCAACCAAAAGAAGTCACGAATTATAGCGTCGGCCAATGAGTTTTGGAATATACACACAAACCATGAGATGTAAAGATAATAGTAGTTACTTTGATAAATTACAATACTTTGGTTATTGATTATTTATTTGTTAGATTTGGTGGATGTGCTTCTTTAGTTATTTTAAAATGATTTTTTAAATAGATATTTTTTGTTTTGTGGCTTTTACAATTTCACTCTATTTCTATGCACTATATAGATATCTTAGTTTAACAAAACTCATATTTTTATGATGAAGTAATGTCATTTTCATTTATTATTTCAGCAACAATGACATACAAATATTATGTATGGTGAATTATATTTTACTTTATACAAATAATTTACTTTAAAGATAAAATTCCATATTTTAATTTCTGTGCATTCTATTTTTATGTTTTCATATATTCAATATTTGAACTAGTATGATAAATGATCTTTCACTTTCCAAAGGATTTTTTTTCTTAAATCCTCTTCCTTATTTATATTTGTGAGGTGTATATTAAATTTATTCAGTCCAAAATAAAAAGAAATTTCTATTAATAAGGATTTTTAAAAATCTATTAACCGATACTATAATATTTTTTATGCAAATGTGATTGAAATTGTCAATTAAAAAGTAGCAAATTTAATTAGAAGTATTTATTACAATGGTTTATGTTAACCGTTCAAATATCAAAAGTAGTTGTAGATTACAAGTGACCATTGTATTCAATCATCACACTCAAACATTTTTTTTTTCAAATTCTGTAATTGACACAGAGCGTATTTCTTGATATTTGATTAATCTTTATAATAAAACTCAGAAGTGAAAATAGGAGAAGAATAAGAAAATTGAGTAAGAAAAAAATGAGAAATATTTTATTTAGCATAACAAATAATATATTTCTTTCATTTCCATCCAATGAGAAATATATGTGGTTTTACTTAAATTAAAATTGTATTATTTTATTTAACAAAGATTATTAGGAGAATTTTAACAACAATTATAAAATGATATAAATTTGTAGTTTTGAATTAATTTTCTTAACAACAAAATAATTTTAATAATTTGCAAATTTATATAATTTTGAATGATTATAGCTCAATGAAAATCCAGTGTGCTTTACTTCTTTAAAAAATCATGGATTCTGTAATTCCATAGTTCCATGCAACATAACTTAAGTTCTTATCCATATTCTTCCGATATCAAATTTCAATTGACATGATGACAAACAAACTTTTTAACAATATGATCCTCCATTGTGGCTAAGAAAAATGTATCTCTACAAAAAGGAAGAGAGGTTTGAAAAGCTTTTGCTGCCAAGCTGCGTGTCACCTGCGGCCAGGTCAATGGATATATACATATAAGAAGGTAAATACAGAAGAATCACATTCTTGAAAAAGTCTGTTCAAAATACCTTGAAGGCAGCAATTGGCTTGATAAAGAGATATCGCCAAGACAAGACCACTAACAAAAATAAAAAAGAATTCTCAACAAGTGAAATCTCAATTGAGTTAGGGTACAATCACTTTATTCAAAAATAATGATAACGCACTAGTGATCTTAGTTACTAACCTGTTACCAGAAGGAGGCATAGAGCAGACAAGGATAGCTCCTCTAAGCTTTGGATATGTATTTTCTAGAGTTAAACCTCAAAATGGTCCCTGAGATTGACGTCGTGCACTAAAATCGTTCCTGAGATTCCAATTGCACTAATTACGTCCCTGAGATTGAGAAAAGTGCACCATATTAGTCCCTGACCTTTTTCATTAACGACGTGATGACATGGCTTGATGACGTAGACGGTAAGTGACACGTGTCACTCCATGATTTGGCCACGTGTAATGATATGATGATGTGGTGACCGGTGACACGTGGCATGTTGATGTGGATAATTATGCCACGTGTTCATTTGTGCCACGTGTTGCAACATTATTCGTCCACGTGTTATCCATTATGTCATCGTTGTAGATGCACCAAATTAGTCCGTCACTTTGCATTAAGTGACCCATTTTAGTCCTTGAAATTGAATGTCGTGCATCTAACTAGTCCCTTCACCAATTTTTTCTCAATTTTTTTAAATTTAAAATTTTCAATATCTTAGATGCACTAATTTCAATTCTATTTTTTCATATATCGTTTAAATACAAGTGCTTTCATAAAAAAATTTAAGATTTTAGTTTTAATTATATAATTTTTTAATAATTTAATATTGGTAAATTTTGTAATATATAAGTATGTTATTATAAAAAAATAATTATATGATTAATTGGACACATTTTTTTCATAAAAAAACATGTGCTTTTAACAAGAGATCAATAATTAAAATATACATTTTTTTTATTCTTATGAAATACATGTTTTCGTTATGTGTAAATGAACTAGATTGAAGGTACTTCAAGTACTCTCACTATCATCTCCGGCCTCTGCAGTATAAACGAAAGAGGTCAGAGATGGTAATGAGGGAAGCTTGAAATGCCTTCACGTCAACTCCGAGACGTCGGTTAGGGGTATCTTCAAGAGAAAAAAATATTTTATAAAAGCACTGAAAGAGGTCAGAGATAGTAGTGAAGGTGTTTGAAATGCCTTCACGTCAACTCCAAGTTGGCGATTAGGTATTCGCAAGAGAAAAAATATTTTATAAAAATATTTTTATTTGAATAACATGTGAAAAAATAGAATTGAAATTAATGCATTCAAAAATATTGAGAATTTTGAATTTATAGAAAAAAATGAGAAAAAATTGGTGAAGGGACTAGTTTGGTGCACGACATTCAATTTCAGGGACTAAAATGAGTCACTTAATACAAAGTGAGGGACTAATTTGGTGTATCTACAACGATGATATAATGGATGACACGTAGACGAATACTATTGCGACACGCGGCACAAACAGGCACGTGGCCAAATAACATTGTGACACGTGGCACAAATATGATGGGGGGATTAGTAACATATTGGTACCTTAATTGACTACAAAAACATGTAGCAGCAGAATTAGAAGGAAATTGGAAAGTACCTTGATGGTTGTTGCTTCCCAAAGAGGAGATATAATACTGAATGATAAGTACTCCAAATGAATGTCCATTCAAGATAGGTGGTGACTGAACCTTATGATGGACGAAATTTGCAATATCTTTTACATGCGTCTACTGCAAAATCAAGTGCATTCAGAAAATTAAAGACAATAATTATTCAACACCTAGAAGATAGAAGCATAGAACAAAGCAGATTCTTATCAAGAGGGAGAGCAGCTCTGACTGGTGAAACAGAGATGGCGCCGGCGACGGTGGAATAGAGCTTCGCGACGGAGGCAGGAGGCGAGCCCGGCTACTGTGCTTCCAATGCAAAATCGTTAGCTGCACAAGCAGGAGTGAGGGAGTGAGCTTCGAAGGTCCAACTTGCGATGCAGTAGGAGAAGTCCGGCGGCTGAATGGAAGTGAGGGAGTGAGTGAACTGGCGTTGAGAGGAACAACGAGCTCGAAGCTGATGGGAGGGAGGGAGTGTGTGTTACTACTGCGTCGTTGTAGTGAGTTAGGGTTGCTGCGTTGGTAATTGTTAGGGTATTAGGGGATCAGCACACAAAACGGCAGCGCTTTTGGTCAAATTCGAAAACCCAGTCTGGTCCCGGTTCGGTTCGACCTATTGGTTTTCGGCCAGTTTAACGGTTTAATTCCGATTTTCTATTTTTGTGGTTTTAATATATAACTGAATCATAATTTATATCGGTTCGCGGTTCGACCAGTTTGTCGATGCCAATGGATTCAATAAAACTTTTATTAACAATAATTCATATAAATTAATAATTCTATGAATTAAATAAATCATTAATTTGTTTATTGTCTAACCAATATTTATTTGACAATCATTTCAACTAAAAATATAAGCACGAATATTGGATGAATATTGAAAATTTTATTAATATAGTAAAAAAAATTTAAACATGAATATGTAAGTGATTCTCTACGCAAAAATATTAAGTTCAGGGAGGTTGCTAACTATCACTATCTAAATCAGGAGTCAGTTCGGTATACATGTCGCCGTTATCTGAACCATTAGCTTCATCTTCCTTAACGTGGTTGTCAATATCCTTTTGCCAAGGACATGTTGTCTTGTTATGTCCTTCCATTTGAAAAACACTACAACGTTGTCGCTTCTTATTAGATGGTTGTCCTGAACCTATATTGATTTGATGTACATACAGATTCCTACTTTTAGCTACACCTGACTGAGGTTGTGTAGTGCCTTCGTCTGCAGTCTTGTAAGATGAATACAATCCCATAATAATGTCATGTGCCTCTTCAAATCTCTTTGGGACTTTAGCAGCAACAGCAGCCAATTATTTAGAAAATTCCAACAAGGCACTTTGACGACTAATAACAACAGCATTCCTAGTGAACCCACTTGCATCATTGAGTGCTGATTCGCCTTCTTTGTCCATCTATCAAACACTAATGATGGGTGAATCTCACAAATGTCTCTATTAACCAGAATTTTCACAATATGTTCTCAAGAAATTTCAAATGACTCCATTCTTAAACAGGAACACATGAAGATCATTTTTTCTTGACGAAATTCAACAGTCCACAGAAAATTAGGCCTCCCATACTTACACACAATATACTTTGAGCAATCATTGTTATTCTTTATGTTTAGCACCCGCATTGATCCAGTTAGATATAAAAAGAAATGGCCGAAACAATAGAAATATCTCATGAGTGTATACCTCAGTAGCAAATCTCTCTAGCAGCTCTATACAAGCCTGCATGACGGGTACCCCACGTGTAGATTCATAATCAGCATTAAATTCTTTAAAGTGCAAGTGTGCAACACACCTTTGAAAATGCTCTACAAAATCTGTCAAATCATACTGCGACCCCACATACTTTGCCATAACTAAGTGTAAACATTCACATCTTGAGGTAGTTCTAAAGCCAGCAAAAAACTTACCTCTTATATATGTAGTAGCCCACATATGCTTCTCTTCATACATGTTGTTCACCCACGGCTTATCCTCAAGGCCAAATTCTTCAATAAGTTGAACCCACTTATGCTTAAACACGGAAATCTCATAGTCTCCCAACATGATTTTCCTGAATTTAGATGTAAACAATGGATTTCCAACATTGCTAGTCGCATTTCGAATAAGGTGCCAAGCGCATAATCAATGTCTGACTTTGGAAAATACATCTCTTATTACATTCCTAATCGCCATGACCCCATCAGTTATTATTGAGGTCGGGGTCTTACCCTTCATGGCAAACATGAGGTGACGCAGGAGCCAAATATATGTATCAGTAGTTTTGTCCACAATTAACGCAGCAGCAAAAACAATTGTTTGGTTGTGGTGGTTAACCCCGCTGAATATGACTAATGGACAATTATATTTGTTCTTCTTGTACGTAGCATCAAAAGCAATGACATCTCCGAAGAGTTGGTAGTCTAGTTGGCTAATCCCATCAAACCAGAACAAGTTACGTAACAAACCTCTTGAATCATGACACGCCTTGAAATATAATTATGGATCCTTCAACCGCATATTCTCCAACTTCTTCAACACTCATGCTGCATCACCAGGAACTTGACGCCTTTGTCGAGCAATCTCATTGTACATATCTCAGGGACCATAGCCGACAAATTCATACCCGTCTGCTTGACTAGCTAGAAGACCAAATATCTGTGAAGTGCTAATCCCAAACTTTAGCATGTTCATCATTTGAATAATATCTGCCTTTGTCATTTTTCTGTGGGCAGGCAACATAGCACTAAATTGTGTATCTAATAGATCATGGTTGTGTTCATCAGAGAAATAAAAGTTATGCCACCTTCCAGTTTCAGGTACAAATTTAACATCAATTCGGGCTTCACACCAGTTCTTGTTTCCAATCTAGGCTCCTTCTTCCTTTTTTCCATCGTGTAATATTTCTCCTCCCGAAATCCTTGTCTATGACATACAAACTTTTGTTTGTAAATCTCGCCAATACTATTCTTGAAAATCTTACTCTTCCTTGCACTAAAGCCCTTCGACTTTGAGTACTTCAGATAAAAATCAAATACAAGCTGCAAAGTAGAAAAGTGATATTTACCAATTTTTTTCCGCACAATTTTCACTGAAATTCAAAGTTGTAATGTCTTGCACGGAGTCAACCGCATAAGAAGCTTCAAGGGTATCTTCTAATGGATCAAATTCAGAAAAATACGCTCCCTCGGTAAATTCATCTCCAAAATCTTGTTCGAATTCATTCTGTTCATCCATCATATCTTGGTCACAAACTAGCTCTTCTTGTTGGTTAATGTCATCCTCCTCCTGGTATTGCTCATCCATCTCAGTGTTCGTAAATATATCTGACATCTTAAAAATGTCCAATGAAAAAAAAAATTTCAGTACACTCCATCCTATAACATTACAAAAAATAAATAGCTTCTAATATTGCTACTTTGCTAGCTAATTAATAATAAAAAATAATAAAATTTATTTACCTTTTAGTATTTCTCTGTGAATTATTAAAAGATAAAAAAATATTTTTTTATTACACAATCAATTTCACGAATAAAGTATCGAAACGAAGAATTGCAAAATTAGAGATTCTATTTACTGACCTCGATCTTGTAATCAAAATGGTGGATTGTTTTCTGAACACCACAATGAAAAAATTGATTGGACCTTTACTGATTGTTGCAACTATAATTATCAATTAATGATGAACAAATATTGGATATTAAATAGACGGATAAATAATGAAAAAAATTGGATATTAAGTAGATGGATATCCAAAAGAAAAATAATGAAATTTTTTATAATCAAAGAGATTGATACACGATTCCAATTGTGGGATTGAATACTTGGTGATAGATCACCAATTTATAATCTTAATATTAAAGAAAAGATAAGATTAGAGTATCTAAATCAAAATAAAAACTTAAAAATTGAAGATATAATTTTAAAGATAAGATAGATGAATAATAAGATAATTTATAAAAATGATAAGAAAAATGAGAACAGCGTAGTGCATAATTCAATCGATTGGGTAACACAATCAATCGATTGAATTGGACAAATCCATATTGCTTTGAAGACTTCAATCGATTGGGCAACACAATCAATCGATTGAATTGTGAGACCTCGAGTTGCTTTGAAGCTTTCAATCAATTGTTTATATTACCCAATTGATTGGGTAATATGACCAATCGATTGATTTTTGCAAAAACCATACTACCTTGCAATTTCAATCGATTGTTTTGTGATAATCTGAAGTTCAATCCAATTGACTGAGTTATGGAAAACCTGAAATTCAATCGATTGTTTTGTTAATACAATCGATTGATTCTCTCTGAAACACAATTTCACAACGCTCGAGGGATGTAACGGATTAAAAGATAAACTTTTAATTGATTACGATTGCCAAAAAGTTATTATGATCAATCAAAGATCTAATTCGTTATTGTTTTGGTTTTTGATTGTTAATAAACATAATAGATGAATGATAAAATAATAATTTATAAAATAAAAAATAGTTTTTATAATTAAATAAAATATATAGGGTTAATTTGTCATTAAAATTAAATAAGGACTATTTAACAATTATTAAAAAATTTAAAAAACATGTTTTGCTATGAGACCAATTAATGGTCCAAACGTTCTGAAACCATCTAATCCTTTCCCATGCTACACCCAAATATTTTTTCATCCAAGTTTTATTTAAGTAGGTATAACACCTCACCAACAAAAATCACTCATTAAAATAGTCTCATTACACGCGCTTTATATTCTTTTCCTCTCCCTCGCTTCTTCTTCTTCTTCTTCTCCCCTATGCTTCTTCTTCTTCTTCTTTCAAATACATGCATACATCATCTTCTTCTTTCAAATTCACGTATACCTCCTCATTCTCCTCTTCCTCCTCCTCCCCCTTCTTCTTCTTCGCGCATGCAGATTCTTCTTCTGCCTCTCCTCCTCCTCCTCCTCATTCTTCTTCTTCTTCTCTTTCGTTATTGTTATCACCAACAACACCACCATTTTGTTAATGGATTATTTTTTCAATTGAATTGAATGGACGCAGGTGTTCTGAATCTGAATTGAATTGAATTGATAATCTCTAAATTGTAGACACAGGTGTTTCAAATTTGATTTTATATAATGGATTATGTTTCGTTCATTCAGTATTATACAATTGTTTCACCATGAGTATGTGTTCGGTTCATTATGCAGAAAGCTGTTTGAATTTAATTTTATATAATGGATTATGTTTCGTTCAGTTAGTACTATACAATTGTTTCATCATGAGTACGTGTTTCGGTTTATTATGCAGAAAACTGTTCAAATTTGAATTTATATAATGGATAATGTTCTATTCATTTAGTACTATATAATTGTTTCACCATAATAACATGTTCGGTTCATTTCTATTCTGCACAATTCAAAACTCTTCCTCCTCACCTTCCATTGCTTTTTCACCAAGAAGAGAAGGAGGAAAAGACAAAAAATACAGCAGCAACAACAACAAAAGAATAACGATAAGGAACAAAACACGTGAAGAAAAAGAAAAGCAAAAAAGAAAGAGGAGGAGGAACGCGAAGAAGAAGGTGAAGAAGAAGACGCTCCGTGCGTAAACGAGTGTGAAAAGAAGAAGAAGAAGAAGAAGAAACGCGAAAGAGAAGAGCGCGTGACCTAAAATTATTTGGATGAATTTGGATGCCAAAATTGCTTGGACGTGGAGAATATCTTTATTTTTTTTATTTTGTGTTAATATATACGTTTCACTTTATCTTTTTTTTGCTTATACGTACGTACATACATATACATACATATAGGGCATGCATATACATACGTACCGGAACAAATTTCATAAGAAGCAAGGGAGATATGAACTTATATTAGAGATAACAAAATAAATGTAGTTAATAAAAAATCTGACCTTAATAGATGATAATACAAACAATATTATATTATCATTTAATCAAACTCATTATACATGTATAATTTTTGTAGTAGTGAATGATTACTTTTAAGAAAGATGTTGATATGACAATATATTAAGGAAATTTTATTTGTCAAAATTATGTACACAGCAAAAATTCATCTGGCGACGAATTTGATATATATTTAAGGGTTAATTATTAACTAATAAATTACAACATACATAAAGCAATATTCAAACCCTAACACAGTTTAAACGTCCGAGTGAATGAAATTCCCGGACTAATATCTTATGAGCCAGATATTGATACAATTATTATTTACTTACTCTTGTTTTGTAATAAGAAATTAAACATTATTGGTTATTCATTTTCTATATTGCAGGAAGAGTAAAGTGATGATAGGCATTGATCTTGTTATTAGGCTGTTTCATTAGAGAAGCTAGCTAAGGCCAATTGATGATAATTTCCACATTATTCATAATGAACTTGCCCTCTTTTGATTTCCTTCAAATATCATCAGTCAAACAAAGTGTCTGAGAAGATCATACACAAAGCTTAGACAGGAAAAAGCATGAAAATACTAATCATATTTAACCAAGTTTGGCAAGAACATCATTCAGAGAAGATACAGTCTCAGCATAGTATTTCTCTGCTTCTGGGGTGCTCTTCACTTTTGCTGCATGATCAAGCTGTTAATCACACATAAAAAAAAAAAAATTTGATTAGTCTAACTCTAAACTCTAAACTCTCACAACAAACATCACTAGTAAAAAGCTGTTTTCTCTTTTTTCTTCATAAAATTCTGAAAACAGAAAATACTAAAAAAATGAAAACGGAGAATAAAAATGCAAACCAAACGCACAAATATTTTAAAATTCTCTCATCTCTTTTCGCAGTGTGGCCATTATTGACTTACATTGCTGATATCCTGGAAGAGCTTGCCAATGAGATCCTTGAGGGGTTTCTTCTGATCCTTAGGCTTTGCAGAGACAACAGTGTTAAGGTCATATCGGAGATACTCGGCGCGGAGACGGAGGTCATTCTGAACATATGGCCATGCCTTCTTGTCTATCAACTGCTTCACATTTACAATTTCCTTTGCTGACTCCTTTGCCCTTTGTGCTGCCTCACTTGGTGACAATGGCTGAAGGAAGAACCTGTCTTTCAATGGCAACTTAAGGTCCCTTGCTTCATCAGAGTTCAGTGTTCCAGCTGCCAAAATTTTCCATAACACAAAATCACCATGGTTATAATTTTCAGCCACAACAACAAAATCTTATCCCACTACATAAAAATCACCAGTTTCAACTATAGTTAAGTTGTGCTCTTTTTACTTGACCCTCGTTACATAATATTAGATAACTATATTTCAACTAACAAATTAGTCACTCATATAAAATTTATATTAAAATATAAAATTATATATATACAATTGATTTAGTAGCTGATTTTTATGTGTGCTAGTGAGACATATCACTTATCATAGACTAATAGAAACTAGAGTTTAATTTTGATGCGCTCAATAACTCATAGTCAATGTGAAAGGTTATTTTTGCTGATGTAGCGATACATAATTAGATGTACGTGTAAAACTGATTGTGCATCAAAATTAAATTCTAGAAACTATATCTAATGCCAATTGTGTGACTATTTTTCTTCTCTCATAAGTCATAAGCACATCTGGTATAAAGAGATGTATCCATGTAAACAACAAGAACAAAAAAGGAGGTTGTAGAAGAATGAAAGAAAGTGAAGACTTACGGAGTCCACCGGAGGGAGGAGGAGGAGGGCCAACTTTGATGGGTTTGGCATCAGCAAGAACAGCCTGAACAAAGGAAGCAGAAGCCAAACCAGCAGCAGCAGCACCAAGCATGGCTCTTCTGCTGCTCTGTGGAGAAGCTTCTTGATGTTGTGCTCTCACACTCACTGATCTTGCTGACGTGGCAGCCACCCTGCTGCTGTTGCTTCCACTTGCCACATTCATCAACCGGTTTGAGCCACTCAGCTGGATGCTCCCTTCAAGCACACCCTGTGATGATCCTCGCAAACCTGCCATTGATGCCATTGCTTGGGCCATTCTTAAGATACGTGAGTGCGTTTGTGGAAACTTGAATGTGAATGTGAATGTTAACTAAGAGAAGAGAAGCTTCAAATATGATTGTTTTGTTTTGGGGGTGTGTGATGGAGAGTTGTGGAGTGGAATGTGGCTTATCATATCTGCCATTTGGATAAACTTGGATATGCTTTTGCCCAATCATGTTCCAAGGATTGTTCTTCTTATATGACATGCTGGATTGTGTTTGCCTACGTGGACCCTTTAACACTTTGACACGTGGATTCACAGATTATTAACACTGTTTTTTTTTTCATTATTTAACACATCTCATTTTCCTTTCTATTATTTGTTTTTTTGTCATTTAGTTTAGTTACTTGTAAAAGTTGAATGAATTGACAGATGTAAATAAAAATTTATCCTTATCCTTAAACTTTTTTTTAAGCGTTGGATTTTATTAATTAAATAAATTTTAACTTTTTATTCATTATATTTTATAGCAATAATTTAAAATTTATATATTTTATATCAATAATTTAAATTTCTTTGTTTAGATTTTGCACCAATTAGTTTTTATATCAGTAATTTAAAACTTTATAATTAAGTTTTTATGTTAAATATTTTTTTAATAAAATCCTTACTAACAATTGGCTTTAAAAGGAATTGAATATTTTTAGAATATTTCATTCTATAAAAAAATTAATAAATACTTAATTGAAAACTTTTATCTAATAATCTACAAACACCTAACAAAACATTTATAAAACTATAAGAGTCTACTAAGTGATTAAACCTTAATGCTAGAAATTTCAACTAAAAAAATGAAAAATTGAAAACTTTAGTATCAAATTTGTGGATAATATAACAGTTTCCATATTACCATATGATGAACAACCTCAACAGATAGAAAACCAGGAAAAAAAATAATTGCTCAATTTACATTTCTTGCTTCTCTCTTTCATAATGAAGCATTTGGTTAATGATGAGAATGTAGGCCAATTACTTTGCCCCTTATACAAGTGCTCAATTGATCTAGTTACCCCATAAATTCATAATGATCCACCTAGTGTTACTTGCAATCATATCAAATTATCAATGCTTGCACTTTGTGAAGAACTTGGTAGCTTGTTTTCTTTCAGGAATGATCACAGATTCACAGTTACAAGGTTTCTTTTACTTTTGGGAGCCATAACCATCAAAAGAAAAGATTTGATCTCAACTCCAACACCTTCCACAAGCACCAACATCCATGGTTTAGGAAGCCATTCCCAGTCTTGCTGCAACAAATGAAGTTTATCAAATGGTATCACATTTCTCCAGCAACTTTTCGGGGGCGAAAACCAAAGAAACAAAAATCCAATTTACATGATGAAAGGAAACAAGTCCTAGTGAAACATTCAATTGGCCTACTTACATAGCTCCCTCTAACATAATCACTTTGTAGAAGCATGACTAAAGGTGCACAAAATTCATGGTTTCTTTCTCTCAAATCCGAGATAGGATGTCAGTAAGAACTATGCAAGATACTTGCAGGTTGTTCTTGATGTCTATCTCACCGCCACTGCAAAGGAAATGCATCTCTGTAACAAGTTTTCTAGCAATATCTCAAATGTTTTTGTCTTCAACTCCAGAAGAAGAATTATAACCAAGTATTAAAAATCTGTACAGATTCATCATTCCGGCAATTTGCGGAGATAGAATTGCTCAAACCAATGTTTCGGAGCAGCTGGGTGGATACGAAAAGCATGAGGAACAAAGTTCTTGTCGCTGGTCGCAATCATGGTTGCCATAGAAAAGTTTTTGGCACAATAACCCTTTTCTATCATCCACATATAGAATCTGAACCTAGGTTTAATGCGCTTTTCCAAGTCAAAACATAAGAATGCTGGAAAAGTGTCCAAAAGCTCCACAGAGGATCCCATTTCCTCATAGAGGAACTTAATCTTTTTCTCAATGATTTTCGGGTGTTGGCTTAGAACCTTAGGTCGAATTGCAACTATCTTGGAGAGCTTTGAGAATTCAATCCCTAAATGAAGAAGGCAATCGAATCGTTCCTGTAACTCGCTGCTAGTCCCATTCAAGTAAGTTAGGACAGCCATGGTCAAAGCAGTTTCTCCAAAGCCTAAGGCATGCAAGAAATTCAGTTTATTCATGGTGTGAACTCGGGTTCTCGAAGCACGAATCGCCTTTAAACCATCTTGATATCCTTTATCTTGGTCTTCATTGGGAAAGCTTGTGACATAAGTCAGTAAGAGTTGATGCTTCCCATCCTTTATCCTATTAAAGAACCACTTACTTAAACCCAAAGCCCTCATTACATTAGGCAAATTAACCATTTTTATTGTTCCCAATGCATGAGCATAGTTTTGCTGGACATCCTCAAGATCCTTGGAGCTCATGCCAAAGTGTTTCAACAGCTTCAATACATTGATCACCGGCGTTTCGAAATCAAAATTCAACAATTCCGAGTCATGTAGGATCAATCGAGCTACTTCCTCCTTCTTGACACCAAACCTAGAAAAATACTCAGCGTTCTGCATCAACTCCTCTTCTCCATGCTCAAGAATCACATTCTTATACCTTCCAATGAGTTCCCCCATCTTACCCTTCTCACCATTGGAATTGTAAAAAACCCGAATTTTCCTACATACCTCATACCAAGAATCTGCATTCCCCTCAACACACCCTGCCAAATCAAAATCCAGAAAAACCAACTTGAGATCAGCAAGTAGCCCATCAATCTCAGCTTCCAACACTCCTCCCTGCTCACCAAAAACAAAAGGGAAAGCCAAACATATCCCAATGACCTGAACACTGCAAAAACCATAACTTTTCAGCACACACAGCCTGCCCTTCAACTCATCAGTATTACACCTAAACACAGAACAACGTTCCACATAAAGCAAACCAAGCTTATCCCAAGGGAACCCAAATTCATAGAGCACACAAGCAGCATCCAAAATGGAGCCATCTTCAGAGAAGAAAAACTTATGGGGTGGCAACAAGTTAGGAACTTGACTATACTTTATGCCAATGCTTTCAAAAAAGAACTCAAATTCATTGATGGGGTTGTACCTGAGGAACTTGTTGAGGGTGTGGGAGAAAGACGGAGCTGAAAATCGCACCTTTGCAATGAGGTTGGAGAGAGAAGTGTGAGAATTAGCAGCAATCTGATCAGCAAAGGCATAAGGGATGGACCTTGTGGAATGAAGGTAATCAGTGAGGATCTTCTGGGCTTGAGAGAGAGCAAGGTTCTTGTACTTTGAAGGAACCTTTGAGAGGTTTGGGACCAGTGTTCTGGTGGCGGTGGTGCATAGACGGCGGTGAAGGAACAACATCGTACAGTGCGGAATGTTTTCCACTTCTCCTTCCCCTTGCATCATTGTATTCATGGAATCATGGTGTCCTATCAACACAGTAACAATGTCTAGTGTTTAATTTCTTTTCTAGGAGAGTCACAAATAAATCCGCTCTATTTATATTTCACACAGATTTATTTTAAAAAAAAATATTAATAAATTTTTTTAGAGACAGATATACTATTTTTAAATTAATTCTTATGAGTATGATAAAAAAAATTTAATTTAAATTAATTTATGTATATTTATTATTTTATAAGACATTATTGATATTTTTTTAGATATTAGATTGGATATGTAAATCTTTGAAACTTATCCTTTTTTTTTTGGGTTAAGGTTAACACCACAATTAAGGGTTGGTTCTATATATTATAAAGGGATTTGGATTCTTAAAGTTTAAATTTTACTTTAGAGAGTAAAGTATAATTTTCTATCCTTGAATAGTTTCTCTTTTATATTTATTCTTGGTCACACCTATGAAATCAATGGTAAGAGATTACACTTTACTCTCTAAAATAAAATTCAAACTTTAGAGGATTCAAATCCATTATAAAGTATTGTTTTGATTTTCAATATTTGGAATGAATTTTATTTTGATTCCTAACATTTTTATCGTTTTATTTTTATCATAAAATATTTAAAATAATATTAATGTTATCTTACTATCAAATCTTTCACTAACATTTAAGTAGAATTGTCAATGAGTAATAGCTCAAATGGTATAGTCTCCCCATACTCAATTAAAAAGTTGCGGGTTCGAGTCTCTTATCTTTGGTAAAAAAAAAAAATATTTAAGTAGAATTAGAACTACCGACACTTGCTTTTTTTGTTGTTAATGAATTGGACTATCTACAATTTTAGGTATTACTATATACCCACACTACACACTCACCCACACAATACTAAAGAGTTCCTTTTCAACTTGGTGTTGAGGATTAGTCATTGGGTTTCTGTCATGATGGATACCCTGGTGCAAACCAAAAAAAAAAAAGAGTTCCTTTTTAACTTGGTACATACATAAGGTTCGAACCCAGAAGTAGCGCACTAAGAGGCACATGATTTATCGGGAGTGGATCCTCTTCAGTGGAAAAAAAAACTGAATGGAATTCAGTGAAAAATCTCACTCTTCATTGCATTCTCTCTCTCATTTATTTCTGGTCCCACTTGTAGAATTAAAGGTGAGAGATTATACTTTATTCTCTCCAATAACAAAAAAAATAAGAGAATCCATTTTCATGATTTACCATCTGACCTAAGTCTCAGCTACATCATCAATACTTGTTTAAACTGACCACTCAGTTAATCTAAGTTAGTGACAATACTTTACCCTTTTTTTTTCGGTTTACTATTTTAATCTAATATATGTGTTTTAGCTTTTAGGTTATTGATCATTTTGGTCATAGCATGCAATCAATTTTCGGACCCGGAACCAAATCTAAACTTCATTGATATGTTGGCTAAACTGTTCGAATTCGAATAATTTACAAGGGTGGCCGGTTTGATCCAACTAATGTTGGGCCTCATTGGACCAACACATTAAATACAATACCCAGCAAGTTTCCAAAACATAATGCAGTTGAAGAAAACAAAAAGATTCTTGACCCAAAAAAAAAAAGAGAACAAAAAGATATTCTCGTATTATTGTCTCAAGTTTCTCAATGGTATAGTTTTCTTTAGAATATTTATAGAATATTTACAAGTATGAATATGCAAAATATCGCCCATCTCTTTTACTAATTTTTGAAGTTGAGTTATGTAGCATCAGAGTTTATCTGATCTAATTTAGTTCGGTTACTCGAAAATATTCATTACTACAAACGGTAGGATTTAAATTTTATTTGTGTTCCTTGGGCTTTAAGCCCCTTCTAAATACCCCCAAAAAAATTCTACTATAATTCTATTCGTAAATTTAAAATTTTTTCAAATATTTTCTTTTTGTCCGCATGTTGAAATTTTTTCAAACCCAACCCACTCCCATGCTGCCCTAAAAAATTTAAATTATAATCAACTCAATATTAAAATTACAAACAACATAATCATATCAATTCATCATCAAGTCTTTGCTAACAATAATTTTTTTACAATATACACTAATAAATCCAAAGTACAAGTAGGTCAAATAAGATTAAATTTAAATTCAAATTTTACTATATTCGGAACTCAACCCATTCTATTTTAAATTCTACTTGCCGCTAATCAAATTAAGTATTCACAGAATAAAATTAGTATTTAGCCGTGACGTATTCATTTCTAAGCGTAATTGATATTTACATGAAAACATCTTTCACCATTACTATTAGTATTGAAATTGTATGAGAAAATTGACACCTTACATTTTACTTTATTTTTGCACTTTATTGAAACTATAAACGAATAGGATTCGAGAAGTGAAAAATGATAGAATATATTTGAGTAGCACAAACAAGCACATCCAAAAAACCAAAACATGATTGTGTGTAAAAGTGAGGGTATTGATTCCCTAATCTATGCAAAATAAAACGTGAGATGGGTTCGGATCACATGAACAGAAGAGGACCCACTCATCAATATTATTAGGTTCCCTCTGACTTCACAAAATTCGCATCCCATGCATGCTTCGTGGGCTCTACCATTCCATTTTCAACTCTTTCATTCTCATCTTACATAATACATAGTACATACCATACACATATTCTAATACTTCGTACCAGCTAACCTCACATTACCACTGTCTGCATCATTTATCTTTTAATAATTAAATCTTTTTTATTGCAAATTATAATAATAGTGAAATCTCAATTAATAACTACAGCCGGATCGGATAATATCCGCATATCCGCAGTCATTATTTGCATATCCACAATAATTATCTGTATCCGATTCGAATTTTACGGATATTATTCGATCCGCAGAGCCATCGGATAGGACCGGATCCGATCGGCACTATGATAGGATGGAATTGCGGATTTGGCGGTGATATTCGCAAATCTGATCCGCAGATCCGCATATCTGCACGTCTCATATAAATAGTATAGTTTAAAAAAGTAAACCCTAATATGATATGAATTTTAGTGTGTTGTTTTATGAATTTTATAATATCTTATTTTTTATTTTATATGTTGTACTTTAACTTAGAAGAATTAAATTTAAATCTTGTGTTATTATTTTTTCTTTTGTTATTCAAGAGAATTTTTATTGATAATATTTTAGGAATAAATTGGCTTAAACAAGTGAAAAAACATATTTTTTAGAGTAAAAAATGGCCTTAAAACAAAATTTTTTAAATTATGCGGATATACCCGATATCTGATCCAATTCGATCTGATCCGCAAGTATGCAGGTTGGATCGGATCCACTTAAAAAAATATGAATATCGTATCCGATTTGATCCGATAAATACAGTGAGGATTGAATAGAATTATAAGCTATATCGATTTTCAATATCCGATTCGTGTGCAGCTCTATTAATAACTAATTAAATTAAAATTGTATCAAATAAAATAATATGATGGTGGATGAAATAAATTTTTTTTTTCCAAACCAACGAACCATACT
>NC_029773.3:6628099-6637003 GCF_000817695.3 Arachis duranensis | reverse complement strand
ATATATATATATATATAGTTGAAATTCATCCAAAGGCCATAAAAACAGCCAAAAGAAACGAGGAGAGGGGGAATCATGTGACGATGTTTATTGATAGTACTATTATATCTCTTTATCACAGCCAAGAAATGTAGCCTGAAAAGGAGTTAGAAATTAATATGTCATTAACGCTAACTTAGAAAAGCGCTATGAACTGAAAATTCGGAAGCGGACAAATGTTTTTTTTTTTGGGAAATTCATGTTATTAGATTGGATCCGGTCTTAAAATGTCACTATGTCTATCTTAATCCGATTTAAAAGTAATTTAAAATAAATTAAGTTCATTCTATATAAAATT
This sequence comes from Arachis duranensis, assembly GCF_000817695.3. Lineage (NCBI taxonomy): Eukaryota > Viridiplantae > Streptophyta > Magnoliopsida > Fabales > Fabaceae > Arachis > Arachis duranensis. Next base: position 6,636,666 of record NC_029773.3, on the reverse strand, counting down.
AGGTAAATGCTACCCTACCCTCTCTAAAGTAACATGTAAGTTACCCTCTCTGATATGTCATATTTTAATTGGATGTTTATTTTAACCTGAGTTACTTTAATCTCATGAGAGTTAATAATATCTTGGAAGACGGTAACGGCTAATAAGACGGTGATACTTAGGAGACACAACGATGACGACAAAGGAATGGGGAGGAGTAAACGCAATTAGAGAGAGTTGGAATACTTTTTTGGAAGAATGATTTGGGAAGAGAAAACAAGACACCCAATGAGACGGTGATTCTTGGGAAGCGTAACGACGACGATGAAGAAGTACAATGGGGAGGAGTAAACGCAATTAGAGAGAGTTGGAGTACTTTATCTAAAAGAATGATTTGGGAAGATAAAATAAGATAGCCACCGTGATGTTTGGGAGGCGTAATGAGGACGACAAAGGTACCTTTTCTAGAAGAATGATTTGGGAAGAGAAAACGGAACACCAATGAGACGGTGATGCTTGGGAGGAGCAACGACGACGAAAGAGTGGAGAAGGTAACTCAGGTTAAAATAAACACTCAATTAAAATGTGACACATTAGAAAGGGTAACTTACATGTTACTTTAGAGAGGGTACGGTAGTATTCACCATAAAATTAGTATATATAAATTTTTTAAAGTAAAATAATATTATATAATATAACAAATATTAATTAAAATATAAAAATATAATATGACGTGATTAATTTTATTTAAAAAAATATTTATTATAAAAATAATTTTAAGTTAAACCAATAAATGAAAACATAATCTAATTTCAATTTAAAAATAATATCCGATAAAAATAACAAATCTAAACCTAAATAATTTTTCCTTAGATCCAAACCGGATCTCGGAATCAGAACGGAACTTGAACACCCTAGTTCCAAATACACATGTGGACAAATGAGATTACAAAATAATAGTATATGACAAGAGTAGTGATGGTTAATTATTACAAAATATATATATATAGAAAGCATATGTAAAGTATAAGCAACGCACATACCTACCTAGTATGTATTTGAAGTTGGAAAAATGATTGGGCATTGAGTTTGACAATAATGTCCTCACTCTTCACCATACATGTGACCACAGGTGTATGTGCCTCCCACCCATATAATATTTTTACCATTATTAATTGGATACTTGAGAAAATTAATTTATTTTAAATGAAGAAATAATAATTAAGTGTTTTGTAAATTTGTTAACAAAAACTTCATTGTTACTTATTATTGCGTTATGATGCATGCATTAATCCAAAACCAGTTATATATAGCTTTTGAGAATAAAGTATACAAAATTCTAAAATTTACTAAGCACGCGTGAAGATTTAGTTGAGAGTATCCAATGATTGTAGAGAGATTGTGTGTCTGGTTGTGAAGGGGACAAAGTGACACGCACGAGTGCAATTATGGGACCACGTGTTGCCACGTGACTCCCTCTAACTCCCTCTCCATATTTTTCAATTCTTGCTTCACTTTACACGTGAACCTAAATTAACAACACTATGTATACTACTACTACTACTTAAAAACATGCAACAAAAACAAATCATATGCTATGCGCTTTGTTTATTAATAAACAAAGCTTCATATTCATAATACAAAATCAGAAGATTGCAGCGGCCCAAGTTGAGAAGGGTAAATGCTATGGTAAGTACAACACGCGAGAATCAAACATAGTGTTAAGGTTCCAAGCGATGAGATGATGATGATGGGTGGAGAAAGAAATTTATGGGTAGTGCAAATGGATTAATCTTTATGAAATTATTAATAGAGATTTTAATTTTTATACCGTATAAAATAATTTTATATAAATATTTGTATTAACAAAAGTAATGAAGTTTTAAATTCATTATTTAAAAAATATTTAAATATTTAAATTTAATTTAATAATCATTTTATAAATACATTAAAATTAAACTTATTTTTATATACATATAAATTTGTAATATTTTTTGAGCTTAAAATATAATTTTATAAAAAAAATTAATATTTTGTAATTTATTAGATCATCCTTACACGTTTTTCTTACTAAGTTCGTATTAACTAAACAAATCTTAATTTTTTATTTATTATATTTTATATTAATAGTTCAAATTAAAATTTTAAATTTATAGTTTACAGTTTAAGATAGAGTACAAAATTTAAAATTTAAAATTTAAAATTAGACTATAATATTTAGAGTGTTTTATTTTTTTTAACCTTCAATAACAAATAAATTTTTAAAAAAATATGATGCTTTTTATTTTTTAAACGTATTAGCATTTGCATAATTATTTTATGGGGTAAGTATGGTTTTGGTCCTTAACATTGAGGGTCAGAATCAAAACCGTCTCTCATCTAATTTTTTATTTAGAATCATCTTTAATGTTGCATTTCTAATTAAATTCGTCCTTTCCATATTTTTCGGACAAAAATGCCCTTTTCATCGTTAGGGGTAGTTATCACATAAGACAAACATAATAAAAAAATGTTTAATATAAAAAAATGAAAAGCATTATAAATATATATATGTAAACGAAAAAAAAAGGGTTAATTGGTTTGAATCTCCCACTTCTGCAGATTCCACCGTTGCCGACCTCGTGGAAGGAGAATGCCATGGATGCCGATAGCTCAACCTCGTCTCGAAGCAAATCTTCCTCGCATAGTAGGTTCCTACTTTGTTCCATGGTGAGAGGCCGGTGCTGCGAACCTTGGGGATGAAAGAGAACCCTGATCGCAGATTATGGGGCTGTGTTTACTATGAGATTTGTTTTATTTTCTTTTCTTCTGAGTTGAGCTTTTTGGGTTGAGGATTGAATAGTGAAAGCTGTGATCTTGTGTAGGTGCATGAAGGCTGCAATTTCTTTCGTTGGGTAGAGTCAGAGAGAGAAGTGAAAAACCCAAAAATTACAAGAATGAGGAGGAAGGTTGCCTTGCTTAAATCAAGAACGAAAGCGGCAGAGTGAAAGTTAATGGTCGTTGCTGTGTTAGAGATTTTTGGGTGGGTTGGGTTGCTGTATTTGCTGCTTCAGAATTCATCTATGTCTAGGACTAAGTGTGTAATTCCATTGAACCTTGTGTGAGAAAGGTGTACGAGTATGATGTTGTTGTTGTTGCTGGTAAATTGTGTTAGGATTTAGTTATTAGGCTGTAACTTCCCTTAATGTGTTATGTTGAAATGGTTTTTAACATGTATGAATGAGAATTATGTAAGTATAGTTGGTTCTTGAAATCTGAGTATCATTTCTGGTTAGCAAATGCCTGGTTTTCATTACTGAATAATTCCATAACAATGACATAAACTTGAAACAAATACAAGCTTAACTCAAGCTTTGGTAAATGTCATACTAACATACATAATAAAAAGTGTCTCACACCCAGAGTTAATCCCAAAACACCTGACCGGTCCAGGCCAGTAATTAAGTACAACACTTCAGATGCTCATAGGCAAAATATCACCAACAAAAAGTAGCTAATAAGTCACATTGAAAGTACCAGAAAGTTAACACAAACATAACTCAAAATAGACAAAATGCATCATATACAATCAACCCGATAAGATGCTAAGTTTTCCATTTTCCTAAAGCAGGCCTCATTTCTTTGGAGGCAACTTTGCCATTAACTTCAGTTTCTTTGAGAAATGTGAGGTTCTCCAGAAAGCCTGGCAGAGAAGTGACCAACAGATTGGTTTGAAGATGTGCCAAGGGGAGGTTGAGCTGAAGGAAGAGTTCTGGTGGTTGGCTGTGATAAGGATGAAGGAGGTGCTGAACTTGTTGGGCTGACAAACTTGTTAGGCTGTGGATCATGTTGGGTTGAGCCTAACACCTTGGGCCTGCCTCTAGGCCTTTTTGGCTGTGCTGCATTGTTGGATTGGGCTGAAGATGGTGGCTGGGTTGCTGAACCAGCTTTCCTCTTGACAGATAGCTTAGGAATAGGCTGGGAAGAAGCAGTCTTCCTTCCTTCCTTAGCAGTTGGAGGCTTTGATTTGGTGCTTTCCTTCTGCTGCTTGCCTTTGTTTTTTGACTGCTAGGCCACACAAACATGTAAACATTTAGCATACCAATATTATGCTTAAGACAAACCAAAAAATAGAAGGAAGACACATAAAAAATCATACCAAATCCTCAATAGGCTTGGGGCATCTGCTTTTGTTGTGTCCAACAGATCCACATATAGAGCACCTTTGTTTCTCTCCCTTCCTTGATAAGTGAGTGCAGCTGCTCTGTTCTTCATCTCCAGCAGCTGCTCTCCTCTTTTTCACTGGCCTGTGACTAGGCCTTCGATAGGGGGAGGCATAACATCAGGATGTGATGTTCTCTTCCAAAGATCTGGTCCATTCAAGGGCTGTATAATTGACTCATAGCACCTCAAGTACGCTTCTATCTTATAACAGCCATCCACAAAAAGGTTCTAACTCAAGCCCCTTAAATTTGATGCAGCTAATAGCATGGACACAAGGTATGCTACTCATCTGCTACATTCTACATGAACATTCACGGGTGCCTAAGTCAACAGCAAACTTGTCTAAACTGTTAACAACCTCATATTTCTGAGCTGCAGACCAGTATGGTCGCCACTCCCCAGCTGACCTAGATCTCTTCTCCAACCTTAATCTAATCCTAGGTAAGATTGTCCCTGAATAATTCTCTGCAAGTTTTCTATTTTCTGCCCACCTAGTCATTAGTTTAACCCTTATCTCCTCTAATATCGTAACTATAGGCTTCTCTCTAGCATCAACTATGGCAGAGTTAAAACTCTCAGACATGTTATTAACCAGTGTATCTACTTTAGAGTTATAGGTGAATCTAGATCTAGACCAATACCTAGGAGGGATAGCATTTAGGAACCGAAAAGCTTCCTGATTCACAGCTTTCAGCTCGGCCATGTGCCTCTCCTAAGCCTTCCAATGAGTCGTCTTAGCACACTTCCACATCAATTTTTTCAATTGTAACCCTGGAAACCTTTTCTTGAAGTTGCTGTACAAGTGTCTCACACAGAACCGATTATCAACTCCTGGTATAACATCATGTTTTAACTGAATTGTATTATGCTTACTTTTTGTTGGTCAGACATGAAGGTAGATCTTCCCATCTTCTCAACTCCAACATCAGATGCAAGATGACTTAGAAACCAAGTCCATGAGTCCTTCGTTTCGTCCTCTAAAACCGCATATGCAATGGATAGCATTTGATTATTCGGATCCCAACCAATTGCAGTGAGCAATTTTCCTCCATGTGGTGTCTTAAAAAAGTAGCCATCAAGACCAATGAACGACCTGCAATGCTAGAAGCTCTGCTTGCATGCTTCCAAGCAGACATAGATTCTCTGAAAGATACAGTAATTCGTTATGGATGATGCTTGGTGCTTCATTATCAAGATCTGGGGACCTCTGAACTTGTATGCAAGCAGAGGAGCCTGGATTTGCCCTCATGAGCTTATGTCTATAGTCATAAATTCTTTTATATTGCTCTCGAAAGGTTCCCTGAATTTCATCCAGTGCAATCTGTTTGGTTTTACTTGCCAGTGACTTAGTGACAGTCAAGTTCTACTTTTTTTGTGCCTTTGAAACCAACTCCCTTATCTTCACCTTCGGATTTGCTTTAACCTTCTTCTTAAATGCCTTCCCAAGCCATTTCAAGTGCAGAATTCCCACCCTGTGTGCTTGTGTACATGTGTGAGTCAAATTCATCCTGCGGAGTTGCCATGTATCCTCATCTCCGATTTTGGAAGCATACAACCAAAAAGGACAATCATCCGAATAAACAGCCCTAACCCTCTTCAGATCACACTTCCTAAACTCGATTGCCCTTGCGGTGTGCACAGCATAAGCAGTCACAGTGTCCTCGAACTCCTCTCGAGATGCGTACACTGTACCAACTTTCCATTTGTATTGACTCATATCTTTTTGCCTCACACCCTGATGCTCTGAATTAGACCTTTCAGCCCCAACCTCGTGGTCCAAATCTAAGTCATCATTGTTTTCTCCCTCATCATTTTCAAAGTCCTCATTACCTACAGCATTCTTTTTCACATCCCTGCATTTTTTACTCATGACATTCATATTTTGAAAACCACTTACATCAGGATCAAGCTCATCATCACTGTCAGTAAAGTGCATATCATTTTTACTGTCGTCCTCTTCTCCAGATGGTTTATACTTTGAATCAAGACTGTCTCCATCACTAGAGTTACCATACTCAACTTCGTTGTCATCCTCTAACGCATAATCAGCACCACCTGGTCCAGATTGGTTTTGCCCCTCATCTAATCCACCATACACAACCAGCTCTTGCCCCTCACTACTAATGTCACCCATCCCATCTTTCTCCCCAACATCAATGTAGCCAGCAGCAGGAAACACCTCTTCCTCCTCAACCTTATGGACCACATACAACTCTACGTAGTCTCTCAACTATGCTATTTTACACATCTCAATGGAATCTGCATCACTTTTAAACAATTTTAAATTTGTCTCCAAATCTTCATGTGTCGGATCCTTGAACCACAACGATGGGATTTTCTCCTCCACGTAACTAAATTACTTTAGCTTTGCATAGGCTTCAAATACAGACCACCGATCACCATCAATCTCTTCAGTCACTGTTGTTTCTCCACCCACAAACTCTAATGGACCGTTCTTATAAGTAAACCATCCTCCATGGTAGACCTTCACTTTAAAATAACCCATTGTCTTCTACAACACCCTGAATAAATTACTATCAGAATACAACAACACAAAGAAATTAATTAAAAACATGAAACACATAGACCTCCCTATTTCACAGCGACGTTAATCCCTAGTCTCCACACACAAGGTCTCTTTTCAACAATAATAAACAGATCACTAAAACCTAAACCATCTAACCCGAAACTAACCACTGCAAGGAGAGTTACCATAGTCAAAACGAGGAGGAAAATCATACCTATGCAAACCCTATCAGTACTGCTTCAGCGACTCCTGACGTCCCTTCCTTCCAGTTGTTCGTTCTCGCCTCCTCTCTTCAGTTTCAGTCCATGAACAGCTTCGGTCCTTTCCGCTTCTGGGTTAGGGCACAATGCAATGGGTTTGGTTAACGAAGCATTGTGAATAAAGGGTGTTCTAATTAACGTTCAGGGTTTTCATCCAATTTAAGACATGAAGTGTTTCGCGTGAAACACTAACGTTGAAAAGGGTAGATTTGTCATTAAGAAAAAAATTTAATCAGAAAGGACGAATTTAATTAGAAATGCAACATTAAAGACGATTTTAAATAAAAAATTAGATGAGGGACGGTTTCGATTCTGACCCTCACCGTTAGGGACCAAAATCATACTTATCCCTTCATTTAAAATATAATTAATTACATAATTTTTTTGTATTATATCAAATTTTGTTAAAAAAATAAAAATTTATTTTTTCTAAAGTTCAATGAACGTAGTGTCTTATATCAATTGCAGACTAGATACGTTTTTATTAATCCTTATTTATCATCTCTTTATTGGACGAGATATGTAATAAAGTGCATAAATTTTTTTATGCGTGCCTATATATGAAATTTTTTGTATTTATTTTAGGTGACGTCATTAGGAATGTACGAGTGAAAGTGGTCGTATATTTTAGTCTTGCTTACATCAACTTAGTATCATACTCCTTTTATTATTAAAAATATAAATAAGTACAAAATTCATACAAACAAGACTAAAACATATAGTTACTTTATTTTTATATTCTTAATGACACCATCTAATATTTTATCCACACTTTTTATAAATTTTACAAAGTATAAATAAATAATCATACATTCTTTATAAAAAGTTGTCTTAATAATAGTTAAAAATAATAATTTTTAATATAAATTTCAATCAAAAATTACAAGATGTAATAAAACAAGATAAGGTTCGCTATCTTTATCATTGTTATTAGTAAAATTTTTGAAGATTACACCATATGTACATATATAAGAGATTTTTTTTTAATATTTATCTTCTCTTCCTAATTGAAGTATTATATATCATCATATTTTTATTAAAAAAATCTCGTCTAAAATTTTACCAAGTTTTAATATATCATGGTCAAACCTTATTTATCCATTGATTAGAAGCAATCTAGAGAACACAATAGATGTCTTAAATTTTTATAAATGAATCACTTTTTATATTTTTGTTTCATTAGTATTGTCATTGTTATTTACAAAGCAACTAATGTTTATAAAACGCTACACGTAATTAGATGGATCATCAAACTGTTTATTAGTTTATTAGTTTAATCAGTCTAATTAGTAGTTCAATTTAAAAATTTGTTTTAAAAATAATAAATAAATTATAAATAAATATTTTAAAATATAATTATAATTTAATATAATTTTTAAAATATCTTTAAAATTTAAAGCATTATATAAAATATCATCAACCAAATTTATATGATCTTATCAAAATACAAACTCAAAAAATTATAATCCAATTCAGATGACTTTTCTAAGTAATTAATGAATATGGTGTATGCCAAACACTTTGGATACAAACAATTAACAAGAAGAACTTTATATTTCAATGTACAACTCAAAAATGAAGAATATGTTCATATCATC
>NC_029773.3:6581023-6628004 GCF_000817695.3 Arachis duranensis | reverse complement strand
TTATATAACCCCCTCCCATATTCTTTCACATCCTTGTAGCAGCTCTACAAATTCACATTAAATACAAAGTTATTAGTCTTCTCATCCATGGAAAGCCACATACACAACATGATAATATAACCTTATAATACACAAATAAACATAACCTTTGCTATATATTTGAAGTAGAGTGATAATGACTTCTATATTATATAATATAAGGGAAGAACTACAACTACACCTACATCAGCAACAAAATTGGTAGTTTCATACAGAGATCTCACTTAACTTTGGCAATCCTAAAATACAAACAAAAAAATTGGAAAAAGATAACAAACTGAAAACTCAAAATGAAGAAGAAGATAAGAGTTATCCCAATAAGATGTTCTTCTTTGTTGCAAACAGATGAAACCTCTTTTAGAAAGTCTGAATTCTTTACCTTTCTTGCACTCTAAAATCAAAACTTGAATAGTCTCAATTCACCGAAGTCCTACCATTGTTATGATGATGATAAGATTAAAGAAAGAAAAAGATTGTTACCCTTGGGTGTATCCAACATGTATGGAATGTTAAAAATAGCGCAACATTCATCAACAAACATTTAAAGGGTGACACTAAATTAATTATTAGTAACACCATATCTGAACTCAACAATTAGTATTATTCAGCAATTACAAAATACTAAAAATAGTAGTATATTATAAAACACTAAAACAACAACACCAGTACATTACGAACAGTAACACCATTCAGCAAGGCAGTGATGACACTAAATTAAACAATGAATTGAGTTTTAGAAATTAAATAGAACATTAGCAAGGCAGAAATTAAACAGAACATTAGCGAGGCAGAAACTCAAAAGTTCAAAACAACACTAAATTAAATAGAGCATTAGCAAAGCAGAAAAAGAACATTAGCAACATTAGCAATAACATTCAGCAAGGTAGTGATGACGCTAAATTAAACACTGAATTAAATTTCAGAAATTAAACAGAGTATTAGCAAAGCAGAAATTAAAAAGTTCAAAACAACATTAAATTAAACAGAAAGACACGGACACTCACCTTCGACGGAGATACGGATAGCAACCGGCTAGAGACGAGACGACGACAACAGGTGAGACGACGACAAACGACAAGCTGCTCCAACCTCCAAGCCACAAAGAGAGAAGCCAGTGGACGACATGCCGAGCTACCTGAGTTCCGAACCTGAGGAAGAGAAAGAAGCAGAGGCACCGAGAACGGAGAACCTGGGGACGACGACAGCAAGAAACCCGAGGAAGAAGCGACTAGGCTTTTGCTTGAAACAGGGAGGTTCATGAATGATGGGGAATGGGGGGTTCACGAATGGCTTCATGCTTCAGCTCCTTACACATTTGGTTTTTCTTTTTTTATTTTTTTAAGTTTTAACACAAAACGGCGTTATTTTCATAGAACTGGTCGGTTAGCAATTCGATCCAATCGGCTGATTCAACGGTTTTCAAACGGTTCTCTAATCAACAGTTATTAATAGCGAACCGAACCATTTTCATTGTCGGTTTCTGGTTGAATCAGTTCAATTGGCTGATTCGGTTCGATTTTAGAACCATGAATTTTGTGTGTAAATCAAAGTTATATGTTTCTATTTTTTCATAAATCGCTGCACATTATTTCACTCACCTATTTTTTGTATAATCTGCCCTTAGCCACAGTGGTTCTTTGTTAGTATTTGAAAGAGATATAAAGATTGAGAAATTAAGATTGAAAAACAGAGATTAAAAGATAAAAATTGAAATAAGTTTTATTATTATATTTGGTATAAAGTGAAACACAGAGAATAAAATAAAAATAAAATTTTAATTTAATTTATACAAAAAATAAAGTTAAAATTAATTAATTAAAATAAGAATATCTTAAATATAAAATATTATTAAAGTTTATTTTCGTTCTAAAAAAATTTAATCTCTTATATTTTTACTTTTTAAAGTACTAAAATATTGACATTTTAGATATCGACTGAAATTTTAATACTAAATTCTAAATAAACAAATATAATATTAAATCTCAATCCATTACTTCAAAATAAACGCTACTTTAAAATTTTCTTTTTATGCATAATCCGTGGTTTTCCTTTACCCTAGCTCAGCCATAGTCTGCCACTAATAATTTTTTATGTGTAAATACTTAAAATTTGATGCATTGTAATAATTTTCATAAAATAGAATTAAGACCGAGATGTATTTATTTTAAACATGTGATTTATTTTGTTTTATTTATGAATTTTGCTAAATTAAGATTATAAATTAAAAAATGATAAAAATACAAAAAATTTAAATTGTCAATATATTTATTAAAAAATATTTAATTTTTTTATTAATAATAGTTTTAACATTTTTTATTTTTATTTTTTAAAAATCCATTTAACAAGCGAGCATAATGAAACGGATTATTTTTTGGAAAAACCATGTTAAATGTGGGACCTGCAACTCTGCAAGCACTAGTGCCGTGCATGATGAGGTCATCATCGTTCCCAGCGCGTTGTTCTCACGGGCGCGTGAAGTTCTGTTACTGTTTCCCGCTCCCTCAATTCTCCGGTCAACAGTCAACCTGCCGAAAAAGCCGTGTATCTTTCTTAACAGAACCCTGTGATATGAAGAACACAGACTGTGAATCTATCATCTGTCTATCGTCATATATAATGTAACTTTACTAATTTAACTTTGAAGACTTTTTTTTTTTATTTCAATGATTTGTTGGAACTCAGCTAAAAAATGGAGAAAAGTTTAAGTAATAATAAATACCACTTGACAAAGAGATGAATGTTAAAAAAGGAAAAAGAGATAATAAAAGAAAAATAACTTTTAAATATATCATTTAAATCCCTTTTGACTTTGTCATTAAAGAGAGCGAGAGTTTTTACTTTTTACAATGAACAACCTAACTTTCAAACAAGATAAATAACATTAGCAAAATAAGTTATTTCGATAAATACAAAGGCTAATGGAAACTTAATACCTAATATTAGTTTAAGGAGAGCCAATCAATTTATACACTTATTTTAATCAATAAATTTATTAAGTACTTATATAAAAATTATCAATTTATTAAGTACTTATTTCATAAGTTTTGAAAGATTGTCTGTACTTATAAATTAGTATTTTCTAGTCATGATCTATGTCATTTTAATTATTTTTAACATAAAAATAACAATTAATTGTAAAATTGTGTTATTAAAATATTTTTATTTAATAAATAAATGTAAAAAATATAAATGAATAATAAATATTGAGGAGAAGATTGAACGTACTTTCTATATTTTTAACTCTAAATCAAATATAGTTGGATTTGGTTGATAAAAATTATAAGATGTGTAGTGGAATTAATTTATAATATCCATGCCAAATTTTTAATTGACTAAAATATTAGTACATCAATTAAAACAACTAATTTATTATCATTTTTTAATCTTTTTTATAGAGGTAATATCCAAAATAATTTTTGAAAATTTTAACTCATTTTAGATTAATTTTTTACTTTTTAAAATGATCAAATAAATTTTTCATTCTTAAAATCGTGAATTCCTATTAGTTCAAAAGTTATTAGACGTTTTAACGTCGCTGATGTGTATAGTTAAGTACTAAGTTGGCACTTAACTGCACGCTGATGTGGACACATAATGAGTTCAACTCAAATTGGTGTCTCAAATTTGATTAAAACACCCAAATTAATTCATTGACACTTATAAAACCCTACTCACCAAATATTCATCTTCATCATTTAGTACTGCAAACTTTAAACCCCAAAAGAATGAAGCTTTGACCCTTTGCAGAGATCACAACTGACTCATCAAGGTTGCCGTTGATTTTCAAGTATGCTCTTGCCACCGCACATGTTTCTTACATTCAATCTCTTTGAAACATCCGCATTGCTTTTCGGAGGTACTCGAAAGTCAAGGTCTTGGTGGAGTCTTCTCTCTCAATTTCAGGTTAAAACCCATCTTAATGTAGCTATCTTTCTCCAACATCACCACCTTTACATCTTGCTAAGGTAGAGGTTGATGCTTCTGACTCAGCATTGCCAGAACTTTATAGCCTCCTTTCTCTTTCTGTGACTCCACTCAGTTACATGAGGTCAGAGGAAAATGCTTCTGTCACTATTAAGGTCAATGCTTGTGGGAGTAAAAATTTTTTGGATGATAAATTAAATTTGTTCCAATGTCTCCGCCACCACCTCCTTTTCCTGAGTCAAGAAGAACTTAGAATTTCTTTTATCCTGTGGAGGACAATGAGAACTTTAGGTTTGTAAAGAATGCTATTAGTGAATGTTGGCATGAAGAGAAAAGTGTTTTAACTATGTTTGGAGCTGCTAGGGATCAATGGCTAGATGTTTGTTTGGATAGAAATTACAAATTGAACTCGTATGAGAAGTTTAGCAAAAATTTTAGTGATGTTACAAAGAAAAATGAGTATGTTAGTTCATATGAACATGTTCTGATCATTTAGTAGTTTCTAGAGGAGATGGAGATAACACACAAGTGGTTGATGTTGGAGTGAAGCGGCTAGAATCAACTAGCAATAGGGTTGTTATGAAATTAAATAGCTTTAAGAAATTACAGTGGATACCAAATTACAATAACTCAGATTCAAACAATGAATAATAATCACCGACTCATTCATTCAAAACTAAAATTGTTCATGCTTAAACTTCCTTGACTTCTATCACCACCAATTTACCGTCTATCATGCCTCTCACGTGCTATAAGAAAAATGCTGCAAACTGTCGGATTTATCGTCGAACATTAGTGGCGAGTTTTCTGTCGAAATTGGTAATGAATTCGTCACCCTAAAATATTACCATTGGAATTGATGTTCTGACAATAACATTAACGATAACAATTGGAGGGAAAAAGTAAATTTTGGCACGCTAGCTACCGTCGGATTTACCGGCGAGTAAATCCAATACTGAACCTTGTTTAGTGAAACGTTGTGTTTTGATTACATGCACAATGTTACTGTCGGATTAATTCGCCAGTAAATTCGACAGTAATCGTGCCCTAAATTTGAACCGCGAACCCTCTTCTCTTTTATTTCGAAATTAGTTTCTCTCTCTACTCTCTCACCTTCCTCACTCTCTCTCTAACCTCTCACCCCTCAGTCTCTCTCAAACCCCCTGCCACCGCTGCAAAGACCGTCGTTGCTACTCTAATCGCCGATGCTACCCTACCCTGCTGTTGCTGGAAAGACCACCGACGTCACTGCTCGAAATGCCCCCTTCTCTGTCTTCTATTTCCGCCGCTGCTGCCCTGCTGCCGCTGCTCAAACCACCTATTTTTGTTCCAGGTTTTCTCTCTTCTCTCCTCTAATTAGTTTAATTAGATGGATTTCTGTTCTAGTTGATTTTAGGTGGTTAGAAATTTTCATTAATTTTAGGTAGATTAATTTCTGCTATAAATTATTTTTAGGTGGTTAGGTTAGGATAATTTAGTTAGATTGATAGGTTCTGATCTATGCTCAATGTATTTGGAATTAATATCTGAGATTGTCAATTCTTGTTGTTGGAATTATTTGAATTGGTCTGAATCATCAATTATGCATTTTACTGTTAATTTGGCCGAAGAATTGTTGCTGAATTTGTTTGAGCAATGCTTAACTATTTTGATGGTTTGCTGGTTGCTGTTGTTTTGTTATGAAATTACTATTTTAATGCTTATTTGGCTTATTCATATTATTGCTGGAACTGCTGGTTTATGCTGATTAATTACAACACTTTACTGTATGCATTGCTAGTGATGTTTCATCATATGCTTTTGTGCTTTCTTGAGCTTGCATAAGATAAATTTTTTGATTGTTAGAATGTTTTGAAAATTAGAATGTTTTCAAAAATTGTTAACAAAGTTAGAATGCTTTAAGAGTTAGAATACTTTGTTAGAATAAAGTTAGAATGGTTTAAAAGTCTAATTTAATTATTTTGAAACTAAAACACTATTTAATTTTTTTTCTTTTCTTTTTTTGATTTATTAAACTAAATCACTTTTTGAATTATTTGTTATTTCTTGAGTTTCTTCTTATGTTATTATTTATTGGTGTTTGTTATACTATTAATATGTTATTAATATATTCGCTGTACAGACATGGCCACAGAAAACAGAGGTAGGTCGAGTGGAATACGTGATCGTGGTAGAGGACAGGTTGCCACCAAATTTCCAGGGCTGCTCAGTCATCGCCCTTTAACCTGGCTACCCCCATCGACCCCTGTGACGTCACAGACGGGTCTATCGGATTAGCAATTTATCATGGTCCCAAACTCGAACTGGTTGCTTCCTTCTGCTACGCCCCTGCAGATGCAGCGACCCCATCGACAGAGCCTGTGATGGGTAATACCTCCAATGCCCCTGAGCAGGATGCTCTTCCGCTACCGTCTGTCATTCAGCTGAGGATTTGACCCAATGGCATGCAGACGTGAGTTTAATTTTATAATATTAAGTTTGTTTATCTTTAGTTTGTTTATGTTAAGTTTGTTTATCTTATGTTAAGTCTGTGACAGATTTGCACCAAACCTCAATGCTTGCACATAAGAGATATCCGAGGTCATTAAGTTCATGTATGACCATCCATGAGTAACCTACACGTAGATCTCAACTGAGATTAGAGAGCGCTGGTTTCATAAATGGGCGGGAAGAACCCAATTTGGTTAGAATTGATTTACTGTATTTGAACTGTATTTTATTTCAACTAACTAATGTTGGTGAATCACTTTGTGCAGATGAAATTCATATGGGATGAGAGCATAAACTCATGATTCGGAAGATCTACGACCACCGGGCAGCCAAACATTTTCAACAGATGATGAACGATGTTTGTTAGGGGAAAGACCACCTGACCTCGTGGATCTATCAAAACATCAAGCGTGACCTGGAGGCTCATTTTAGAGATAACGAGGGGTTTAAGTGTCAACGTCTGACGAACATCTCCAACAGAGCTTCGCCTAGGTCGTCGAGGTATACAGATAGATCGGTGACCTTCATGAAGACAAACACGAGACTGGTAAGAATTTTGGTATTGTGTTATGTTATAGTAGTTATTTGAATTAGTTAGTAGAGTTTACGGTGTTTAATTTTCTTTTTTATTACCAAGTTACCCAATTTAGTTAGTAGAGTTTAGGGTAACTAATTTTCAGTTTTAGTTACGATAGGTTAGATTTGGCTCTTAGATTGCTGAAAAATGTTAGATTATTTAACCGTTTTCTGATTTTTACTACTGAAATTGTTTGAAAAATACTTGACTGTGAAAATAATGATGTTAATTTGGTTTGGATGGAACCCTTCAAGAGTGGTTAAATCCGAATATCAGGGGAGACTCTGTCAAAAATTTTATAAGATTTTCATTTAAATTGAAAAATTTAAAATTATATTTTCAAAATTAGAATAGAGATTTCCTACTTCATATATATTTGTCTATCATTATTTAATTTATTCGTTTATTTTATTTTTTGGTTGATATATTAGTTTGCAGCCTAAGTCGTTGGATCGTGAGGCTACATTGGCGGAAACTTTCAAGTATACCCATACTTTGAAGGTAAACAAGTAGAATTGCTGACGAGCGGTCAGCGACCCATTATGTGAGTTTAAATTAATCCTAAATTTTAGCTTCACTTGGTTTAAAGTCAATTATTTAACTATTATCCTAATCACAACTAACGTGTGTGACATAGGAGGAGTATCAACAGAGGTTGGAGGCCATAACTCAGCAACCCCAGCCGCCTGGTAGGGACGACGAAGCCGGCTCCGAGATTTCAGTCATGGATCCCGACAAGATTTGGCGGGAGACCGCCTTTGAACCCTACAAGAATCGCCGATTCGGGTTGGGCTAGTTCTTCGCCAGTGGTCTCCGCTCCTTTGCATTCATGGTTTCTTCTACCTCTACCTCTGCCACTAGCCCTGCTATCCTCAGGAAGTTATCTACCTGAGGGAGGAGGTGCAGAAGCTAACACAGGTGTTTCACCAGCAGCAGAAGCAGTCTGAGGAGAGGTATCAAGAGATTTTTGCGCGCGTTGCCGCCAGCTTGGACCTGACAGAAAAACTGGAGCAGCTTGAACGGCTGCGACAATAAATGGAGGAGTACAGCCAGCAGATGCGTGCTGGAGGCAACGACGCTGCTGGTTCCAACGGCGACGCTACTTGTGGGGCACCGACGGCAGCACCTACTCCACCGTCGATAACTACCAGGATCTATAGGGGTTAGCATTTTATGCAGTTTTGTTTGTTTAGGGTACATTACTCTATTTTTGTGACATTTTAATGTATCCATACCATTTATTTTTTATAAAATAATTTGTTTATTTCTACTAATTTTAGATTTCTAATAATTTCGTTAACAAAAATTTTAATTTGATTTGACTGTTAGTTGTGGCTAAACTGTGCTAAAAATAAAAAATAAAAAATAAAAGTCCTATTGGCGAATGTATTGTCGGATTAATTCGATGGTAATCATCAACCCAGGCTCGACAATTCATTGAAAATAGCGACAAAAAATTCACCAATAATTAGCGTCGGACTAAAAAAATCCACCGGTAAGGGGCTAGGGGTGCCAATGGGGTGGGTAAGGGCAAGTTTTTGTCCTACTCGACGCCGTCCTCCCATACAATAACCCGTATCAAATCCGCCCCACTTCTACTGCCGGGTAGTAAAAAGTTAAACCCTAACTCTCCTCTACGGATACCTTCCTTACCCCTACCTGCCCCTATAATTATTAAAATCCAACAAATAAAATTAAATTTTAAAATTTATATAACCATCATTACATACATAACATAAATTAAAGTAAAAATTTTAATATGATACAATATTATTAATTATTTTATATATATTACATATATTCTATATTAAAAATATATATATATTTATATATACATATATTATATATATCGGGGCGGGTAGGGGAGGGTTTAGCCTAAACCCGACATCGTCCCGCCCTGCACAAGAACTCGTCCCGGTGCGGGGGCGGGTAGTTAACCCTATTTTCATCGTTATTTCCGGCATCTTTTATACCGTCAACTACAGGACGATGATAAATCCGACATTAATGTACTTAGTAGCGGATTTATTTGATTAATCCAACGATAAATTTTACAGTAATTAGTGTTTTTTTTGTAGTAATAAAAAAGATGAGAACAACAACAAAAATTGAGGAGGAGAAGGACAAATTAAAAGAGGAGAGGAGAAACAAAAATTGAAGAAGATTTAAGAGTTAGAACCTTATAATTGTATATGAATAAATTTAAGTGTTTTACACAAATTTGAGGTATTAATTTGAGTTAAATTTATTGTTCGTTTACATCAACTTAGAGTAAATTATCAAATTGACACTTAACTATATACATCAGTAACATTAAAATGACTGATGATATTTAAAATAATATAGACTCATATTTTTTAAAAGTAAGAGTTACATGTAGTCATTTAAAAAAAAAACAAGTTAAAAATTTCAGAAATGAGTTGAGACATTACCTTTCTTTTTATATATTAAAACTTAAAAAGTTAATACAGAAAGATAATAATTAATTTAAAAAAAAGTAAATTTTTTTACCATAATTAATGTTTAATTTTTCTTTAAAAAAGTAAAAGGATCATATTACCCTCTATCAATAATATTCCTGCACAACTATTTAATATATTTAACAAAATTCTTCATTTTTTTTATACTTGCAAATACCATACAGTAGTCTACAGCGTATAGGTGTAATTGGAAGGCATACGCATTGGGTAGCGAAAAACAGGGTGAAGGGTTAAAGTGTGGTACATAGTTAAACCCGAAAGTGAGAAAGAGAAACTCAACCCAAAGCAGAGGAGTAGAGTAGGGTTGGGAAAGTAACCAGATTTGGACTTTGAAGAAAGAATGAGAGACTGTGAATAAAGGAGTGGTGCAGGCAGGCAGCTATTGCCATTTAACCCTAACATTAATAATTATTATCATGATTGAATAACCAATGTGCCTCTCTCTCTTTCTCTCTCTGACACCCCTCATCATTACCCCTATTACCCCTATTCTACCTTTCTTTTTCCCATCTCTCTCTGTCTATCAAAATACACTTCTCCAATGTATGTATAAATCGCATCTAATCCTTCGACCTTTTTACTGTTGTCCCACTCTCACCCCACTCCTCCATTCTCTTAAACCATGGCTACTCCCGATGAGAAAGAGAAGATGAGTTTGGGTTTGAGTCTCAGCTTAGGATTATTTGGAGATAATAATAATAATAATAACAATAATAATAAGAACAAAGAGCAAGAAGCTTTGAAGCTCAATCTCATCCAGAAGCCTCTACCTCAATCATTTCCAAACCATAGGCTTTCCTTCAACAACTTGTTTCCTTTTCATGGTGTGTATTTATGTATCTATCTCATCATGCATTTTTTATTTTTCTTTCTCCCTTTTTATTATTTATTTATTTTTTTTGTTCTGAAAATTTTTAATGCGAGATTTTTTTTGGATGGTTTGGGAACATAAGAATATAAGATGATGCCTTGAGTGTTAATTACAACATTGCCACTAAATTACTCACGTGCAACTCACGTGTTTGTAGATCTGAGCTCCGACACGAGGTTGTTCCTTCGCGGAATAGACGTTAATTCGGCGCCGACGTTTACCGCGGCGACGGCGGCGACGGCGGCATGTGAAGACGAGAACGGCGTCTCGTCGCCGAACAGCACGGTGTCGAGCATCAGCGGTAAGCGGAGCGAGAGGGAACCCAACGGAAACGACGAGAACGAAGCCGCAGAGAGAGCCTCGTATTCTCGAGGGAGCGACGAAGAAGACGGCGGCGGAATCGGCGGCGATGCCGACGGGGATAGTTCGAGAAAGAAGCTGCGGTTGTCCAAGGAGCAGGCGGTGGTTCTGGAAGAGACCTTCAAGGAGTACAACACTCTCAACCCGGTGAGTGGCGGCAGCGGTAATTCCGTAAATTTAGTAATGACAATTGGACATTTTTGGGATTTCACTTTGGCCTTATTCATTTTTTTAATAGTGTTTTTGGATTTAGATAAACTGTTTTTCCATTTTAATATTTTTCAATGATTTCAATTTTGGTTACTTTCAGAGCCTTGGGTAGTACTAATAATATTTTTCCATAGTATTGTTGTTCTGAAGCATGTTATTTTTTAATTTTCCTAAAACAATATATATTTTTTCATGTTAGTTGGATTTTTTATAAATATAAATAGAAATAAAATAGTTACTAATTAGGATTTGGTGTGATTCTATTCTAATTAAATTAAATCCTTAAAGTAATCAAAATCTAATATATTTTGGTAGATTAGATGAAATAAGAAAAAAAAAAGAGAGATTGAAGTGTTTATTTTGTTTAATGTTTAGAAACAAAAGCAAGCATTGGCAAAGCAGTTGAATCTGAGGCCTAGACAGGTGGAGGTGTGGTTTCAGAACAGAAGAGCAAGGTGAGGGTTCTTCATCTTTAGACCATTATTATTGGAATATTAGGCATTTTTATTGTTATTATTGTTAGGCATGTGCTTTCTCATTCGTCATAATTACAATTCAAAACTAGAGAAATGAGAAAGAGATCAAGGTAATTCCAATCACATAGCTTTAATATTGATAATAATGGTATATATTTGACCAAGTTGTTGAGTCCAGATTTGAGAATTGAGTCTCGTATATATAAGAAAGAGGAATGTTAGGAGGCAACAATTTTTGTGTTTTGTAACCATCAATTGATCATCAATAATGTTTTTAATAGTGTGAGATTACATCTAATAGTGGAAGATCACTCACATTTTTTTATGGTTAAGTATTGACTACAAAATACAAAAGTTGCTAGTCCTCTAGACTTTTTCAATGTTATTTGTACATTCTGAATTAGTGTATAATAATAATAATAATAATATTTTAGACACTCAATCTGCAAATATTATTAGTCGGTGGTCCTAACTTGTCACACAAACATTACTTTTATTCTTTCCCAAAGAAAGAATACTTTTGTTCTTTCCATCCCTTTTTTTCCAAACCTGTTAAATGGACACCAAATTTTCTTTTTTATTTGCAATTAATAAAACAACTAGGTCCTTAGAAATTTTGTAGATAGACATAGACTTATTAATTCTTAAAAATATAGACATATAAGTCTCCACAAAGAAAAAAATAATTATAACTTTTTTCCCAGAGAATTATAAATCTATTTATTTTTTTAAGAGATTTCCATCACATAATCTTTTGAGTCTTACTTGTTTTAGTACTAAAAACAGATAACATAATTTCTAAATATCAAACACGTGGCTACACGTGTATGCATGGCCCAAGGCGCACGCACAAAAACGTAACAAACATGTTGTAATCTTGTGATGATGGAGGTGCAAGTCAATACTTCAAATTTGGAATCTTTATAATTTGCAGATGTTCCTTCCTTTGTCATGTGATGAGACAATTCACTTGAATCTCGAGCATTTTGAAAAATACTACCCAAAGTGGTTTTATTTTTAGATTAAGAATGTGAGGGGTTATTGTGCACTTTAACTTTATTGATCTAAGCGTGGATGGTGGATACTCTTCCCTCTTATCACTTGTACATGTTCAAAAGATCTTCATCCAAAGTAATGTTGTGAAATAAAATGAATATTGCCTCTGTAGTATTAATATATCTTGTGTTGTGTAGTAGAAGAAAATGATGTGAATGCATTAGATTCAATTAATAATGCAGGACCAAATTGAAGCAAACTGAAGTTGATTGTGAATACTTGAAAAGATGTTGTGAGAATCTAACTGAAGAGAATAGGAGGTTGCAAAAGGAAGTGCAAGAGCTCAGAGCATTGAAGTTATCACCACAACTTTACATGCACATGAACCCTCCCACCACCCTTACAATGTGCCCTTCATGTGAGCGTGTAGCCGTCTCGTCCACCGGATCCTCCTCCTCGTCGGCCACCATGCAATCCGCCCCTGCCTCAGCTAGTCAAAACCAAATGGGCCCTAACGTTCAGCGGCCGGTTCCTGTCAATCCATGGGGAGCAATGTCACTTCAACGCCGGCCGATCGAGACCCCGACTACCCGGCCATAACTATGAAGCTCAGAATGAGGACAAGGGCATTGCTGTTTTTCTAGGCAAAATTGCATAAATGAATTGATGCAATTAGGAAACACTAGGTTTACAAGGACTTTTTATTTAAGATTATGACTCTGGTTAACATTTTCAGTCTAGGCTCATTTTAATTATGCTAAGACCTAGCTAGATATAACATGTTTTAAGTGAACCTTAGGATATGTAAAGTGTGGACATGCTAAAGTAGGTTGTGTCTTCCATATGCTGAAAAGTTTTTTTTGTTAGCCTTGAAAAGATGAAGGGAAAAAAAGAATCCAAATCTGTTTTGGTATTTCTCAAAGATTCTTTAATACCACTTGCTCATGGAAAGGTGGGATTTTGTGCAGATTTTGAGGGGACAATTAAGGGAATCTCATGTCCAAAATGACTGTGGTCTCCATTACAAATGATTTTGTCCAACTTTTGTTCAGATTCCCCATACTTTATGGTCTCTAATTCACCATTCTTGAACATGGGGTCAGATATTATTGTGGGACTCAAACTGTAGATGGTTCTGTTCAATTGTTCATTATCTATTTGAATGTGGGTTACTACTGATGCCACTTAGAAGAGTTGACAAAACAAGTAAATAAAGGTCAATGGTTACCACTACTAACAGTTGTTGCATTGAATTTTTATTTTCTATTTTTTTATAGGTTTTTTTTAGCATGTGCATCAAACTTTGTTTTTTTCTTGTTTGAACAACGAAGCAACCAAATGTAGTAGTTGCATTCTTGTGTTTTTTGACCAAATTACAAAATCAATGTTCATTACTATGTTAATTTTAGGAGTTAACTATTATATGCTCTAAGAATACATACTAAAATTACTATTACTGTAAATAGAAAATTTTGAACATTTTACTTTAATAAATGCAAAACATATGTATTAAAAATTTACTTTTTTATGTTTTTTATAAGAAAATTTCTCCATTAATAACCTTAATATGTAATTTCAGAACACATGTTAACTAAATCTTTAATTTTATTGTGGCCTCAGATTCATTCTCAATTTTTCTTGCAAAATCATGTTATCCTAAACTGTTGCTTCATTTTTCTTAATTATTACCTTGGTGTTATGCCAAGTGTCAATTAACAGTCACCATAAATTGGTGAAGTAAAAGATAATAGTTTAATTTGACTTTAGTGAAAATTATCATGCAAGATGAGAATTTTTCTGTCATAAGAAGCAATGTTTAGTGGCAAATTTAACTCTTGCTTATTCTAGTGAATTAGCTAGCCTACACACAAGATGATAAACGATAATAGTCTGAGCAAAAGAGGCTGCAAAGCTTTGGTTTCATCCTTAATTTACTAGCCCGGCGGCAAATTAATCATAAAATTGTGTGGATAGAAACATCAACACTACTCTATGTGAGTTACAACCTTTTTTTTTTGGTTTGACAGGATATGTAAGTTACAACTTGATATTTTATAGAATGATAAGTGTTTGATGTAGAAAAATTTTCCTATACAACGTGATGGGAATATGATGAAACATAATAGTGTGTATACATGTTTTAGCTTGTGGACTTGATGTTGCATCCAAAATTTATACCATAATACTAAATTAAGAGTATATCCCTTTGTTTAACAAATATAATTAATCAAGTAATGCATAGTTTTAAAGTTAAGAAGCCCGAATATTGGTTACATCTATAATATAAGTGTGAAGCCATTGCAAAATTCACTCTTGTCGTTTATGTAAAAACAATAGAAAAAATCATCTAAAGTGAAGAGATTTGTAAAGTAATAAAATAAAGTGTTAATTACTATTAAAAATGTAATTTTTATTATGTGTGAGTCACACAATCTTGATTTAAGAGTGATTAGTCTCACTTTCTCACTTTATCAACTTATTCTATTCAGAAGAACTTAATCCAAAAATAATATATACCCTTTCGCAAATTCAAATTTCTCAAGAGATTTGAAGACTTAGAAACATTGCAGGGCAAACATTTCAAATGAGTCTAAAATTCAACATCAATATATTGTACTACATTGATTCTGTGGTCTTGCAAATGCATACAAGGGAACTCAAAACAAAAACAAAAAAAGAAAAAGATAGTCCAGCGATCAAACAGTATTTACAGTATCAGTTAGGAAGCGTAGAATGCAACCGAGTCCTGCTTTCTCTGTCAACTTTTCATGAATCCGGAGACATTGGTCACATGTGGGACGATCTCCGGTAGCTAAGCCTCTATATAAGTACCTGTAGTGAATAAGAGCATCTTAAGTGCCTCTTTGGTTGGTTTACCGTTTGGTATATATATAAAAGTACTTTTCAAAAAAAAAAAAAAAAAAAAAAAAAAAAAAAAAAAAAAAAAAAAAAAAAAAAAAAAAAAAAAAAAAAAAAAAAAAAAAAAAAAAAAATTACTTTCTCTAGAGATGTTGTTTTCTTAAGAGGTTCTTATTTAATCTAGATTACTGACTTATAAACCTATCATGTCAATCTCATCAAACTACTCATCCCCGAGCCACGACCGAAACTGTTAAGATGGCTAACCAAACAGTCCAAATCAAGAAAAACTTTGATGATGTAGGCCAAAATCCTTGACTGAAATTTTAAGCTAATGTATTATATCTCACTTCCTGCAACTCAACCTGTAGAAGATTGCATGAGTGAATGATTCAACCTTATAAAAGTTCTTTGAAGATGAAAAGGAGATGAAAGGGATTAAAACTTACAAATTGGGTGCCTTAAGTAGGTTGGAGGTTGGATGCTGAGAATGGGATACTTTATGTACAACAAGGTAAAGAAGATTCAGACTGAAGATGATAAAGGGGTGATTAATAATAGGGTGGAGAGAGAGAGAGGCACCAATGCAAGATTGGGAATAGAGATAATTAATAATAGGGTGGAGAGAGAGACTCAAGAGTCCATTGCTTTGAATATCAATATGCTTTTATTTCTCTACCATGAGGTGATGCCTTCCCAGTTCCCATAATTATATAGATGGGTTGTATTGGAATCCTGTTGATGTGGATAAGCTACAGCCGACAAGGCTAGATAACTAAGAGACAAGCAGAAAAGAAAGGAACTCTAGATGCAGCTCTTGTGGTTAATGTAATTACAAAGGATATTGAGCATAGAAAAAAAAAGGGAAGATTTAGCATTTGAGTTCGAATTTCCAACCTTGTAGACCTGTAGTTGGGATTGATGGTTAATTTACAAAGCCAGCACAAAACATTCCAGATTCCAGAACAAAAAATTGTTGAATCCAGAATTGTTACCTTCCCAATATTAGCATCACTTGGAAAGCTATTCGTGTAATCATATCTAGGTTATCTGCTTATATGAATAGCACCCCGTCTCTTAAAAAGGTAAGAAAATTATTTATATTCATTATAGTTGCATATTCCGATTTCTAGCTAAGTTATGCATTTCCAATTAAGATTTGAATAGCGCAATCCACATATAGGATCTATATGTGAGCTGGAAAAGCAAAAGGAAATGGAAATACACTTGTGCCTTTGGGATTGGGATCTATAGGTGAAGTGGAGGAACAAAACTATATTAATCACTAAGTAACTATATATACTGCTGAAATTCAACATAGTCCAAGTAAATTTAAATGTATGCTCAAAGAATGGGAAACTATCAAAGTAAAACTAACATCATATTAGAATCATAGAATGAACTGAAACAAAATGCTTCAGCACTCACTTCATTAGTATATCATAGTACTCAGGATCCAATGAAGAAAGCATCCCATCCACATCCTTTATAGCCATTATAGCCCTATGTACCACAATCCAGTGTGCTGACTGCCAAAAGAAAATTCGAAAGCACAAGAAAATATGTTGTGATTTTAACAAACTAGAAGCTCCTTAACTGCAAGTAAACTCTAATTACAACAAGAAGCAAGTCTTTTTGCACCAGGCAACAACATGAATCAATCAAACAATGGAACTGCATCTACCCTATTTGGTAGTTGAATTCAGCTTAAAAGATACCAAAAAAATAGAATACTATTCTTGTTCCTCATCAAATCAAATGTGTGCATTCAGCACAAATATGACACATAGATAGAATATGCTGTGATTCCAGAACTTAGAAAACTTCCATTGCCACAAAAATCCTCCTCAACACCCTAAATCATTTCCCCTAAAAAATTGAGAAGCAATATAAAGAGAGATAATGGGAGAAATTAAAAACCTTGCAACGCTCATCACCAGTCATGGCATACGTGCCTTCCAGAGCAGTTTTAAGTGCTTCCACAGGTTTATACCTGAAATTTCATCGAAGGGAAAATTTCCTATTTTCATATTCTAACCATTTCATTCATCGCAAATGGAAACAAAATAAGAAACTTTTTTTTATAGAAAAACAAAAGAATAAGGAAGATAGGCATTTGTACTGCTTGAGTAAGCTTTCGATCTTGCGGGATTTGTGTTCAATTCTGGTAATAATAGCTTCTGCATTATCCGCTTCCACGAACCTTTCAGCTTTTGCCATAATAAAACTTCTTCTTCTTCTTCTTCTTCAAATCAGTCCCTTTTCTATTTGATCTGAAAATTTTGTGATAAAAAATGTGATTTTGATTTTCTCTTCCCTTTCCTCCGAACAAATCTAAGGCAGGTGCAGTGGATCTCACGGTGGCAGAGAACAAGATGGCGGCAGAAGTGTGTAGCTATTTGAGTGTCCCACCTCCTATGGTGGACCCTATGCTATTGGCGTGTACGTCAGGAAACACTATTTTTTCAGACAAAACTAAGTTGTACCCAATTCCTAATAGGATATTTTGCAGTGTGGTTAGAACCGATTTTTGAGTAAAAAAAATTTATTTGATCCGAATGTTAATTTATTTGTGGTGGGATTTAAATTGAATGATTAAAAAAAACAGATATAATATGATCTAATTTTAAGCGGATTGAATTAAATTTGCGGTCTTATAAATTAAAAAATTAAATATATATAATAAGTTTTAACATCAAATTTAAATAACTGACATAATAAGTCTCAACAATAATATTTATTAAATAATAATAATACATGGATAATATAAAAATGTATAACAAATTGAATATGTTATAACTATAATTGTAAATATAATAATAAAATAATAATATTATAGTACATTATGCGGTTTGGATTGGATTAGGTCTGAAATCCGATCCGATGCAGCAGTTTGTAAAAAATAGAATCCAATCAAATCCAAATTAGTGCGGCTTTAATCAATTTTCGATTTGAATTGGATTGAATGAGCGGTTTAATTTGGATTAGTTTGGATTTAAAGACCCCTAATTCCTAAAAGAAATTATATTAAATTTCGTTCTACTTTTTTACTCTTTCTTTTTGGTCTCGCTCTATTACTATCTGTGTTTCTAATTCTATGAGTAGTGGGGTTGGTCCAACGCGTTAAAATAAAGGTTCTGAAAATCGGATCAGCCATAGAATCATTTTAGTTATCGGTTTATTGGTTTATTGGTCCAATAAATTCAACTAAAATAATCATTTTATAATAAAGTAAAAATTAAATATAAATAAACATACTAAAATATAACCTTTTTAAGCTTGTTGATATTGATAATATACTCCAACTTAAAATAAAAATGACAAGGGTTGAACTCTTGATTCATATTTTGATATCATGTCAATGACTATCTCTCTTCCATGATTAAATTTTAGGAGAAAGTTTAAGATTCTTCATATATCTAAAACTATTTGAAAAACTTGCACAAAACAAGGAGATCTATAAAGTTAGTGTCCAAAATTATCATTTATAAATACATAAACTTACTCATATTATTATGCAGAAACTTATCTAGTGCTAATTTTCAACTAAAAATATAGTTCTTTTAAATACGTAAAATTACTATTTCTCCACATGTATTTTTTGAATATTATATAGTGATAGAATCACAATCTGAACTTAGGTTCTTTTGACCTACACATGTTTATTTTGTCGTTGAACATAATTAAAAATACAAAACAAAAATACAAGTAAATTCTAGTTTCTAACCCTGCCAATTCAAATTTCAACACCTCTAAATTCTATTAAAGGCTCAGTTACTAATATGCAAAATCAACTATTAAAGTGTGATCTTTAAAATTTTAGTAAAACAACACATAATTTCAATTCAACAATATTAAACTAAAATAGTCCATATTGATCAACAGTTCAACACCATGCCATAATTCATCTTTACAAAGTTTTAATTTATTGTAGACTATATATTTATAAGCATATATAAATTTATTGTCAGAGATTGGAATTAATTTCAACATATCTTCAGAAATCAAATAAAAATTTACTGAAGTTATTTATGTCCTCCAAATTGCCTCCATATTTATGCCACGATGGAACTTATCTCATATATGCAATAGTTAGCATTTTAGCAACTTCTTATGATTATTGCTCTTTAAAAAATCATTCCTCTTGTCTAGAATAATTTCTATTTAAAAAACAGTTTTGTCGAAGTGATGAATTACTATAGCTATAGGAATATAAGAACAAGAATGAGCAGTGAATCAATAACACAGGTGATGCATATTTTTACAAACCACAAACTAGCAGTAAGTGCATTGGATCGTATCAAGTAATATCATGGGAGTGGGTTATCATTCTCATAAAGATTAACGGATTAAGCAAGTAATAGTTAATTGATTATTCTAGTTAGACGGTCAGAATTTAAAGTTTCAATAGTAAAAACCATAAAAAAAAATAGTGAATTGAAGAAAGAAAACAGTAAATGTGTGGAAAGATAATATAAGAGGAGAGTTAAGGTATCGGAGATATTTAGATTTTTAGATTAACAATTATTCTCATCTACTTTGATCATGCAAATATACAATTCATGGCAAACCCTAGGTAATTGAACTCCAATTCTTTGGTAATTCAATTTCTTCTAACCTAATCAACCGTTAATTCCTTGATCAATTAATTATGCTAAAAGATTAAGTACCATCTCTGATTTATAACCACATAATTCTTAAGAACCCAAAAGAAACATGATTTTATGTCACGTATCAAATTAATTTCAGATAATTGAAGAATCATGAGAAAAGAGTTTCAACCTAATTTCAATGATTTAACTTTTTCAAGATTCAGAAGAATTTAGCCAGATTAAAGTTATTTTCCAATATATTATAATCCTTAAAATGAAGAACGAAACTCAATCCTTGAATAAAATACTAATGCATTAATCAAAATAGAAGAACAATAGTATTAATCCATCAAAATAAACAGAACTCCTAACCTTAAGAATGGAGGTTTAGTTGCTCATGGTACAAAGAAAATTCTTAAAGTGTAAAAAGTGTAAACTAACCAAAAGTGGAAGAAGAGAGGCGTGGAGCTAATCTCTCCTCATTTTATATCTCTAATTCTAATTGATTCAAAAATTAAAATTAAAACCTAAGAGTATCTTTTTTATTTTCTATTTGAATTTAGAATGGAATCCGTGTGATTTGAGTGACCAACATGGAGCCATTATTGGATACACTGTCGGCGCTAAACGCCAATGATGTGACATTTAGCGCTACCCATCCAGAGACTATACATGCACGTTCCAAGTCCTGGTGCTAAGCACCGATGATGTGGCATTTAGCGCCAAGGTGGCAGAGAGGAATGGTAAGCTTTTGGTGTTCAGCGCTAAACACCAGTGATGTGGTGTTTAGCGCCACCAAGGCAGAGGACATTTCTCTTGCTTTCTTCTTAATGAATTCTACCAAATCTTTACCCGAATGCTACCTGAAATCAACAAAAGGCCACAACAACTCAAAAGTCGCATCTACTAGGGTATAAGTCACCTAAATCCTCTAACAAATCAATAAGACACCATACAAATCATACAAAAAAGATACTTATGATGCTCATGCATCACAACACTAAACTTAAAGTGTTGCTTATCCTCAAGCGACTCAAACAGTAGGAAATTGAAATGGGTTTGATTAAGAATTGAATTCTTATTAAAAGTTCATGTCTATCTTATGAGTGGGGTTTAGCAACACTGTGATCATGAGTGTTTCTTTGCTTATCACTACTCCTTGAAATCTTGGGAATGTCAATATCTGAACAGAACTAGAACTTGGATGATGTTATGAAGTCTCTCTTTCCTTAAGCTTTGATTGATCCTTGAATTCCTTTATTTAAAACATCGAGAACTTTTTCTGTCGACAACTCTTAGTGCTCTGTCTCAAGGCAGCTCTTGATGGTGAGCGTTCGATCGATAATTCTGAACTAGTTGGTCCAAGTTATCGGGTGATGAGGCACCCTACGGATCTAGTTACTCAAGCCTATCCTTGACACGGTCGCATCACAAGCATATAACTGAGGTTTTAAATTCCCAAACATCGATGTCCAGAGTCTCTTTGGACTACTAAATGTCTTGTTTCAAGGCGGCTTTTGACAGTGGACTTTTGATCGATAATTTCGGACTAGTTGGCCCAAGTTA
This sequence comes from Arachis duranensis, assembly GCF_000817695.3. Taxonomy (NCBI): domain Eukaryota; kingdom Viridiplantae; phylum Streptophyta; class Magnoliopsida; order Fabales; family Fabaceae; genus Arachis; species Arachis duranensis. The sequence goes on along the minus strand of NC_029773.3, from coordinate 6,606,564 downwards.
CCAAGTGATGAAGCACCCATCGGATCTAATAATCTTAGCCTTCCCTTGGACAATAGACACCACAGAAACATGATTGGGTCTCAGACATTGATGCTCAAAGCTTTACAATTTTACTTTTCTTTTTCCCTTTTCATCATTCTTTTCTTTTTCTTGCTTTTTCTTTTCTCTCTTTTCATTTTTTTGGTTGATTCTTTTGATTCAAAGAAAAATCTCTTGTTTGTTTTGGAGATTTCATAACACTTCTCTAAGTCCATGTTCATCACAAATTAACATTCCTCTTTTCCAAGGGCATTCATACATCATTCTCTTCTACGCAATCATAATCACAAGTAAATAACACCACATGTGTTGACAAGACATTTGTTAAATAAACTCAATTTCTAAAGCATTAACACCACTTTTCTGTTTTCTTTTTTTTTTAATAATGCTTGAAGAATAATACACGAGGCATCATTAAAACAAAAGCTAACTAAAAGAAAACTAAAAAGACTAGAAATCATGCAAATGACAAAAATTTAAACAGAAAACAAAAATATAATATAATCATAAAGGAAAGGAGAAATAATAAGCATGAAAAGAACTCCACCACCTCAGTTATCATGGTCGTCTTCCGCCTCAGCCTGTTGACTCTCTGTGGCTCTCTTGGTCTCAACATCCTAGCCTCTATATCCCACCTAAAGTTGTCGAGCTCAACTCGTTGGTTTTCTTGTTCAATCCTGATCTGGTTAAGGAGGGCACCTTGGCTGTCTTGGTTCACCTTGATCTGTTTAAGGGAGGAGGTTAGTTGTTGCCAATACTCTTATGGTTCACCTTGATCTGTTTAAAGGAGGAAGTTAGTTGTTGCCAATACTCTCTTGTGGTGGAAACTATTGTCCTTGAGGCATGAGGGGTTGTTCTTGTTGTGGTGGAGGAGCTTGTGAAACTTCTTCTTCTTCAGCTTACTCTCTTCTCTGAACCACAACCCTTGCATATTCCATATTCTTTTTTGAGATTGGCCTCTCAATAGGAATGAGGAAGTCATTCTCCAAGTTCACCCTTGCGGCTTCGCATAGGTGATGAATGAAATGAGGAAAGATCAACTTAGCATGCGAGGAGGGGTAATGTGGTATATTTGTTGAGGAATTATTGCACTCACATCTACCTCATGCCCGATCATGATATAATGGATCATGATGGCTCTGTTCACCGTGACCTCGGAGCGGTTACTTGTTGAAAGAATGGATCGTTGGATGAACTCCAACCATTCTTTCACCACTGGCTTGAGGCCACTCTGTCTGAATTGATTTGGGAGTCCGTCCACACCCATTTTCCACTAAACTCCCGGGACAAATATCCTCAAGCATATGATCACGATCTCGACTCCTCGTCTCATCATAAGCGTCCAACCGTGAGGGGTTACTTGGAGGTGATAAGTGGAGCATCTCCTTCACGCTCCTCGGACTAAAGTCGAGGACTCTTCCTCGCACAAAGGTGCGGTAGTCCTTTACATTCACACCACGGACATCTCTATATGTGATCCAAGCATTTTCATAGAATTCTTGGACTTTCAGTTGACCGACCTTGGTGTGTGGATTACATAGGAGTCCCCAACCTCTCCTTTCAATTTGTTGCCAGATTTTTGGATATTCATCCGGCTTGAGATCAAATTTAACCTCTGGAATCACCATTTTCTTGCTCATGAGTTCAAAGAAGTTCTCCTCAAGTAATTTGGTACGGAACTGTGTTGCATCAAAAGGAGCTGTTTCTAGTGCCTTCCCTTTTCTCTTCCTCGATGAAGATTCTTGACCCTTTTGGTGGCATTGATAAAGAAAAATTAGGAGCTTGCTTGGCAACACCAAACTTGAAGATTTGCTTCTCCTCACGCCAAAAAAGAATAAAAGAAAGGGGAAGAACAAAAAAATAGAAGGACGAAGAAGGGAGGGGGTATGGGTATCGGTTATTGAGGGAAAAAGGAGAAATAGTGTGGAGGAGGCTAGGATAAAGAAATAAAATAAAATAAATTATAGAAAAAGAGAGAGATAAAGGGAGGGGCGTTGATTGTTGTTGGGGAGAGAGGGAATGGATTGGGATAGGAAGAAAGGATTGGGGCTGGTGGCATATATAGAAGGGGTAGAGAAATGGGAATTGGGGGAGAATTGCACGAAGAGGGGGGATTAATGGGGAGAAGTTAGGGGTTGGTAGGGTGTATTGGGAAAGGGAGGATTATGGTGAAGTGGGGAGTGATTGGATGGAGGAAGGATAGAGTGTAGGGGAGAGAATCAGGGGTAGGGTTCAGAAAAAAGGGGTCACAGGGCAAAAATTTGAATTTTAAAATGGAAAGGTTGAGGTATGCGATGCCAGTGCTAAACACCTGGTTGGTGGCCTTTAGTGCCAACCTTCCCGAGGACACCAGACTTAAAATTTTTATACCGGCGCCAAACGTTGTTGAGTTGGTGCTAAATGCCAGCTTCAAATCCTTTTTTCTTTTAAGTGACATGACACTAAAGACCAAAAACTAGCGCTAAACGTCAGGGTTTCAGAAAATAACTCCCTCTTTAACGCACCCCTGGTGCTAAACGCCAGGGTGCCAGTAGCATCCTCCTCATGCGTCGCACACCTGGCGCTAAACGCTGAATAACGGCGCTAAATGCCAGGTGTCCAGTGGCCACTCATATTTTTCACCCATACTTGGCGTTAAATGCCAGGTACTAGAATGCAACATCAGCTTCAAAATATTCCCATGCCTGTTCCAAGCTTCCCTGTTTCTATTTCAATCAATTTGCATGACTCAAATAAAGGTAAGAATAAAGAAAGCTATGAACTAAGAAAACAAGAAAAAAAATAAAAAAAATGTAAATAAAGGATACTAAAGATTGGGTTGCCTCCCAAGAGCACTTCTTTAACGTCACTAGCTTGATGGTTCAACTCTGCTAAGTAAGCAGGTGAGTGGTCCTTTGGCAATCGATGTCGCCACAAAGATAGACCTTCAACCTATGACCATTTACCATAAACCTCCTGTTGGAGTTTTCTTCGATGATTTTCACATGACTATAGGGAGACAATTTAGTGACCAGAAAGGATCTTGTCCACTGGAATTTCAGCTTCCTTGAAAATATTTTGAGCCTTGAGTTGAAGAGAAGGACTTTTTAGCCCGGCTTAAATGTTCTGGTTACTATCTTCTTATCATGCCACACTTTTATTTTCTCATTGTAGAGCTTGGCATTTTCATAAGTTGAGGTTTGAAATTCATCAAGCTCATTGAGTTGGAGGAGCCTCTTTTGTTCTGCAGCCTTGGGATCAAAGTTCAGAAACTTAGTAGCCTAGTAAGTTCTATGCTCCAACTCCACTAGCAAGTGACAGGTCTTGTCATAGACCAACTGATAAGAGAACATACTAATAGGAGTCTTGAAAGCTTTTCGGTAAGCCCAGAGAGCATCATCTATCTTCTTAACCCAGTCCTTCCTTGAAGCAATCACGATCTTTTCTAAAATCCATTTGAGTTCTCTGTTAGAGACCTCCACCTGTCTACTTATATAAGGGTAATAGGGGTAGCTACCTTATGTCAGAGCCCGTATCTCTAAAGAAGAGAATCCAGTTGTTTGTTGTGGAAGTGATTGCTCCCATCACTGATTAAGGTCTATGGGACACCAAACCTACTGAATATGTACCTTTGGAGAAAGCTAATCACAACTTTGGCATCATTGGTGGCCAATGGCACTGCCTCCACCCACTTAGATACATAATTCACATCCACCAAAATATAGTTGTTGGAGTATGAGGGAGGTAATTGTCCCATGAAGTCAATTCTCCACACATCAAACAACTCTACTTCCAAGATAGCTTGTTGTGGCATCTCATTATGCTTGGGTAAATTTCCAACTCTCTGGCACTGGTCACAATTCCTGACAAAATCCCAAGCATCTTTAAAGAGAGTGCGCCAATAAAAATCGTATTGGAGGACCTTTGTTGCAGTTCTCTCTCCACCAAAATAGCCACCATATTCGGAACTATGACAATGCGAAAGTACTTGCTTTGTTTCTTCATCTAGTATTCACCTTTGGATGATCCCATCTAAGCATCTCTTGAATAGATAAGGTTCCTCCCATAAAAAATACTTCGCATCATGGAATAGCTTCTTAACCTGCTGTTTAGTGAATTCTTCGGGGATGATCTTGCTGACCTTGTAGTTTGCTATGTCTACAAACCAAGGAATTCCATGTATAACAAAGAGCTGCTCATCAGGAAAGACTTCATTTACTGGAATAGGATGAACTACTGCTTCTTCAGGCTCAATACTAAAAAGGTGGTCAGCTACTTGATTCTCTGACCTCTTCCGGTCTCTGATTTCAATGTCAAACTCCTGAAAAAGAAGCACCCACCTAATCAATCTAGGTTTAGCATCCTGCTTGGTCAAAAGATACTTAAGTGTAGCATGATCAATGTAAAAAATAACTTTTAAACTAATCAGATAGGACCTAAACTTATCAAATGTATAAACCACAGTTAGACGTTCTTTCTCTGTAGTTGTATAATTCTTTTGGGCATCATGTAAGACATGGCATAGTATATAACATGCAATAGCTTGTCTTGTCTCTACCCCAAAACAGCTCCTATAGCATAGTCACTAGCATCACACATTAACTTAAATGGTAAATCCCAATCAGGAGAAGCTATGATAGCTGCAGAGACAAGCTTAGCTTTCAGAGTCTCAAAGGCATGCATGCAGTCATCAGTAAAACAAAAAGGAACATCAGCAACTAAGAGGTTGCTCAAAGGTTTAGCAATTTTTGAAAAATTCTTTATAAACCTTCTATAAAAACCAGCATGGCCAAGAAAACTCTGTATTGCCTTCACATTAGCAGGTGGTTGTAATTTCTCAATTACCTCTACCTTGGTTTTATGAAACTCTATTGTTGCTTGAAATCTGGTGCACAAGAACAATACATTCAGTCACCATAAAACGACATTTTTTCTAATTTAAAACAAGGTTTGTTTCTTGGCATCTTTTCAAGACTAAGAAAAGGTGTTGCAGGCAAGTATCAAAAGAATTACAAAAAACAAAAAAATCGTCCATAAATATCTCAATAAACAACCATATCAGAAAATATAGAAAGCATACACCTTTAAAAAGTTGATGAGACATTGCATAATTCATACGGCATCCGGCGGTAAGCAAACACGCCAAAGGGACAAGTAAAGGCCGTTTTCTCCTGATCTTGAGGGTCCACTGCAATCTGATTATATCCTGAATAACCTTCGAGAAAGCGGTAAAAAGTGTGTCCAGCTAATCTCTCAAGCATCTGATCAATGAAGGGGAGAGGGAAGTGGTCCTTCCTAGTGGTTGTATTGAGCCTCCTATAGTCAATACACATTCTCTAACCAGTGACAGTTTTTGTAGGAATCAGCTCATTCCTATCATTGGTAACTACTATAACTCCTCCCTTCTTGGGAACAACCTGCACGGGACTCACCCAAGGGTTATTAGAAATTAGGTATATAATCCCTGCATCCCACAACTTCATAACCTCTTTCTGGACCACTTCTTTCATAACCAGATTAAGCTGCCTCTGTAGTTGCACTACGGGTTTTGAGTCTTCTTCGAGTAAGATTTTGTGTATATACATAGCTAGGCTTATCCCTTTCAGATCACTAATGTCCCATCCAAGAGCTATTTTATGGTCTCTCAGGACTTGTAGCAACGCCTCCTCTTTACATCAGTTCAAAGAGGAGCTTATAATCACTGGATAGGAATTCTCATCTACCAGAAAGGCGTACTTGAGAAAAGAAGGCAGGGGTTTCATATCAAGCTTTGGTGGCCCCTTTTCCTTATTGAGCACGTGTGGCTCCTCCCTGGGTTGTGGAGATTCATTAGTCTCAGTCAAATTGTCCTCTACAAGGGGGGCTCTAAAGAATTGTGAATTTTTTCTGCTTCTAAGACCTCTTAAATCAATGGCTCAATCAAATCAGTTTTCATGCAATCCTCAGAGTCACTAAGATGTTGTAAGGCCTCAAACACATTAAGAATAATCTGTTCATTATTGACTCTCAGAGTTAACTCGCACTTTTGCATATCAATCAGGGCTCTCCTAATAGCCAGAAAAGGTCTTTCCAAAATAATAGAAGCATTAACATCTTCCTCCATATCCAAGATTACAAAATCAGCGGGAAATATAAAGGTTTTTACCTTTGCTAGCAAATTCTCAACAACTCCAAGTGAAAATTTAATTGAATGGTCAGCAAGTTGTAGAGAAATCCTAGTGGGTTTTACCTCATCAATTTGGAGCTTTCTCATTAAAGAAAGTGACATTAAGTTGATGCTGGCTCCAAGATCGCACAGAGCTCTCTGAATAGTGACTTCACCAATGGTGTAAGAAATTAAAAAGCTCCCCGGATCCTTCATCTTCTGTGGGAGATTTTTCTGAATTATAGTACTGCATTCCTTGGTAAGAACCACTATTTTATTTTCCTTCAAATCCCTCTTCTTTGTTAACAGTTCCTTCATGAATTTAGCATATAGAGGTATTTGCTCTAGAGCCTCAACAAAAAGAATATTAATTTGCAACTTCCTGAAGACTTCCAAGAACTTTGAAAATTGCTTGTCCTTGGTTGCCTTTTGAAGCCTCTGGAATAGGAAATTTTTTGCTTATACTTAGGCATTAGAATCTTCACCTTGGGTTGCTCTTCCTTGGCTTTATTTGGGTTCGAGGAGGAGCTTGTAGGGGCATGCTCTTCAGTGTCTTTGGCTTTTTCCAGAGCTTCTTCAACTTGTTCCTCACTACCCTGGGCTTCTCTACCTACCGCCTTACCACTTCTCAGGTGGATAGCTTTGCACTCTTCCCTTGGATTTGGAACTGTATTACTAGAGAAGCTGTTGGTAGACTTCTTAGCAACCTCAGCAACTTGTTTGGCTAATTGACCCATTTGGACTTCCAAGTTCCTGATGGAGGCTTTAGTTTCCTGCATGAAGCTATTAGTGTTTTGGGTAAAGATGAAGGTTTATTTAGAGAGGTCTGCTAATGCTGTTTATAAGGCAGAGAATTTCTGAGGAATTTGGGGTAGATTTGAGGATTGAGGAGGTTGGTAGTGGTTGTTAAAATTATCTTGGTGGGAGTTGTGGTTGTGGAAGTTTTGTTGCCTCTGACCTTGATTTCCCCAACCAAAATTAGAGTGATTTCTCTATCCTAAATTGTAGGTTTTAGAAAAGGGATCATTGTTGGACGGTCGTGAAGCATTTCCCATATAATTAACCTATTCCATAGGAGATTACTCATACTCAAAGCTTTCCATCTGAAGTACCCCACCACTCATGTCATATGAAGCATCTTGGGTATTCACAATTGAAACTTGCATACCTCCCAAGTGTTGAGTGATGACATTGATATTCTGAGACATGGTCTTGTTCTGAGCAAGAATAGTATCCAAGACATCCAATTCTATGACTCATTTTCTCTTTGTTCTCTTTGAAGAGTATAGATACAGATTATTAGCTACCATCTCAATCAACTCTAAGGCCTCTTCAGTAGTCTTCTTCATGTGCAGAGATTCTCCTACAGAGTTATCCAATAAAATTCTTGAAGCTGGAGTGATTCCATCATAAAAGAATCTGCAACTGCCCCCAATCTGAGAACATGTCCGAAGAGCATTTTCTGATCGTAGCCTTGTACCTCTCCCAAGCCTCATAAAGAGACTCGCCATCTAGCTGTCTGAAAGTCTGAATATTGGTTCTCAACTTTGTCAACCTTTGAGGGGGAAAGAATTTGGTTAAGAACTTAGTGACCAAATTATCCCAGGTTGCTATACTCTGCTTGAGTTGTGTCTCAAGCCACTATTTGGCCATGTCCCTCACAGCAAACGGGAACAGTAACAACCGGTAAAAATAAACGGGAACCCCATTAGTTTTGACCATATCACAGATCTGCAGGAAGTTAGATATGAACAAGTTTGGGTCTTCCTGAGGGCTTTCATTAAACTGATAGTTCTGTTGTACCAGAGTAATGAGTTGAGGTTTCAACTTAAAGTTATTAGCATTCGCAGGAGGAACAACGATGCTACTGCCACAATGAGCAGGGTTTGAGGCAGGTAAGATCCAAGAGTGCTCCTAAGTTTCTCAAGAACATTGTTGATAACAACGTTGTTGTTGTTAGCTTCCATGTTGATTTCTTCAACTTCCTCTTCAGTTTCGTCCTTGAGACCTTCTACAATTCTCAAAGCTCTGGCTTGTTGCCTTTGTCTCCTGAGAGTTCTTTCAATCTTGAGATCATAGTCAAGAAGAGGTTCTTTGTCCCTATTTTTCTGTATAAACACACAGAAAATAAGACAAATTGGGATTCTCTACGTCAGAGTGAAGAGAAATTCCAGTGAGGCAAATAAAATAAAAAGAAATATAATAAAAGGAAAATGGAAAAAATTATATAAACGAAAGAAAAAGTCTAATCTAGGTAATCAATCAACGGGTAGTTGTTAATCATAATTAATCTCTGGCAACGGCGCCAAAAATTTGATGCGAATTTTTACAAACCACAAACTCCAGCAAGTGCACCGAATCATATCAAGTAATACCACAGGAGTGGGTTATCGTTCCCACGAGGATTAACGGATTAAGCAAGCAATAATTAATCGATTATTATAGTTAGACAGTTAGAATTTGGAGTTTCAATAGTAAAAAGCATAAAAAACAATGAATTAAAGAAAGCAAACAGTAAATATGTGGAGAGATAATATGAGAAGAGAGTTAAGGTATCAGAGATATTTAGATTTTCAAACTAGCAATTATTATCATCTACTTTGATCCTGAAAAGATACAATTAATGGCAAATCCTAGGTAATTGAACTCCAATTCCTTGGTAATTCAACTGTCAATTTCTTGATTAATTAATTATGCTAAAAAGTTAAGTATAATCTCTGATTTATAAGCCACACAATTCTTAAGAACCCAAAAGAAACTTGATTTTATATCATGTATTAAATAAATTCCAGATAATTGAAGAATTATAAGAAAAGAGTTTTAGCCTAATTTCAGTGATTTATCTTTTCCAAAATTCAGAAAAATTTATTTAGATTAAAGTTATTTTCCAATATACTATAATCCTTAAGATGAAGAACGAAACTCAATCCTTGAATAAAATACCAATGCATTAATCAAAATAGAAGAACAATAGTATTAATCAATCAAAATAAATAGAGCTCCTAATTTTAACAATGGAGGTTTAGTTGCTCATGGTGCAGAAAAAATCCTAAAAGTGTAAAAAGTATAAACTGATCAAAAGTGGAAGAAGAGAGGCGTAAAATTAATCTCTTCTCCTTTTGTATCTCTAATCCTAATTGGTTCAAACATTAACTTAAAACCTAAAAGTATATTTTTATTTTCTATTTGAATTTAGAATGGGATCCATGTGATTTGAATGACCAACGTGGTGTCCACTGCTGATGTGGCGTTTAACACCAAACCATCCAGAGACTATATACACACGTTCCAAATCCTAGCTCTAAATGCCAGTGATGTGGCGTTTAGCGCCAAGGTTGCAGAGAGGAATGGTAAGCTTCTGGTGTTTGGCGATAAACGCCGGTAATGTGTCATTTTGCACCACCAAGGCAGAGGGCACTTCACTTGCTTTCTTCTTCATTAATTCTGCCAAATCTTCACCCGAATGCTATTTGACATCAACAAAAAACCACAACAACTCAAAGTCGCATCTACTACGGTATAACTCACTTAAATCCTATAGAAAATCAACAAAATACCATACAAATCATATAGAAAAGATGCTTATGATGCTCATGCATCAACAGGCAATGCTATTTATCATCAAATCAAGCAGTAACCCAGTAACAGAGTCATCAAAATTGAAATTGATCATCAAGCAGTGAGAAAATCCAATCAACCAAGACCAAGTATTGAGCACTGACTAAGTATTCGAGACGTCACCTTCAACGACCGCAGTGAGCAGAGATTTGAGGGAGAACGAAGGACGACAGGAAGCTTGACGAACACAGGTGAGTTGGCAATGAAAACCTGATAGAGCAACGACAGATGAAGAGCTGCTTTTTGTAGGACCTTGAGACGCTGGCATTGGGCAAACGAGGGGAGGGCCTTTGAGCATGATGAACCAGGAGGATTGGCGAACAACCATGACGAACCTGGAGGTGATGGTGAGACAAACGGTGACACGATGGAGGCTAGGGTTTTCAAGGAAGAGCGAGATTGAGTTGAAAGGTGAGAAAGGGAAAGGAGACTGGTTTTTGCGTTTCTTTCTTTTGATTTTAGAAGCCCTTTTTCCTTTTCTTTTTTTTAATGAAATATCAAAGCCGCGCCGTTTAAAGAAAACCGGCCGAATCCTGGTTAAGTTCAAAGTACAATCACCCAGTTTTTAATCGGTTTAACAGTTTTAATACGATTTTTTCAGACAACTTTTTCCCTTAAATCAAATCAGTATTGCCATCAGTTCTCGGTCGGGCCGGTCTGACTAATTTGTCCGTTCCAGTTTTTAGAACTATGACTTAAATTTACAATGATACTACGTATTTTTCGCACTTCTCCACCAACACAGAAATATTTTTGTCAAAAACCTATTGATATAATACAATAATTTTATACATATAATTTTTGTACATAACATAAATTTATTAACATAACTTAAACTTTTTTTCATATAGTAAAAAAATATTTATACATAGTATAGTGATTTTTTGTACATAGCACATAAATTTTTATTGCGAATGTATTTTGTTAGTTGGGTGAGTTAACATTGTGGGTATGTGGTCTTTCAAAAATTTATATACTGTGTGTATTTTGTTAGTTATATGTCAATATTTTGAACATGTGGCCTTTGAAAATTTTTTGGTTATGCATAAAAAATTTATATGTTGTACATATGATATTTTGTTGTTGGGTGTCAATATTTTTCGCATGTAATCCTTCACAAATTTATGAAATTTGCACCAAAACTTCTATGTTATGTATGAAAATTTCTCTACTTAGTCATTTTACAGAACATGTATAAGATAAGAAGAAGACGACGACAACGACTATGATGATAATGAAGGAGGATGAGGAGTAAGGGTGTACATGGCCCGACCCGGTCCAAAGACCCAGTCCGACTCGAAGACCCGTTCTGGCCTCGAACACTTTAGAGACTAATTTGGCGTGAGTTCACCAGGTCTATGGACGGGTAAGGGTCTCAAAAATAGACCCGATCATTATTTCGGGTCGGGTCCGGATCAAGACGAACCCGGCTTCATCCGGCCCATGTGCACCTTAAGGGAACTAAAAAAGATATATATTTTAAATTTATTTCAATATTATGTTATATTAATTATAAACTTATTATTTTATTTTAATCGCACTTATTGAATTAGAAAATAGATCAAAGAAGCATCAAATTAGAATTTATAGATAAATTCAAGTTCAAATATGGATATCAATTTTTCGAAAACAAGTTTTTTCTTTATAAATAAGTGTATCATAAATAAGTTTATGTATAAATAATTTTTTTTATAAATTATTATTAAAGCTTTAACGACCCAGTTTTCACCCGATTTGGATCTGGTATAGTTGTAACCCGAAAATGTTTAGGCTTCATTGGGTTTAGAGTTGGGTCAGGGTCTAAAAAATAAATTCGGTGTATATTTAGGGTCGGGTCTGGGTCAGGACAAACCTGATTTCACCCGGCCATGCACACCCCTAGTGAGGAGAAAAAAGGAAGAGAAAAAATAAAAAAATTAAAAAGAGAAAAAGAAGGAGAAGAATACCACGAGAACAATGACGAAGTACACATACAATAAGTGAGATTTGGTTGGTCTTAATTCAAAAAAAGCTAACTTTATTATTAAATTTATAGATTGAATTATTTGAACTAATTATACGTTAAAGTATACAATCATGTTTGGGAAGCAATTTAGATCACCCAACTTTAACAAACTACATATTGAGTTGCAAAAAAGCCATTTAAATAAAAAAAAACTAAAATACCTATTCAAATGAAATAATTTCTCCCTCTTCTCACATTTCTAACTTCTCATTCTAAAAAAAATATCAAAACAACCCTTCTTTCTTAGTCTCTTTGTCATTTTCTTACTCGAATGAACTCTTGCCTTCTTCTTCTCTGACGAAGTCAAAATCCAACACCGACCATTACTTCATTGGACATTATCTCCGCCTTTGTCTCTGTTTGGCTAGGTCACCATCATCTCCGGTCATTGATGTGCTTACCTTTTTGCTGTGTCTCTATCACTACTCTCACCACTGGTGTTGTCTGGTGTTATCTTCTTCTCGCTGATAAGAGATTTTAACATTCTTGCATTTTTTTTTGTTTCTAATTTTTACATTTTAACATTCTTAGTTTCTCTTGATTAAGTTTCTATTTCTCCCCTTCAATTTGTCGTCGTTGCTTCTCTACTTGGTTTCGCCACTACTATATCTTCTCTTTGGTCCACCACTGTTGTTTCTCTAGTTGATTCCATCGTCATTACTTCTTCCCTTAGTTATATTGCTATTGTTGTTCAAGTATCCTTAGTGTTTCTTTATTTTTGCTTTCTTTTAAAGAGAAAGTGGTTGAATTGGAATTTTGAATATTTTTTTACTTTTGTTTTTCTAGTTGTATGTTTCAGATGTTCTTTTTTTTCCTTGTGTTTTGAGTGTTTTAATTATTATTAATTTATATGAGCATTTGTTGAGTTCAGATTTTAGATGTTTTTGTCTAAAATAGTTTAGAATGTTCTTATTTTAGTCAAATAGAGATTTTGAAATACTGTTCTTAACTTATTATGCTAAGATCCTAAAATGTGTCTAAAACATCTAATCATTTCTCTTGATGCCTCTTTATGAGTAATGTGTTTATATTGCTAATAAATGATGTACTTTTTTTTTACTATTTAAAAAAATCTAAAAGAAAAAGTTTCCATGCATTTGTTCTTGCTCCAACATCATAGTTTTAATAAAAAGTAATAGATATTTTCAAATGAAACCAATCATGCTAATATTACTCATGTTATAAATTTTGGTGTAAAACTCCTAGATATCCTAGTAAAGAAGGTTAACTAATCCTAAGAACTAAAAAAAATTAGAATTTAAAATTAAAAGTTTATGATTTAGAGTATAAAATTTAAGATAAATAAATTAATTTAAAAATATAAAAAATTAATTTTTAGTTAGCCAATATTAAACTTTTCTTTCATATCAGTCCATGATAACAAGAGAAAAACATCAAACATTTAGCTCAATCAATCAAATGAAATCCTTATTCACACTATATTTTCATTCTGTTACATTTCAACATATTGCACTCTTTCTAGAAATAAATTTTATTATGGTGACTCACCATTTGATAGCTAATTAATAAGATCAATATAATGATTGTGTAAAAATTCTTCTGTTTTATCCATTTTACATACATAGGCTTCATGTATATACAAGAACTATCATTCTTTGTACTTTTTAAATGAAAAATACTCAAAATACAATAATTCTTCATCTTTATTTCTTCCTTCTTTTAAGTCTTATTATGGTATCAGAGCTCTTCTTGAACTCTGTAAATATTCATATTCAAAACAGTCAATACCCTTTTCTTTTTACATACATCCCAATGAGAATTCCATTTTTGTCTTAGTCACTTCTGTGCTTGCAGGAAACAACTATTATTCCTGGAATCGTTCTTTAATCAATGACCATAATCTCCAAAAGCAAACATTACTTTCTTACCGGTTCTATACCATCACCCTTACTTGATGAGCCCTCTTTTTTTTAGCTTAGGAGCGTTGTAATAACCTGTCTTGTCCTAGTTATTTCATTCTCTATCTCCATCCATTACTTAGAGCGTCATCCACCTTACTACTATTTCCAATACCGTGTTAAAAAGGCTGAAGCTCCTCCATCAGAATGTAAAAATAAAAACATCCAGCCTTTTAATGATCTTGGACCCTCAAACTAACTTAGGCTTTTACAAAGTCTAAGTACACATTGTCTTTGTTCTTTAAACACATTTGCTATTTTAAATTATTTTTCACATCAAAATAATTTTTTGGACACTTGATCATTGATTTTGGTGTTACATACCACATTGTATCAATTTTATCTTAGTTTACTTTTTATTCTAAATTTCTCTCATTACTGTTCACTTACTCATTACTGCATAAGTTATTGGCTTGTAGAAGGATGTTGTAAAATTTTTATCCTTTTTAATTTTTTATGATACTTACTTTAATTTTAATATAATTTTAATTTCTAAAATTATTTTCATATTCAAATATAAACTCACTTTTTCATCTTTTTCTTGTACATTACAAGTCAAGAATTTGAGGATAATTGATTTAAGTAGAATGAGAGAGAAATTATACATTTTTGAAATTAAAGTACCTTCACGAACAAATCATTATCTACACACTCCATACATACCATCCAATCCTTACTAATCACTCCTTTAAATTTATGATATTTTTGTTTAGTACATCTTTCTAAAAAAAAAAGACTAAATTTTATAGACAATATTTCTTTTATTTTCATGCACCATGATAAATCTTGTGATATTTGTCATCTTTCTAAGTAAAAAAAAAAAAAAGAAAAAACTTTCTTTTTTATCAAAATTTCAATAAAGTTAATGCAAGTTTTGGTTTATTACATTTGATATTTGGGGTCTGTTTCGACAAAATTTTATTTACAATCATAAATATTTTTTAACTATTAATAATTTTAATCGTTTTACTTAGATTATTTTATTAAAATCAAAAGACGAAGTTTAAAATCATGTAAAAAATTCTATTATTTTGGTTAAAACACAATTTAATTCTAAAGTCAAATATATTTGTTTAAATAATGAACCTGAAATCCTTTGCATGATTTTTGTTCTTTCAAAGGCATCACTTATTAATGTAGTTGTGTTGAAACATTCCAACAAAATAAATGGATAGAACATAAATACCAACATAATTTAAATATAGCCTGTATTTTAATATTTCAATCCAATTTATCTCTATCTTTTTGGTCTTATGCTGTCAATCATATCATTTATTTCCTTAATCGGGTACCATCTTCGGCAATTAATTTGTAAACACCATTCTAAATTTTATTTCATCCTTCATCAAATTATCATGAAATTTAAAAATTTTGAGTGCCTTTGTTGTGTTTCTACCCTCATAGTAAATAGATTAAAATTTAATCCAAAAACTAAAAAAAACTACTTTCATCGATTTTCAAAATAAATTAAAATGTTACATTATTTTTTAGATGGTAAAATAAATTAAAATTTTAAAAATATAGTTTTTTATGGGGTAAAAAACACAAATAAGTCATGAAAGAAAACTTGTTACATGAATAAGCCAAATAAAAAAGTGACTCACGAATCAGCCAAAGCATATTTCTATATAATTCGAACCTAATAGGTTCGAACTCTATTTGTACATAAATCGAACCTAATTGGTTCAAACTTCATAGCTATAATTCGAACCCAATTGGTTCGAATTACTATTCATTTCGTGGCTCAAATAATTCGAACCTAATTGGTTCGAATTACTTTAAATGCAAATTGAACCAAGATGGTTCGAATTAGTAAGGAACAGAGCTGAATATGTTACGTCCATGGGAATAAATTAGTTTACGAGTTACATTAATCAAGACATGATGCGGCAATTAAATAACATCAAAATACTAAATACAGATATTTTCAGAGCAACACAGACATACATGTAAAGGTGGATACGAAGTAACACTGGTAACAAAATACATAGACCAACATGGGTTACATACAACTCGGCACATAAATCATCTAAAAAGGTGCGACCACGTGAAGCAACGATGTGGAACCCGTGTCCTCTAACCTCTCCGGATAAGCGGCTCCTCATCCTTGATCTCGTCCTCCTCGTCCTCGTCCTGCGGGGCTGGCTGTGCAGGCGTCCTAGGCTGGACATGTACCGGTCAGGATGAGGACGGCCCGGCAACTGAATGTGACCCAGCAGTATGTGTCGACGCTGGGGTACCACCCAAAGCGAAATATTGAGGAGGAGGCACGGAGGGCAGCTCATTCAGATCGACATCTAACGCTGCCTGTGTCCCCGTCGTCTGACTCCGCCCAGGGACAGCCTCATCATCGTGCATCATGGCACTGATGTCATCAAAGAAGGGGGATCCAAGATCCCCATCAAACCCAACACCGACAAGTAAGTCTGAAAACGTGCTGCCTGGACTCACCCATGGCCTACTCTCCTGAGGTATGTGGTCGTAAGGGGGAACTCGGACGAAGTAATCTCCCAGTGGCACCTCCCCAAGTCCAGTCTCAGCATGGGCAGTGGGATCTCTGGTGGCGTGCTCCTGTCCACCAAGGCCACCAGCCTCACCATGGTCCTGGCCCGCAACGGGTGCCCTCCGTCTGCCTCCACGCCCTCGTCCTCGACGACCACCCTTACCTGCCTCATCAGCCTCGTCGATAGCCTGCTCTACCCACCTCCACTCACGCTGGCTCCGTCGTGTTCCAACACGAGCTCTCCTCTCAACCCGTCGCCTATCAGGGACGTCGTCGACTCGATCCACGTCGGAAACTAGCCCAGGACCCCTCTGTGATGCCTCGATAGGAATAGGAATGCCCCTCAAATCCCCCAGATCAAACTCGGGTGATAAGAACCTCTTTCCATGCCGACTCCACCAGTCTAGGAAGGCGTGCAAAGGTCCAGGGTCGGCAACAACATCGAACCGGAGGACGTGGTCCTCACGGGTCTCCCAAAGAGTATGCCAATGCCGTAATACAGACGGGAACCAACGATCACCGCTTCTCCCGTCCTTCGACATCAGAAAGTCGATGTTAAGGGCGGGACGCGGGAGGGGCTCCACACCACTGAACTGAGGTAGAACCCTATCTACCTGATGCCACTCTACAACGGCAAAGTATATAAGCGACGTGACAGACCGCCAAAGCGCCGTGTGGTGAGGCTCCAACGCCTCCGGATGCACAACCTGAAGTACATCGGGGGAGCTATATGGCATCCAGATAAACTGCACAGAAAAATAGCTATATTGTCACGCTAACTCTTATAATACAGAAACATCTAATGTCTAGTTATTCAAATAAAAGTATGACAGGAACAACACTCACATCCCTGGACTGCAACATGTCTATCTTCAGTCGTGTGCTCTGTACTCTAGGACCCTTCTCGCTGTAGGAAGGGTTGTAACCTGACCACCTGCAGTGCACATGGGTGTGATGGTTAATCAGGACTATGACATATTTGTAATACACTACAAGCGTACATGAAGAATATCTATGTTAACTTGAAATATAAAAGCGTGAGTAGCATACCTCGATGCCAAAGGCCAACTGCATGTGTCATACCCAGCAGGCCTAAACCTGGGAAAGCGCCAGAAGATCCAGGACTGAAGTAGCTGTAGTGGGTCCGCTAACTTCACCACATGTCTGTTTGCCACTCGGCACATGCACCGGTACAACCAAGCCAATGCAGCAGACCCCCAACTGTAGGAACCCATCTCCTCAAGCCTAGCAACGTAGGGAAGCCATCTGATGTGAATGCGGTTGCCGGACTTGTCTCCAAACAACTGAGTGCCTAACAACATCATGATATAGGCACGAGCAAATCGGCGCACAGTCTCCTCATCGGCTCCCTCGGGCACTCTCCGAAAGTCTCCTGGAACCAGGTGCAGTTAACTGCGAACTTCTGAACCTGGCTCGGAGGAGGAATCACTCCAAGCAACTCCTCGAACCACACCCAAGCTAGACGTCTACCCTCGATATACGTATGAAAATCTGTAAGGCAATCGCTCACATAACCCCCGTCAACTGCCAACCCTAACTGGTACGCCACGTTCTGAAGCGTGATGGTGCACTCTCCGAAGGGCATATGGAAGGTGTGCGTCTCAGGACGCCACCGCTCAACAAAGGCGCTGACAAGGGGCTCATTTAACCGATACCATCTATCGTTGAGTCTAGCCAGATGGTATAACCCGGCCATCTGCAAGTATGGAACATAACGCTCATCGAGTGGCATGCCTTGTTGCCGCCGCATGCTCCTGATGCATCGCTGTGGCTGCGCATTAAATGGACCGCATTATTAGAACCACATACAATACTGGTAAGCAAAAAAAAAAACTAACACAATAAACCACTTACATAAACCAATTACATAAAAATCACTAAAATAAACCACTTGCAATACCACTACAATAAATCACTAACAATACCACCTAACATAAACCACTAACAATACCACCTAACATAAACCACTAACATAAACCACTTACATAAATAATTAACACAACCACATATAAAACCACTTAGCGTAAACCACCAACTAAACCGCATGCAAAACCTCTAACATAAACCATTTGCAATACCACCACCACTAAAACCACAGGCAAAATCACTAACTCAAATAAACCGTGTGCACAAAGTTTTCTATGTACTAACCTCGTCCTTGATCACCCCGGCTATATGAGCAACCCTGTCCAACCGGTACAGCCTTTCAGGATCGTCCCCCATAAGCTGAGTCTTCGGTTCAACTATTTCTTAGATCGAATCTGGGTTGTTTTCTCTGGAATTTGGTGGGGTATGAGAAATGAGAAGTGGTTCGAATTTGGTTGATTCGAACTCCTTTTATACCACAATTGCATGTAATTCGAACCAATTAGGTTCGAATTATTTGAGCCACGAAATGAATAGTAATTCGAACCAATTAGGTTCAAATTATAGCTATGAAGTTCGAATCAATTAGGTTCGATTTATGTACAAATAGAGTTCGAACCTATTAGGTTCGAATTATATAGAAATAGGCTTTGGCTGATTCGTGAGTCACTTTTCCATTTGGCTTATTCATGTAACAAGTTTCTTCCCATGGTTTATTTGTGTTTTTTACCCTTTTTTATGAATCTATTTTTCCATTAGTTCACAAAAATACACAGAATACTCCTCCTGTCCAACAAACCCGATTGATAGAATCACTTTTTTCTCTCCTATTAATTTTCCAATTGGCCACATCCATCACATCTCTTAGCCCTTTACAACAAGAAGACCACTTTAATAAAGACACTAAAATTATATTTTTTAAAACATTTACACATGTCATATTATTATTGGATATCTTTATTAAACCGGTTAATAATTTATTTTTTAATAAACCAGAACAAAATCAGTTTATTATAGCAACAATAATAAACCCAATTGTCTGTATTATAATTATTAGACCCAATTTGATCCGATTGAATTATACCATCTAAACCGAATATCTTTAAATTTTTTGATAAAAAAATAATTATATCCCTTACTTTTTGTTTTTCAGATATTTAAATTCCTAAAAATTTAAAAATACAATTAAATTCCTAGAAAAAAAATTTGGTTTATTGTTATTGTTATAAAAAAATTGGTTTTATTCTAATTTGTTAAAAAATTCAAAAATAACCGATTCATTAATACGTCTAATAATAATATGACACGTAAATGTCTTTACAAAAAAACGTTTTACACATCTTTATAGGAACATCCCTTTTACAACAATCTAAAACGACCACTCTTCACATTAACCCGATTAGACTTCCAATTAGACTAACACAACTCATACCTTTTGATTCAACACATCCTCCACCCTCTCCTCCATAAACACGCCACATACTTCTCTCTCCTTCTTCTACCTAACCAATATCTTCATCCAAATTTTCACCCATAAACACAAATGCATCCCCAAGCACTATTTCTATTTTGCAACAAGACACCACATCTCCTCCTCCCTCTTGTAAGACATCACCGTCCTGTCATTCGTCACCATCCCAATCACCACCACTGACAGTCACAGCGACACCACCAACCACCTCCTTACCTTTCAGATTATTTGTGTAATTCCTCTCTCACTTATGTAAATTCTTCTTCCTTCAATTGCCATTTTTCTTTAAGCACTGTTATGTCTTTTTCTTTCTTTTCACCTTTCGTCATCAATTTATTATCTCTACATTCTGGCCTAAGCTATTAAGAATGCTAATATTCATTTAAATTGACGCAGTGACATGAAATATGAGTTGAATGTCCTTGAGTTGAACAACATTTGACTGTAAATGGGTGTATCAGATCGAACATAAGCCAAAAAGTTTCATTGATCGGTACAAAGCACGTCTTGTAACTAAAGAATTTACAGAAATTGAGGTGTTAATTTCTTAGAAACTTTTTCTCATGTCGTCAAACATGTAACTTACAGAATGGTACTTGCTTATGGGATCTCTATGTTTAAATTGTTTACATGTCTTTACCTCTTGAAATTACATCTACTCGTCCAAACCAATGCTGCAAATTGTTGATATCACTCCTAATTGTATGTGGTATAAAAAATTTTATACACTCTTAATTTCTCATGGATATCAACTGATAATACCATATTATAGTTTATTTGTCAAATTTAATGATGTTGGAGTCTTCTTTTAGTTTATGTTCATGATATAATTTTCATATAAAATTTAATTTTTGATCTTGCTACCACTAAATCTATTTTGCACCAGTATTTTAGAATTAAAGTCCTAGGTCCTTTAAAATATTTTTTTGACATTGAAATTGTTCAATCAACTAAGGGGATTTCACTATCACAGAAAATTTTATTTGGATCTTTTTGAAGATGTTAATTTATGAGATGCTAAATCGGTTTTTTTTTATGGATAGTACCACAAGAATATATAAGATAATAATTCTCCCCTCTCAAATATTTTTACTTATCATTATTTGATTGGTCGTCTCATCTATTTTACCATTATTCGATCCAACATTATGTATATCATATAATAATTGAGATAATTTATGGTAATTCTCACTCAATTCTATTTCTAAGCCACTAAGCAAGTATTGAGGGGGAGTGAATCCTCACGATTTATTGTTTGATAAAATATAACTTTTTATCATTTAATATGTTCTCTTTTTATATGTTTTTTCTTAATTTTATGTAAAGAATATAATGTAAGAGATCACATTTTATTAAATAATTGAAAAAAATTAAGAGAATTTATTCTCATATTGAGATACTTGAAAAACAATCCTAAAAATTTTTTTTTTTTAAATTATGACCTTCAACTTTTTTATTTTATTGACTTTGATTAGGCAGAATATTCTAACATATGAAGATCTTTGACTAATTATTATGTTTTTTGAACAACTCTTTAGTTTTTTGGAAAATCAAGAATACCATTACGTGTTTTTCCGTTGAGGCTAAATACTAGAGGTTATTGTCATTTGATCAAACAAAATACTTAAATTAAAATGATAAAACTTCTCCTTGTTTCATCTTTCAAATAATTCACTGACATTTTCATCAAGACATTACCTCTTCAACTTTTTCATCTCAATATTTTTAATGGTATTTTAGATATCTTTTATCCTTTAACTTACGGAGACGTATTAAACCTTCATTTCACATTATGTATATTTGGACGCCATTATTTTGTAAAAAAAAAAAAAATCTTTTTTTAATAAATTTTTTTTAATTTTTTAACGTGTTTAGTAAATTTCTAGTAGTAAAAGTAAAAACACTAGTAAAATAAAAAAAAATCTTTTTTGAGAAGCTGTAATTTATATCTTTTTTAAAAGATCTTTTTTCTTTAAAAAAAAAGATGTTTTTCATGTAATAAATAAACAAAAAAATATTTTTATATTGTTATACCCAAACATAATTGATAGATAAAAAGACCTTTTTATATGAGATATCTAAACAAAAAATTACTTTTACTTCTCTATAAGATTTTTAAAAAAAAATAACTCGAAAAAAGATCTTTTCTTGAAAACGCATCTAAACAAGCCCATAATCCCACGATAACAAGAAGGAAACATCAAAACATGCTATACGTGTTTAGTAAAGTTGTTATGGTGACTCAAAAATTCTCAGAAAATTCTCCTTCACATCACTTTTTCATTCGGTTACATTTCAGCATATTTGCACTCCTTATAAAAATAAAGTTGTTATGGTGACTCAAAACAGCTAATTAGATCACTATAGTGATTGTGTAAAGATTCTTTTATTTTATCCATTTTACATACACATAGACGTTATGTAATATAGGAACTACTATTCTTTGTAATTTTCCGGTGAAGAATGATACAATAATTCTTTATCTTTATTTCTTTCTTCTTTTAATTTTTATTAGCATAGTTATTAAAACTGAATCGGTGATCGAACCGATCAAACTACTGGTTTATTGAATTACTGATTCAACTAATGAGTCTTTACCTATTATTATATATTATAAATATTTGTTGAAAAATAATATTAATAAATATCATATAATCATAAAAAAATAAATAAATTGTGATTAATAAAATTATTTATTTATTTTTTTAATTTGTATTAAATATAAAATTATAGTTAAATAAAATATGAATGATTTAAAAATGAGTGACATTAAAATTAAAATAAATTGAATATAAGTAAATTAAAACATCCTATATGTATTATAATTTGTACTTTCAATAATAAGAAGCATTTTAGCCTGGTGGTCTTAGTAGCCTTCTTATTACCTTTATGTAAGGGGTTCGAAGGGTTTAGGGTTTAGGGTTCGAACCCCAGCCATGCAACGCAAGAGCATATGGAGCACGGTGGAGCTGCGAAACGCTGGTACGCCGTAGGTTCTCCTTCAATTCAACCGAGCGGTTCGGTTGGACCAATACCCACCGATTTTTTCCGGTTTAATACGGGTTTGACCGGTTTGTTCCGGTTCTCTACCTTAAGTGGTTGGAAGTTTGGACCGGACCGGTAAAGTTCGGTTTACCAGTTTCCCGATCGAACTCCGGTTTTACTAACTATGCTTATTAGTCAATATTAAATATTAATCGATTTTAAAATTTATATTTATAATTAAATATTTACTGATTTAAAATAAAAAATTTATAATTTAAAAGTTAAAATTTAAAATAAAAAAATAATTTTAAAACAATTAACTAATAATGTTAATAAAAAAAATTAATTTTTTAACATTATTTTTTTAAATGGACTAATATTAATTAAAAAATTAACTTTTTTAATATTACTCTTAGCGTAATTATTAAATCTTAAATAGGTTGTCACGAGATACTATGACAAAAATAATGATAAAATTATAATTTTTGCATGTAGAATTTCTTTCATCTTAAAAAGAGTTTAAGAGTAATTCCTCTATTTAAGCAGTTTTTTTATTTTGTTTATTTTATTTTTCTTTATTTAGTTTATTCACAAAAAATCAGGTTGTCACGAGGATAACGAGATATATATATTATAATGTTAAATTGAAGAGACAGAAAGTACATAAAGTAGGGTTAATTTTCTCTATACGGAAGAGTGGTCATCAGTAGCTTTTGCTTATAAGGCTAAAAGATAAAAACGTACATTTCAAACTATTTACCGTCAGTCAGAGAAGTTGATTGATACAATCACCTTAAGTATATTATGTAATTGGCCTTTTGGCTAAGATCAAATGCGTATTATTTGGAATTGAAAAGAGATTACACCAATCACTCAATGCTGTATATGTTGATTGATTTATTTATTATATATTTTAAGAATTGATTTCTTCTATTATTGATTTTTTTTAATGACTGTATCATATTTAGAATTGAAAATATTTCAAATTAATGTTTAGATTTATTAGCTAATATATATTTTAAGAATATATATTAAAATTATTATTAATATATTTTATAAATTTTTTTTAATAAATACAAAATAAGTATATATATTAAATACTTAAATTTTGATATATTTTTTATAAAAGAATTTAAATAAATAATTTTAACATACATTTTTAAAACACATATTAACTAAATAATATTTTATTTTATTTTATTATAAAATTTCATGAAAAAAAGTATTTTTAATAACCAGATATTAATTCCAAAAATAGCAAAAACAAACATTTTAATTCGGATAGGAAAAGGATAGTCAAACATTATAGAGTAAAACGAATTAAATTAAGGGGCCCTCTCCTATCAATAATAATCAATGTAGCGTACAAAACTTATGTTACAATCTTTAATGTAAATTAAGAAAATATTTAATGTTAGTTTTAAGTTTAAGTTTATTTTGGATTTATAAAATAATTCATTAATATTTATGAAATTATATAGCATGAATACTAATAATATTTTCAAACTAAAAATAAAATTTGTCATTATAATATTTTATTTTAATTTAATTAGAATGATTTTATATTATTTTTAATTATTCTATCAAAATTATTATACAAATAATAAAATTTTATTAATTCTATATAAAAATGATACTATTTTTTAAGATATCACTAACTATTTAGCTCTTTAAAAATATAATTATGGTATATATATATATTAAAATTAGTCACTAATATAAAATATATTTTAAAATATAAATATATATTAAAAATAAATTAAACTATATATATATAAATACATTGATAACTGATTTTAGTGATTAATTTTAATGTGTGAACAAATTTTTTTTTTTTTAAATACCAAACGTGATGCATATTCCTAAAACATCCGATGTGGGGACTCATTCGGCGTCATATATTACAAAACCATCTTGACACTTTTGAGCATCATCACACAATTATGGAGAAGAAAAATCCATGCATAGTGATGGTTCCTTCCCCTGGTCTGAGCCATTTGATTCCACTTGTTGAGTTTGCAAAGATTCTTACTCATGACGATGATGAGTTGCATGTGAAGTTGATGATTCCAACACTTGGTCCTCCTTCTTCTTCCATGAACTCCATCCTCAACAAAAACTCTCTCCCACCAAACATAACCTTCACTCTTCTTCCCCAAGTCAACGTTGAAGACCTCACCATCACTGATGAGAATCCTCAACCTGCAACTCAGATGCAACTAACAGTGAAACATTCTCTTCCTTTCCTCCATCAAGAACTAACATCACTCATCACTTCCACCAATCACAACATCCTTGCAATTCTCTTCAGCCTCTTCTCAACCGATGTTCTTGATCTTGCCAAGGAATTCAATCTCTTGTCCTATGTTTTCTTTGCCTCTGGAGCTTTATTTCTATCATTCTGTCTTCATCTTCCACACCTTGATGATCAACAACAACAACATGAACATGAACAAGAAGAGTCCTTGTTGTTCCACCACCAGTTAACAGAAAAAACTACTGTTAATGTTCCAGGTTGTCCTGTGCCGTTTCAGGTCCATGATTTTCCACAACCAGCTCTCTCTCAAAGATCAACCCAAGCCTACAAATCATTTCTTGGTGTTTGCATAAAGTACTCACTGGTTGATGGTGTTTTAGTCAACACTTTCACAGATTTAGAAGCTGATTTAATAAGAGCCATAGAAGATCAAGCCAACAATAGAGAAAATACTAATAGCCCTTTTGTTTACCCTATTGGACCAATCATTCAGAGTGCCACCAGCAATCAGGTTCATAGAATTTTTTTAAAACTTAATTTGTTTTAATTTTATATTCAACATTTTAAATATGTTTTAATTATACTTTTAATTGGACAATATGTCAGATACAACAATCTTATAGTGACATATCACTCTGTCAAAAAGTAGAAAAAATTCAGATTAATTCTTTTAAAATTGTAATATTAGAAGATTTTAAGAATTAAATTGAGATTCTAACTAATATGTTATCGA